>NC_139700.1:18199009-18311509 GCF_964188405.1 Protomyctophum parallelum | reverse complement strand
AGGTGGAATTTGTATCATGTCCAATTGTCCATTATGCATAACACACATTTATAAACACATTTATTTATTTATTTATCTCGGTATGTGTTGACAAATGTTGGCCACATGCATATTTTATTTTAGGTTTGGGGACTATTAATTGATTCAGCATGAACACTAAAGCATTGTAAATAGGCTACATAAACGCAAGCATAGATCCCAAGTCAGCCTCGGACTTGACTTGAGAATGGGCGTAGTTTACGGCCAAAGTCACTACTCTACCCTGATGATGCTTTTCTACAGATTACTATTATTTGATATATTTTTATATATTCATATAATATACATCTTTAGTTTACCCACGATTTTGCAACCAATTCTTTCACCTAGTGTCAATTATCTAATGTGATCCGCGCTATACTTCCTCTGCCAACCTGGGTAGAGCAACAGGCGCCCCGGCTGGCCAGTGGGAGGCATGTTTTTGTGAGTACTATTATTGATTTTCTTTAGAAGTTATATTGAATCTGTATTTAACACTAACCTTGTTCTTTGTTACGCAGTGTAGTAACCTAAATATGAATAGGCTTAATGGTTTTACCACCAATATTTGCAATATGTGTAAAGGTCTTTTCAGACAGGGAGCATGCGACGTAAACATTGTCGCCTGGATCGACGACATGCCTGCTCCAGGTCTGCTCATGAGGGGCGTGACTCGCACTGTTAAAAATCACACCCGTGTGAACCGAGTGGTGCAACTCCCCTCTCTCTCCCCCCTCCTCCTCCTCCTCCTCTCTCTCTCTCTCTCTCTCTCTCTCTCATTAGCAGGCAACAGCGCCCCTACTGGTACTCATTCTATGATGCTCATACATACATAGGTGAACGTCACATACATACATACATAGGTGAACGTCACATACATAGGTGAACACGGACAAAGCTGTTCCTTGGAGTGGTTGCACCACTCAAAAAAAGGCTCAACACAATCCAGGTCTAGTCAGTCACGACTCGCGGGTGTGTGTGAGCATAAAACAAGCTTGTGCACAACAATTTCACGGGACCGCACCCACGTAAATACGCTTGCGTTGTCGCCCCTCAACTTTTTCGTTGAGGCCTCTCAATGAATTACTACACGTGTCAGTAGCTCCCCGTCTGAAAATGCCTTTACTTTATCCATGACACAATCAACAGTTAAAGTATATATTTCGGGTATTTATAAAATAAATCCCAGAGTTAAATTAATGTACCGGTATGTATATACTGTATACCAAAATGGGTTCCCGTCCTGAAAGGTATGATTATGGTATGATTCCCGCCCATAATGGGTTAAGACCTTACTCCTAAACAGGACTTTAGATTAGGTCACAGAGTCTGTAGTAAAAAGTCTCCTCCAGTCTCCTTTGTAGACTCTATAGGCCTATAGTAACCATTAACCTAGAGGCGGACTCTGGTATAATCTGGCTTTACTTTCTTCTACCTTTTGCTACATGGACACCCGCTTCGAATGTTATCGACCCAATAATCACCAATATGTTCTTATCAAGACCATGCGATGGAGGCAATATGGACATTTCCACATACTGCCTATACCGCGAGTAGGCGACTAGCGAAAACATTGTGAAACTGCGATATACAACGACTTCGCTTTATGTTTATTTATGTGGCCGGTTAAGTCTGAGGTTTGGGTTAGGTTTAGAGCTATTAGGGTTAGGGTTAGTAATAGGGTTAATAGTCGGACAACGTGCCAAACTCGTCGTCGGACAATGGCTGACAACAATGTCAATGTAGGAAATGTTCTTACTGGTTCCATTGCACGGAGAATAAATAATCTGGTAACATCCGAAACCACTAACATGGAAGGGTAAGAGTGAACCAGAGAGAACGCTAGAGTAAGCGTAAACATTGAAACTCACTCATTTCCATGTATTCAGGGGTCACGCCCTCGAAGGGGTCCTGGGCAAAGTCCTTGTCAAACTGCTGCTTTGGCCTCTTCTCTTCATCCTCATCCTCTGCGTTTTTCTTTAACTTCTTTTCCTGCATTGCTCTGTACATCTTCTTCAGCTTCCTGAAGCAACAGCAAGCGTGGAACAACAAGGTGAAAGAGGACAACGAACACATTGTGTAATGTCTGTTCTCAACTTTTACATACAGTAGTTACTTAAGAGTTAAAAAGACAGACAGACAGACAGACAGACAGACAGACAGACAGACAGACAGACAGACAGACAGACAGACAGACAGACAGACAGACAGACAGACAGACAGACAGATAGTGTAAAATACGTACGGAATGAGGACCTCAAACACATTGTTCTGGATGAGCTGCTTGCCCAACATGATCAAACTGAGCTGAATACACAGTTCAATGAGACAGCCTGGTGGAGCACACTGTAGAAGAGATCAGGCACACATCACATCAATATGCAGTAAACAGGCACACGCACATATGGGCACGTAAGCACGTGTTTGCAGGCATCCAAAATGATCAGTGATCCTTTTGGATCATGTATTGTATATGATGTATTGTATTGTATTGTTCTTGCTTAATTTGAGCGTCTGCTAAATGCCTAAATTGTAAATTGTGTGTGTGTGTGTGTGTGTGTGTGTGTGTGTGTGTGTGTGTGTGTGTGTGTGTGTGTGTGTGTGTGTGTGTGTGTGTGTGTGTGTGTGTGTGTGTGTGTGTGTGTGTGTGCGTGCACGTGCGTGTGAGGAAGTGAACCCACCTCCTCCATGCGATAGTCTGCAAAGACGTAAATATAGTCCCCAGGCCGCCCAGAAAACCTGCATGAAGATGATGAGGGATTGCAGACAGACAGACGATAAGAAGATGACAAAGGAAGCAGAGCTTTAAGGATGGTGCATCTTCTGTGTTCTTTGGCAGATAGAAAAGCAGCAGCTGTACAAACCTGCCCTTGAAGAAGGCCACGTAGAAAATAGGAGCAAAGGCGTTCATGGATTTGAGGAAGAACGACTTGAAGATCACCCTCTCCTCGAATTCTCCTTCTGTCCTAGGAAGCTCTGATGGAAATGAGACACAGACAGTCTTTAATAATATATTATAATATATTTTATAAATGAAGTATACAGTAGATAAGATCACTATACTGCAAGTGTATGTGTACATTAACCTATGCATATCTGTCTATTGTGTACTATTTGTATAAATAAAGTGTCAGGTGCCTGTGTGTGTAGGCACTTTAAGACAGTGGTTCCCAAACTTTTTCATGTCAAGGACCAAATTGACACTAATTATCCCGCGGACCCCCAGTTTGACATGCTTTAGTCTACGGACCCACATTTATTGGCATTTCTATATCTGAGACCCGATGTATATTGTAAAATCAAAGTTAATTTAGTGTACAAATGGAACCAAATGGACCCTAACAGGTCAATGTGGTTCAATTTGTACACTCTCTGAGTTACAGACCGATAAGGGTCCATTTTGTTCCTAAAAATCATTTAGCTGGGGACCCCCTGGAACTCCCTCAAGGACCCCTAGGGGTCCCCGGACCCCACTTTGGGAACCACTGGTGTATAGTGTACAATTTGTATATAAAGTGTCATATGCCTGTGTGTAGGCACTTTATATACGAAGATATAATTATATTTATAATATATCATAAAGTAGGACCAAAATGCAGGCAAAATAGTCTGATGTAGGTTATAATCTTATACAACAGACTGCGGTTCAGTGGCTCCAAAAGGTGCCTTTGTACCCTGTCCTCAGTCCTGCTGCTAACATGGTTACCAGATAGATCTATTCACTGGTTTCCATGATCTGGGGCACCAAGGAAACCGTAACTAGAAAACTAGAAAACCAGTAAGATTGGAACACCTACATAGTAGATTGTCCCTTATGTCAAGAAAGTTGGCATTTGAGGTGGTGTTGTTTAAATGGAAAAAGTGGAAAAAGTCCAAATTATCAGTGCACTTCAACCAAATGAAGGTACTCCTCTCCTCCTTCAATAAAAAAGTTGAAGATGCAAGGACAGAATACTTCTCCAACCTGATAGACAAAAACATAAATAAGCCAAAAGTTCTTTTTTCTGTAATCAACACTCTAGTTAATCCAGCTGCACCTCCTATTCCTATTCACTCCGATAACGACTGTGAGCTATTTCTATCATTTTTTCTCGACAAAGTAAATAATATTCGCTCCAATATAACCTCTTCCTCCATAGCTGTTCTGCCTACACTAGTCTCTCCCCCTGTCCCCACACTGTCTCATCTAAGTACAATCTCCATAGAAGAACTCATACCGATTGTTACACATATGCATCCATCATCTAGCCCCGCTGACATTATCCCCACTTCACTCTTAAAAACAGTTTTCAACAGTTTAAGCCCTTTCATTCTGTCCATCATCAACAGTTCTATTTCCTCTGGCTGTGTTCCTGATTATTTCAAACATGCAACTATTCAACCGCTGTTAAAAAAACCTAGCCTAGACCCATTAGTCCACAGCAACTATCGACCAATCTCGAAACTCCCGTTCATCTCCAAGGTTTTAGAAAAGGTTGTCTGTAACCAATTATTGCACTATCTCAACCAAAATAACTTATTTGACAAGTTTCAGTCTGGCTTCCGCCAAAAACATAGTACTGAAACTGCACTCCTTAGCTTAGAGTCTCCAGCAATATCATCATGAAAGCTGATATCGGGGAATGTTCTGTGCTGCTACTGCTGGATCTTAGTGCAGCATTCGACACGATCAATCATGCCATACTCCTAAACCGGCTACAACAGTGGGTTGGGTTAGGTGAACTGGCCCTGAAGTGGTTCTCCTCTTACTTGTCAAGGAGAAGCGTTGCTGTTGCTGTCGATAGCTTTGTCTCCTCCTCTGCTCCTTTGACATGTGGGGTCCCCCAGGGGTCCATCTTAGGTCCTATCCTATTTTCAATTTATATGTTACCCCTTGGTGATCTCATAAATACCTTTGATGGTGTCTCATACCATTGTTATGCCGATGACACTCAGCTATATATTTCCTTCAAGCACACAGATATTAGCAAACTCACTGTATTGCATGACTGTTTAACAGCTATTAACAATTGGATGGCTAAAAACAATTTGCAGCTTAACCCCAGCAAAACAGAGATCCTCATTATCGGCCCCGAAAGCATCGCTAATGCCATTCGGCTATCCCTGGGCCCTTTGGCTTCTAATATTAAAGACTCTGCTAGAAACTTGGGTGTTTCTTTGATAGCCACATGAATTTCAAGTTTCATGTAAAGAAGGTCACCCAGTCCTGTTTTTTCCACCTACGTAACATCTCTAAAATAAAACCACTCCTCTCCACTCAAGATTTAGAAAAATTAATTCATGCTTTCATCTCTTCCCGACTCGACTACTGTAATGGACTATATACTTCCCTCACCTCGTCATCTATTCATCAACTACAATTAATTCAGAACACAGCCGCCAGGATTCTCACAAACACTAATCGCAGATCACATATCACACCGGTGCTCGCTTCACTTCACTGGTTACCCATCAAATCCAGAATCAACTTCAAAATCATTTTAACCACTTATAAGGCGTTACATGGACTGGCCCCACCCTACATCTCAGACATTCTGCTTCCAAAACAAAATATAAGATCACTCCGGTCCTCAGACAAGGGCCTACTGAAAATTCCGGAGACTAAACTGGTAACCAAGGGCGACCGGGCATTTGCCGTAGCTGCTCCCACACTGTGGAATGCCCTCCCCCTTTTTATAAAGAATGCAGAGTCTGTTGACATTTTTAAGAAGTCACTGAAAACATATTTATTTCGTTTGTATTTTGAGCTGTGATTTGTCGCTTTGAATTGATTGTTTTTTTATTAGTTTTTTACCTTGTTGTACAGCACTTTGTAACTGTTGTTTTGATAAGTGCTTAATAAATAAAATTTACTTACTTACTTACTTACTAAATGAATCATCTTTGCTGCAAAGTGGGTTCATGGTGGTTATCAACTGGTTCCACACTGGGAGCTTTTGCACTGATCATTATTGCATTTATTGAATTATTATACCGGTAATAACAAATTATTTCCGATATTACTGTAAAGCATACTTTGTCTGTGACGCTGTCAGAGCGTCTTGCTTTTGGATCGCATTACGAAATAGCCAATCTACAAGCTTGCAGCGTATGGCACGCGATGTGAGCTTGTAGATAGGCTATTTATGGCACGTGACACACTGGCACTGGTATAAATCAGGCTTGAGAGTGGCAGGCTGTGCTCTCAATCCTCAGACCAGTCAGATCAAGGCACATGGCACTCATCATCAACACTATAATCAGCATTATAGTGTGATTATAGTATACGTAGACTCAGAGGCTGGTCCAGGGAGGCGTATTGCAGATTGTGACCATTTACACCTCAGGGAAGTTGTCGCCGCATGGAGTGGGCAGTCACACGCACGCAGACGCGCACACACACACGCGCGCACACACCCTCACACACACACACACACACACACACACACACACACACACACACACACACACACACACACACACACTATTACAGTTGTACAGTCAGAATAACAGTAACCATACCCAGCTCAGTTAGCCAGACAGCGATAGCTCCATAGATCTCCTCCAACACCAGAACTACCAGCATGTTGAGGACGATGCCAGTGGTAGTGACCGTCATCCTGACACTTTCCTTGGCCTTGGGGTCAGGGTTCATGGACCAAACCGTCAGCATGCAGATACGGTATATGGCCACCCCAATCACTGCAGAGAATGTTATGCCAACCTGATGCACAAACACAGATATTGTTATATTACATAATTTCCCTCTCCTTAATTGGCACAGACGTGACAGCTTTCTGCCCCGCTTTGTGAGCGACTTTCGCCATATGGTTGTAGACCACGGCGGGAAGCAATGGTAGATGTGGCTTATTCATAGAGTAATAAAAGGATAGAGACCGAACCAGAGTGTTAGCCCTGCCCCCCCCCCCCCCCCCCCCCCCGCTATTCATTTCAATAGAAGTTGCTCAGTGGCGTTTTGAAGCACCCGGAAGACTGCCGGATGTATAATTATAACTCAATGACTCGAGCGAGTGGAGGTTTAGCCTAGCCCGGACCTCAATTTTGAGGTCCGGGCTTACGCACATGACGTCATGAACATCCGTCGTCCACCTCCATGAAAGTGCTACAATTCCACATTGGCATCTTCAACGTTGGATAGCCTTACTGTGGGCTTGGGCTTATTACTGTAGGTATTGTGGCAACTGGCAATAGATGGTATGCGTGTGACATCATCATCATACCCAGAAGTTACGCAGGAACTACTTTATGGCCTTGGCAGCCCATACATTCAAACAGAAAAGTCCTATCTGATTGCATTAAACGACGTTAAACTCACTCTGCCACTCACTTTGCCACTTCATTTGCCACTCACTTTATGCATGCGCATACCCAGGGGTGTCCACACTTTTTTGACTTGAGAGCTACTTTCAAAATGACCAGCTCTACCCAATGCTATATCGCCATCGCTGCTTTGGAATAGCAGCGATGGCGCTACATGTAAGACAAACGCACTTGGAATGGGAAATAGAGGTGGAAATGGATTTATTTTATTTTATTTGTAGCCTATATAACTTTGTAATGCTAACATTTGTGTGCAACATTCTTGAAAACAATGTATTGCATTGCTGGTTTGAGCTGACAGGCCCTTTTTTATGTCAATCAAGTCACCTTAATTCAAGTGGCAAATGCCAAATATATATATTTTTTACCAGCTGCTAACGACTCAGAACACAATAGTTCCCTTAGAGAATTTTGGGGTGATTGAATAGGTCAGTACTGACTGTAGGCTACTGACTTGGAATTCAACTCAAAGACAGAAGGAGTCATCCCTCCTCTGTCCCATAGGCTCTCTTCTGTAATGTCTATATAAAGTAAGGCTTACTGACACTTCTGATGAAGGACAATAAAGATCATAGGGTATGTAGATGAGATGAGATCCAGCCAATGACAGCGTGCAACATTCCGTCCACATATTCCTCAAATTTCTCCCTCAAATTTTGAGGACACATTTTGAGGACGCAATCTGTACAATTATTATAGTTAGATAGATTGAAGTATAATTGCAGTACCAGTAGTAGCAGGGTGGACACATTGATGAGGTAGCCTGGCAGGTGATCCTCAATATCCAGGGAGTCTGGCTCTCGCTGAAAAATAACAAATGCATGTTTATACATTTAAATACGCACGCACGCATGCACGCACGCACGTACACACGCACACACACACACACATGCACACACACAGTAACTAGAGTATACGTTGGTTAATATGGTTAATATTTAATAAATGAGGAAAATGTGCATATGTTTCTCTGCTGCAGACATGTTTTCTGGATGAACAGACAGATGAACAATCCTTCCTCTCCCTCCCCCGTTCTCTCTCTCTCAGTAATCTGGGCTAATCTCAGGCAGGTAAGCAGCTTTGGACGCAACCACCACCCTCAGTGTGAGAAGGGGGAGTGGAGGGTCGGCATTTTCACTACAACACCGACAACACGCACACACGCACGCACGCACGCACGCACGCACGCACGCACGCACGCAAGCACACACGCACACACATACACAAACTCAGAGAACTGTTGTTACGCATAATGTATCCATAATGTCTCTCTATAGGCTGCTTGGCTCTGTTTTTTAACCACAGCTCTGTGTTCTCTGTGAAGTAAAGCCTAATTCACCTCAGTGCAATGCCTGATTTATACTTGGTTGCGCATTGTGGTGTGCATTGAAAATAGCCTCTCAATGTGTTGCGCTGGCTGCGACGCACAGTGGGCTTGTAGATCGGCTGTTTCAGTTGCGTGATACTGACACCACACCGGCACTACAACCAAGTATAAATCTGGTGGAACTTCTCTGCCTCCACCTCCGCCCCTCCCTCCCAATTCCTGCCCCTCCCTTCACACTCAGAAAGAGGTGCAGTGATACCTGGGAGGCCAGCATGTGATCCGTCTCTCCATCTGCGCCTTCCCGGGCCTGAGCCAACTGTATAACAGAATGAGAAGGGACAGAGAGGACGGGAGAGATACCGTAGGGAGATTATATACCTTTATTGATCCCGTGAGGGGAAATTCAGGCACCAGAGCCAGCAAAGTAGTTGTAAGTTCCATCGATACAGGGCATTCTGGGAACTATGCACCAAAACGAGATTCACAAATGTTTTTACTTGTAAAACTGTGATGGGACAATAAAGCTAAGTACAGTAAGATGCATCCAGGAAGAGTAAAAAAAGACAATTATTTTAATTATTTTGCGCATGCACACACACACACACACACACACACACACACACACACACACACACACACACACACACACACACACACACACACACACACCAAATTCAATACCTTCTTTTTGTACTTTTCTCTCATCTTTTCTCTTTTCTCCAATAGAGCTTCTTCGTATTCAGGTCTCAGTTCCTCCTGCAACACACAAAATTACTTCACTTACAGTACAATACAAATAAAAAAGTATTGGCATA
This sequence comes from Protomyctophum parallelum, assembly GCF_964188405.1. Classification (NCBI taxonomy): domain Eukaryota; kingdom Metazoa; phylum Chordata; class Actinopteri; order Myctophiformes; family Myctophidae; genus Protomyctophum; species Protomyctophum parallelum. The sequence continues at coordinate 18,302,029 of NC_139700.1, read as the reverse complement.
CAATATAGGATTGTGCAAAGTTATGCAGTCAATTTACTATAATTTAGTTAACTATTTCATCCCAGTTTAGTAATTACTGGTGATCACCTTTGTTCTGGCAATAATTCAAAATAATTCAAAACTAACATCACTGTAGCACTAACCGTTTTTTGTAGTCGCTTTATGAAAGATGGTTTCAACCACAAATAAGCTGACATAACAATGAATGTAGAAAAGCTCAACATATGTTATGTCACCTGGGAAGCTACATGAGTCATGGTTCAGTGTGTGTGTGTGTGTGTGTGGGTGGGTGGGGGGGGTCAGTCTGCCTTACGTGGATTATGCAGTCGGCACTCACTGACATTTTGCACGCACCTTAATCCCATGTACAACACAGTGACTTTTATCATTTCTTTCTTGTGTGCACCATTCTAACGTCCATAAGTCATGCACAGACTACACATCTGTTGCTATGCTCACACACCTTCATGTCTTATCTCAGGTACTATGTAAATAATTAAATATGTGGAAAATGTGTATTTTTTGTTTTCTTTTGATCTCCTTTTGCACTGGCCCTTCCCCTTCTTTTCTTCTATGGAAATAACGAGACGATGGGAACCACGCACAAAAACACATTTCTGTATACCTGTGATGTGACAATAAAGCTGATTCTGATTCAGCTGATTCTGATTCAGTGTGTTGACAAATGCTCAATGTTCACATATTGCATATTTGATGAAGTGTGCCACAGGTTACTTCGAATCGACTTGTGTTAAGTGCATGTCATCTGCAAGTTGATAAATCAGGGCTTTAGATCGATTCTGATCTGCGTAATTGGCAATATGAAATGGATCCCACTAGACTACATAATCAATCCATCAATCCAGGGACCATGCTAGTCGACACTCATTCAAAGCCTATCTAAACCTGGGCACAGTGATTCAGTAGAAAAATCATCCCACCTGCATGCCTCGATCCTTCAGACAGCGTGGAGGGGAAGAAAGTCCGAACATATTAACATCATTACAGAGCATGTGTGAGAGACACAGGAGAGAGGGAGGGATGGAGGGAGTGCATGGTATTGTATGACCCTGGTGCTTCACCTTATCTAGCCAGCTCACTCACTGCTTTAAGAACGGCTCAGTCGCATTAGAGTCATTAGCCTTTCATTTCCCACATGGTAGCCAAAACATTGGTGGATAAAAACTACAGTAGAGCCAGTATAGTCATTCACACATTGGCCTCCTTCATGAAGAACTTCTGTAATAGTGTCTGTTACAAATACAATATGTAATGCTTGTGCTAAAGGTGTCTTAAAGCATCAAAGGCAATACAATATTTATAATAGGCCTATTATATAATTAAAATATTTATGTGTAATTTGACTAAAATAAATCCTCCCCGGGCCAGGACGCAGTTGAGACTAAGAGGATTCATTATTTTATTTTCTCCACTTGGAAAAATGACAACTAAGCGATTATCACTGTCTGTCAGTGGCATTTTGTAAAAAACAGGAAAATGTCAACTTGTTACATAATTATAATTTTTTGCATTTTCAGACTTTTTTTTGCTGCGTTTTCCCGCGGTTTAACGAATAACGGCGTCAGTCTGCAAGGACCTTTACAGTGAGAGAGGGTTAGAGACAAGAAACAAGGAGAGAGAGAGAGAGAGAGAGAGAGAGAGAGAGAGAGAGAGAGAGAGAGAGAGAGAGATGTGGAAGTCAGATTCGAACCTGGTTTGCGCAAGAACTGAGCCTGATAGTACTGTATGCACTCAGGTGGCCTTTCATTACATCAGTGGGTCTCAAACTGTTTCATTTTAAGGACCCCCAGAGTTAAAGACATGTAAGAACGCCCTCAAGGAACCCTGAGGGTCAGTGAAGGACCCCACTTTGAGAACCACTGCGTTACACATAATGAACATTATACGCATAATGTTCACCCCCAGATTAGGGATGCTAGGCTAGGATTAAAGTGTTGAAACGACTAGTAGAAAAGAGTGTGTGTGTGTGTGTGTGTGTGTGTGTGTGTGTGTGTGTGTGTGTGTGCATACCTCCTCATCCTCCATGCTTGTAAGGTCCCATGCATGTTTCAGACACATTTGCCGCCTCTTCCAGTGCTCCAAGAAACAAGCAGCTATGCGCGCGCACGCACGCACACGCACACACACACACACACACACACACACACACACACACACACACACACACACACACACACACACGAGAAGAAAACAAGTTTGGGAGCAGTAATGGGGTAGGTATGTTGCTTCTAATATTTGCCTGTATCATATGAATGACTCACGTGTTGATATACTTACCCCACAGGGACATGAAGATAGCAAAGAGGACAGTGACTCCATTGTCAAAGAGGTACGATGTTCGGGCCAATGAGCACACCGAACTCAGCCGCCAGTAGTCACACACTCCATCACACAATGGACACATGGTGATGTTCAGACTGTCATTGCATGTCTCCTGACTGTACACAAACAAACCATGAATATACAGTACGGTATATACTACGACTACAAATAACATATACAGCATGTGCAAGACCAGAAATGTATACAAAGCATACTTTGACAAAGAGCGAGATTTAAAGGGCTGTATATTGGATATCTGGCATGTTTATTCACATGTGATTCACGGTATACTGTGTATGCAAAATCTAATATAAATAAAAATGTTGTGGTGGTATAGTGATAAATTATATGTACGATAATATATGGCCAAAGCTGTGAATAGACAATATGGCATGTATGAACCGTGGTCCTTTTTATGAATTGTTTGTGTACCTACCTTGGCACATTGGTGTCAACGCTTAATATGCCATAAATGAAGACAATGATCCCCAGTACGGAAGGAGGGATTAGCAGCTGAGTGTAGACACCCAGCCAAGCAAAATACAACCCAATCTCTTCTCCAAAGTACTTCCTGTCAAGATAAACGTTCATGTGTTATGCATGTATAGCTGCTTGTACTGATCTTTGTTTGTAAAGTATATTCACATGACTTGCAGTAGTATACCTGATCAGGTCCACGGGCTGGTATTTATGCATGACTCCATAGTTAGCCCATTCTTCATGGAGAATCTGAGGCATATCACAGAACAATGTCGCAATGATTAGACACCATACAGATCAAAAGTGAAACATCGAATGAGATGATTCATCTCAGGGGTAATTCCCAATAAAGAATTTCAATATAATAATAGTAGTTTTACAAGGTATACTCTACTTCTATATAAAGACAAGTAGAAGTTGCAAGGAAACAGGGAGGGAGAGGCAGAGATAGAGCCTATTTCATCCATGCAATATAACGTGAGTGAAATCAAGTTTATCAGCTTCTGGCCTGGACCGCTAGCCTAGCGGTCCAGGCCACTTGCTCCACTGCAGCCTGACGACATGTCACGAGTTTGAGTCCCGATCCTGACGACCTTTGCTGCGTGTCACTCCCCCAAGTAATTAATCTGTCACCATCAGTATTTTTCAGTGAAACAAATGCTGTGTGTAGCGGCGGACGATCATCTTTTCTTTCAAAAAATAAATTTAGTAATTTTGGGAATCTGGGAAAAGATAAATAATAAATCTAAGGTAAATGTATTTTTGTAAATCTGATAACATTGAGGCGGATGGTGAGGGAGTTTTCACTTTGGGTTAATTTCCGGTTTTATCTGTCGCTTAGCAACCTAGACTCATTATCACAAAGCTCACCTGTCTATCATTCCGCTGGTCTCTCCGCCCTCTCCTTAAACACGACCCCTAGAAAACACCCCAGTGTTACCATTCAGTCTGTTCTTTGGATTATTATGAAACATTTTGAGAAATGAATTACTTCTAATTACTTCTACAACTACTCACATCATGTAACGGAAAGGCAGAGTCGTATACACCTCGAGCCAACAATGACGTGATGCCTGAAAAACACAAAGCAAACAGGAAAATGTACTTTTAAATTTAACTCTTAAAAGTAGACCTATATTATTTTCAGAGTTAGATTAATACTGTGGAATTTGATGTGCAAAGAGCACTGGAGTACAACAGAATCAAAATCATCATTTGCGGCATGGATGTTGGAAGTATAGGTATGCTTCCCTTTACTGTTTTGTCTTGAATAATTGGTGCTTAAATTCATCTGACTTACATTTGTTAAACTGCTACTTTTGATACTTTTGTGTGATGCTGTAGTTTGATCAACTAGGGCATTAATTAACGAAAAAACATTAAAATATGCAACGATATGCAGTCTGATGCAGTTATGAAGAAGTAAACACAGAGTAAATTTGGCATGTTAGAACTGTTGATGCCTGCCTACGTTGACCTGGTTAACTAGCAAGTGGAGTCTATTGTATTTTAGCTTATTTTCTATTGGCCTCATGTTCTGTTTAATGCAATGTGTTTTTGAGAAATGACTATATGGAATAGAAAGTCAAATTCATTCAGTTGTGATCTCTCATTCAAGTTGTCTACATAAGAGCCTATGATTTGCCTAATTACTTTTACATTTTAATTTCTTTTGAAATATTACTAAGGTGTCCATGATTGATGAGGATGCATGACATAAGAGTTTTTGACGACTTCATAAATTTTCAACATATCTTCATATATTATAGTGTTTTATTGTGGCCATAATTGCACTACAAAGAAAATGAAGCACAACACAATGTTATCTGAAATAGAATGTAGTAGTATGTAATGGAAAGAATGTAGATTAAGCACAACAATAATAAACAACAATAACAACAAACAACAATAACAACAATAGTAGAATGTAATGGGAAAAAATGTAGATAAAGCAAAAAGGACAGAGAACTCACCAGTGGTTTGGCAAGTTTGTGTGCAGGTATTGCGTGAAATGACATCAGCAACCTAGACACCAACAACATGAAAATACTATTTAGTCAATAATAATTTATTTGATTCATTATTCCTAGAAATATTAAATTACGAGAGGCTGTTGAGCATATGTTTTGTTGTGACTCACGATTCTGCTGCGTGTGGCATTGTCAAACAGGGTGTCTGTTGACTTGATGTCATACCTGCAGATAATAACAGAGAATAAGATACAGAATTAATTGAATGAGGACGTACTGTATACTTCACAGTAGTCTTATTGTACTTGTTCAGCAAAACTAATAATTTAATTAGATGCGTATGATAATGTGGTGGCAAAATCCATGTAAAAATGGTATCCAAATAGGCTACCTGTTTACACCAGTGCAGAAGTTAGCTGCCTGTTCATGGCTGAATCTTACCACAAATCAAAGAAACGTGACTTTGTGGAACATGGCTTGATTAATTGTTAGTGTCAGTGCTGTATATGTATACTGTATGACAGTAAATGTAAACAAATCATAACATACTAGTGCTAAGTGTTCCATTTGTTTACATTTGTACCCTTTTTGAATTACAAATGGATCAATGAACACTGAGGATTTTCCTGCATAACATTACTCAGGGTTCGATTTTAAAAACAACCGATCTATAATCAAAGACTCAGAGCACCTGGCTGAGCTGCTTGGATTTGATGCTGTACCCAACATTACACAGCTCACTTGGTCTTCAACCAGCCAAAATTCTCACATGTCTGCCCCCTGCTCCGCTCCCTCCACTGGCTCCCGGTCGCTGCCCGCACAGAATACAAAACTCTGATGCTGGCATTCAAAGCAACCAAAGGTATGGCTCCCCCATATCTTGCAAGTATGATTGAACCCTACAAACCCTCCCGCGCACTCAGATCAGCCAACGCAGGGAAGCTGGAAGTACCCTCACTAAAAACGCCGGGACAACGCTCCACACGTCCCAAACTCTTCTCCCTTCTGGCTCCAAAACTGTGGAATGCACTTCCCATTGCAGTCAGAACTGCAGCATCACTCCCAATCTTCCGCCGTAGTCTGAAAACCCACCTTTTCAGACTCCATCATGGCCCATAGCACTTACCCTACCCCCTTAGATAGCATTTCTGTAGACTTAGATAGCATCTGATACAGACTTATAGCATGTTATGTAGACAGCACTATAATTGCATTGTATATAGTCATAGCACGCCATAGTACATATGTATAGCATAGTAGTATATATATAGTTTATATGTATAGTCTCATAATATAGATATTCCACTGTTACTTTCTTAGCTTACGCATGTTTTATGATAAATGCTTTTTTGTGATGTATTCCCATGCTTTTTGTTCTTGCTTAATGTAAATCGCTCTGGATTAAGAGCGTCTGCTAAATGCCTAAATTGTAAATTGTAATTGTAAATTACAACCATGTAAACAAACACACAATAATTAATTGCATTTTTATAGTGCTTTTCCAAGTGCTCAAAGCGCTTTACAATGGTTCATTCATTGGGAGGTGAAGCGGCGAACGGTCGACGCCAGCGTCCTCACTTCCCACATTCAAACACCAATGATGGCATGAAAGCTCACACCGACCGACTCACTGGAGGCAGTGTAGGGTTCAGTGTCTTGCCCAAGGACACTTTGACATGTAGACAGGAGGAGCCGGGATTCGAACCTCCGAACCACAGATCATTGGATGACCTGCTCTACCTCCTGAGCCACAGCCGCCCCCACAATGTCATTTAACTAAACGTTGCTCTCAAGAATGTTTTTGAAAACATTTGAAGAGAGAAATAGACGATTCAGTAACTGAAAATTTATTCCATTTGATCAACACTCACTTCCTTGTGTCCGAGGCGACTGTTTGCGCTCTGCGAGGCCAACTTGGAATACTTTCATTACCGTAAGCAAGGAAATACTTTGTTTTGTTGTCACTTTTGGGTCAATATATTATTATTATTATTATTATTTTTATATATTTCTTATCCCACGATTTTTGTAACCCATTTTTCACCCCTGTGTCAATCATCTAATGTGATCCTGGGCTCTACACACCCTCCACCAACCTAGTCCCCATATATGGGGGACAAGGGGAGAGCAACGGACTTGAACTCATGCTTCCTAATATATATATCCAATATATTAATTCTATTAAGTAGCCATGTAATAAGCGGGATAATGTATGGCTTGGTGGTCATTGTTTATAAATAAATCACCCTGATTTATTTATTATCAATGACCGCCTATAGACATTATTATCCCTTGCATAAGGAATGACCAAATGGGGGATATCAACAGCAGAGGTATGGATCGCCCGCCCCAACCCCCCCCCAGCAAATCAAGCCCTACCAATACTAGTGCATACATGTCTGTATGTGTTTATGTACAGTATAAGTAGTACTACTCACAGATGGAGTTTGTCTCTGATGAATACGTGTTTGAGTGCCTTAAATCGGACTCCTGTTTGTGGGTCTGTCTCTGTGTCAAACTCAGGGACGTCTGGTTGAAATGGCATGCTGATTTTGGTCATCAGTCGGTCCCACATCCCGGCAATGCCTGCCCGATCGCGTAACTCACATTTCTGTTCAATAAACGCAAACAATTAATGCAAATCCCTTCATTATTATAACACACTACCCTTCACATATAACATTGTCCCTCAACAAGTGTTGAGGGACAATCTCGTGAAACCGATTTTCCCAAACGGATGGTTTTACACATAGTTATGTTGTGAAATGGACTGTGAATACTGCTGAACAGAGTGTCGACATGATCGCGATAAGACACTGACCTTTTGTACGGGAACTTTGATTTTCTGAAGCTCTGCTTCTCGGCTGAGTATTGGCCACGGGATGTGCAGCCGAATAAAATGTAGGCCTTGTGGCTTCTACACAACAAGACATAGAACACACAAACACACATTTTATGCATGCATTATGTCACCTCATCAAGCATACATGTCACAATTCATTGTATTAAGTTAAGATAAGTGATTCATATACTAGGCATTAAGCAGGTGTGGATGAATATTTACAGTACACTACGTTGGTGTTCCAACTGGCAAATGTAATCAAGCAAAGTCAGCCTTGAGAGCTTGGAACTCAGCCCTAAATTCAAAATCATCATACAGTACAGTTCAACAGTTGAGTAGCAATGAGTGGCAATTGCCACTCACAAATTTGCAAAATTTGTGACCCCTCTATCACACCGAACTACGTTTTTTATTTCCATATCACTACGCTGCAAAAATAGTTGTATAGATGTGATAGAGGGGTCAAAGTTGAACGAAAGTTGCACTAATATTTTAGAAATAGGTCAACAATACAAATTGTTGGTGAATTAATTTACTTTTACTGCGTGGCCCCCTATGCCCCCCACAAAATGACCGGAACTACTTAATATTGACCAAAACCAGAGCAGAACTCCCACCACACGACTCGGGCAATCAATTAATACAGTTGCAACCACTATATTAATGGCAAGTATTTCATACAGCTTATTGCTTAAGTTAAAAAATGTGCAATCAATGTATTAGGACCATTGCTCTGAACTGACCAATTGACCAAATTATGTCAAGGAGCTGATTTTTAAAGACTTTTGAAGCTCATTCCAAGAAGATGGGCCATTGACAGAGAAAGCTGCCTTGCCCAACTCTGTTTGAGCATGAAGGACCTTGAGCATTAACAATAATCACTGGAGCAGGTCTGATAATTGTTTTGTGTCAACATGGAACAAATATAAGCACTTAAGCAGGGAGCAGCCATGGCTTTAAATAAAACCAGGTACCAGTGTGTGGTAGGCGGTGTGATCTAGGTGCCATCTGTGAGTGGGGTGACCGTGACAGGGGTGACTCTGCCAGCTCACAAGGGCACCTGCAGCACATGCATTGTGTTAATTAAAAGAAGGACAGGTGCTGTCACTGCTGTGTTTATAAGGGCAACGCACACTGCTTGCAGCCTGTGTGTGTGTGTGTGTGTGTGTGTGTGTGTGTGTGTGTGTGTGTGTGTGTGTGTGTGTGTGTGACCCAGCCTCTCACTGCAACAGAGAACACAAGCACATTATATTAGGTCTCTTATATACACAGCACCTGTCCTTCATTAAATTAACAAAATCACACCTGTGTGAAGTGAGGGGCGCTCTTATCATCATACATCATAATACATCATCTCATTCTGGCCAATTCGAATTTGCGTCCTCACCTTCGTCTTCAATGTTTGTGTTTATGCAATGTTTGTGTTTACACAAACACTCAAAGCCATATATTGTCAATGGCATATACCCATTCTGAACGGGAACCCATTTTGGTGTTAGCATCATGTTATGCTTTAGCTATTGAAAAATAGCAGATCTACAAGCTCATAGCGCGCCACCGAGTGGCGCGCTACGAGCTTGTAGGTCTGCTATTTTTGAAAAATCGAAGAACGACTGACATTTTTTAAAATCTGATCTCAGGTCAGAATGGGTTCATCAGACCAGTGTGTGTCCAGTGGAAACCTCGTATGAATCTGATCTCAGGTCAGAATGGGTTAATGTTTGTGTTAGGACAATGTTTGTGTACACACACCCTCAAAGCTGGACATAGGAGGGACTATAGCGCCCCTCAACAATGTGCTGCAGGTGCAGCGGTGAGCAGCTGGCAGAACAGACCCCTGCCACACAGTGTTTCTCCCACGGCCTCCGAGAGGATAAAATGACCTTGTGTATTATACAGTAAGTAACATCAGACACTAAGCGATTCCTTATGTGACATTGTATGTCTCTTTGCTAAGTCTGCCTGTTGATATCGATATGTTAGTCCAAGCTCTGAAGCCAAGCGTCCTAAACGGCATAAGGAAAGAGCGGCCATCTGGAGTACTGTGGTAATAACTGAGTGCATCTGATTACATATCTGCCACATCTGAAAAGTGAAGTCACTACTTAGTACTTAGCATTTGGAGGACAACCATGCAGAATAAGTAGTGCCCTCAGAGTGGCGATGCCATTGAAGACATAATAAAGCCCTTTCAACTGAACTACATGGCGCTTCATCTTGTGCTGCCTATAGGTCAAACCCTCCTACTTTGGATTAGACGGGCAAGACTGACCGTTCTAAATAAGGAACCACAATAAAATGCCAGCTGAGGGAATGATACTGATTACAAGCAGCTCGGTCAGTCATCCTTCAAGTACTAGGAAGAGTAGCTGTATATTTAGCACTGGAGTCACAAATAGCAGCAAAGTCACATAATGAGAGAACACATAATGCTAATCAAACTATACAGTAGCCGACTACACAGCACAAATTGACCCTCAGAGAGTCTAAAATGGACCTGTAACTGGAAGGGTAACACACACACACACACGCACACGCACACGCACGCACACACACACACACACACACACACACACACACACACACACACACACACACACACACACACACACACACACACACACACACACACACACACACACACACACATACACACACACACAATTCTCCAGGTGCAAGCAACATGCACATACACTGTACATCCAAATCCAAATAGCAAGTCATTTTCTATTAAGATCCTATAATCTGGTATTTTCTTTGTACGTTGTACTTTGTTCTACTATCAGTGCATGGTATTCATTCTCAAATGAAACAATAGTCTCTCACCCAAACATGCACGCACGCACACACGCACGGAAGTTCTCTCTTTAATTAGGCAGCAGACATGTCCCTAAGCTTCCAAAGACAAGCTGGTTCTAATCTTTGGCTTGCATGGCAGCCACCCATTAATGAGATTAATAAAAGACACCTTAGTCCGGGGCCGTTGTGAAGAGTACATACATGCCATGTTTGGCACAGTGTGTAAAGGCAGAAGGCACAGTGTAATAGAAATGTAATCAACGGATTTCCCATTGTCAATCTGAGGGATAGTGAATGAACAGCAACAGACAGACAGACAGACAGACAGACAGACAGACAGACAGACAGACAGACAGACAGACAGACAGACAGACAGCATATAATAACTACAACGAAATGCACAGAAAGTAATAATAAATGACACAAATACTATTTTGTAAAAGGGCTATAACAAGCGCATCAATTATAGTCAGGTCCAGAATTCAACACAATCACACCACCACTGACCAGGCCACCACTGTCAATGTGGCTGTGACACAATAAGGGGCCAAACAAGCACATGCAAAGAAAGCATACCAGCACACGAAAATACAGTCAATAAAAACTTTTAATCGTGTAACGATACTAATATCACTGCAATGCCCCTCCCCATATTTGCATACTGGGTCCTGGTTGGTTATAGCCTGGTTCCAGATGAATCTGGTTGGCTTGTCACCATTTCGGCCGAGAAGTCCTCCCACAATTGAGAGGGGCTAGACTTAATCTGCCTTGGGCAATATGCATTGCAAAGGAGGAAGGCTGGCTACTCCTGGCCTGGGAGCCATGTGCACAGTAATCTGCCATTACATCCAGGTTCATATTCCGTGACACATTAATGTCACAGACACAGTACAATACAGCAGCCGGCCCGAATTAGCCCTTCACTAAGTCCCTCCCCAATGCGTCCTTGTCCAATAGGCACGTTAGCAGCGAGGAGACAGAACAAGCTGTCCTTCTCCCCCATAGAGAATAGAGATGCATGTTAGATGACAGGATTTCTCCATATAAATAAATGAAATAATGGGTAATTTACTAATTTCGGTAGCAAAACCTTCAAAATGTATTCTAAATCTATTCAACCAGGCCTGCAGTAGGCTATGTACTGGACAAATGTGCATTACATTATTTAAATTGTTACGGCCAGCCATAATTAGGTTAAATAAACTAGAAATCACTCAAATTTTAACGACCACCCGACCAGAGTTTTCATGTTGCACGGTAAGACTACGGTCATTAGTATTATTGCCATCACCTGGGTGGGTCAGTCGTGTAACTTTCTCGACGTTAAGCTGTGTATGTGTAACACAGCCATGCAAAATAACACTGACAGCTACGTATGAGGTGGCGAAAGATTTACCTGCATAGCAACAGTTGCTAAACTATTTGGATTGTCATTGGACAATCGCTTTTTGGGGTGGGATTTAGCGAAGGGCTAATTAACAGTGGAACTTAGTGGTGCTTAAATGCCAGGGCTGCAACCTGCAGGGTGTGCGAGACTATTTCAAATAGGTTGCTTCCATCATTCAAAACTGTATTCATATGTCACCAATTTCAATGTTGGGTGTGTCTAACAAAGGTACCTATGGGTTCTATTCAGAATCCATAGAGACCATTTTGAGATTTAGGAACAAACATCTGGGACTCCACTGTAACGCGAGCAGACGTAGAATACGCACATCGACAGGCTGGGTGCTGGACTAAATAAACTTCAGTAGGTATTGGATGGAGCCCGCACACCACAGGTATAAGAAAGACGTTCTTTATTGAAATACTGACAACGTTTCGATCTATTTGATCTTCATCAGGTCATGTGAACATACACAAAGGTTTGTACTTTTATACTAAGGGAGTGCCCCCATTAACCAATCAAAACACCACCTTTTGGTGCCCCTCCCATCACTGCAGGTGTGACACGTCAACCCTGAGTGAGTAGGTGGGGACCCAGACATATTGATGTGAATATAGTCTGTTCTAGTGCACTAATTAAAAACATTTTAAAACCATTTAAAAAATAAACATACATATCTATACTCATTGCACCGGTACATCAAATAAAGATCTCACATGTCCTATCTACTAGGTCTGTGGGCTTAATTTACATTTCCAATGTTATTCCTTTTGTTGTATTGTTTTCCTTTTGTAAGGTAAACTCTAGCAACTAAACTGAAAAACAGGGAGCCAGGTTGTTACAGAGACACTCAAGAGCGAGTTTCACTAATTTGGTGATCTGTCAACATGGTTCTCAAGTAAGTGCTCTCCCTAATCACCTTTCAGAAACTATCTAACTAACTAACTGTCCTCTCAAGATCGGTTGGCACTATTAATTTTGTTGTTACATTGACAAAAAAATCTATCTATCTACTAGAATTTCCACCTTTCTCTCTACCTTAGTGGTTAATCTGATATTGTTTTCAATAGCACAATGCACTTCTAAAGTTTGCCAATCACATTTGCAGGTTATGCAAGACTATATGTTTGATAGAGTTTGCTATAAAAAAATGGAAATTTGGTCCCGCCATCCAACTGGCGCATAAAGTATGAGCAGTCCACTGCGTTTTCCCTGCTCTGCATTCTGTACGGGTGCTCGAGCCATGAAGCAGTGGGAGGATGACTGTCTCCTCCAACATAAACTAAACACATGTTGAGGAATTCTGGATCAGGTAAATTGCTGAGGCTGAGGGAAATGGAGACACTTCTACGATAGTGATAATGTACAGTACTGCATGCACTCACGGGACAAGTTCATGAAACACACACGTACTGTAGATGAAGGTATCCTTATGAACTCAACAATAAAGTTCATTATTTTTTCTCAACTCCTTTTTTTTTTTTTTATAGATATATTAACACAAATTGGGTCTCTCACCCAAACACGCACGGAAGTTCTCTCTTTAATTAGGCAGCAGACATGTCCCTAAACTAATCCAACTCTCAACTGCTCATGGCGGAACGTTCCGTCATATAAGCTTTATTATTGATATCAAACGGGATCGCTGGCCCAGGCCGTAGCGTAACGGTCTGGGCACCGGACTGGTGACTCCCGGACCCGACACGGCCTTTACCGCATGTCATCCCCCCATCTCTCTCCCGTTTCCTGTCAGCCTACTTTCTATCCCTTAAAAAAAAAACGGGATCGCTTTATTATTTTTTTCCCTTTTTTTTCTTGGCCTTTCCTTCTTCAGCGATCCTAGACCGGTTTTGCGCATGCGCACTGCCGTTCACTTCTTGTATACAGGCTGACTAAAAAGCTGAATAACTAAATATACGGAGCTCTCCATGGTTTTGACAAAACACACGATGGAGGTCTTTTCTGATTATCCGGTGATCGGGATTGGAACATTGGCGTTTTCTAGATTAAGGATTTTAGCTCGCTAGCATTGATGCTAAATATTTAGCATCTAAAATGGACCGGCAAAGCGGACGTGCATCACACTAAATTTGACTAAAACCAAGTAGATCCAGGTCGGCAGTCAAGCATCATTCCACACAAACAAAGCATCACACCTCGCATCAGAGCTGCTTGAAAGTGCACAGACAAACGTACCTCTTTATCCCGCTCGATCTCGAGTCCAGTATCTTGTAGTTCGGCTTCAAACTCCTCCCTCATCAAGGCCTTCTCGTGGTCTGTCAATTTAGACTCCTCCCCATCCCCCGCCGCATCCCCAAGCTCTGCTTGAGTGTCCTGCCGAGCTACTCCTACTGATCGCATACTCCCATTGGATGAAATGGAAAGGCGGGTTTGTGATCCACGTCTTTTTTTGCATTTGTAGCAAAGGATGTAGTCCACCTTTCTCTGGCCATCAGCAAAATATAGCCCGGGACCTAGCTCTATGCCAGATTCCTGTATACAAAACACAAACAAAACACCTGTATCAGGGTGGTGAGGGGTGACAGATAGGAAATGTAGAGTATAAAATTGAGAGTTTATTGAATTCTGAGACAGTTAAATAAACACTCAGAGATAGGGTGGTCTAGTAACAGGTACGGTCGCCCCTTTTCCATCTCGCCCCACTACTCTACCTAGCTGTAAATAACAAACATAATTCATGTTGGTGATTATATAATAGGTATTATCATTTTTGTTATCATTGTTAAGTTCACTCTGTATATCCACGGGCATAATAGCATGATGATGTTACACGTGTCGAAAACATGGGCTACATGGAATAAATGTGTTTAATAAAACAGCTAGAAGGTCCTAAATTAACTTAATTAAGCAGTCACCGTCTCTGTCTCATGTTATAGAGTATAGAGATCGACTACTATACAATCAAATAAATCTGTATACAAGATAATTTCAGATTTCAGAGAGGGAGGGAAATACTAAATTAACTGTTTGTTTTTTTATATGTATTTTTAATTGGGTTTTTTACATTTTTCCCCCTCCCATGTGGGGTCCTTGTTCATGTCAGCATATACATTTGTTAATACATACGTCTTAAGGCACGCCTCATTTTCCTCCCGTCCACCCACTATGCCCACCCACTCTTCCCCAATGCAGAGACAATACTGGAAAAGGGGGAAATTACAAAAAACTAAAAAGAAAAAAGAAGTAAATAAATTAACTTAAAAAGGAGAGGGGGGAGGGGAAAGAGAAGAAAGGAGGAAAGGAGGGGACCACCTGTGTGTGCGTGCAGCCACCGGTTTACACGACGCATGTGCAATGCATGGGCCTATGCGTTAACTATTATCTAGTTCAAATATCGCTCATCTCTGGGACAACCGTCAGGGTTTTTACATGATCAACAAAGGGCGTCCATGTTTGCTGGAAAGTTGTCATGGAACCATTAAGTGAGAATCTAATCTTTTCAAGCTTAAGGTAGAATAGTGCGTCCTTTATCCATCCGTTATGTGTAGGTGGGGAAACTTGTTTCCATTTCAGGAGTATAAGACGTCTGGCTAAAAGAGAGGTAAATGACATTATTCTCTTAAGGTGTAGAGGAATGTTAGTCCCTGGGGGGAATGCCAAACAAGGCCGTTAACGGGTTGGGTGGGATAGGTACACCCAATATGTCAGAATATGATTGAAATATGGCTGTCCAAAAGTCCACCAACCTAGGGCATGACCAAAACATGTGTGACAGGCTAGCAGCGGGTTGTCTGCACCGGTTACATGCATCATTAATATCTGGAAATATCTGTGCTAATCTTGCATTTGTGTAATGAACCTGATGAATGATTTTACATTGGATGAGATTATGTCTAGCACAGATTGAGGAACTGTGAACCAGTCTCAGAGCTGTCTTCCATGTCGGGTCGGCAAATTCTAGTCCCAGGTCTTGCTCCCATGCCGTCCTAAGATGGTTGAGAGTTTCTGGGTTTATTGAGTTGAGTTCATTGTATATTGTTGAAATTAAGCCCTTTGTATTGGGGTTCAGAGAAAGTAAAGAATCCACTGCAGAATGGTTGGGTTGGCTTGGAAAGTTTGGGAATTGTCTTTGTGCAAAGTGTCTGATCTGAAAGTAGCGAAATAGGTGAGAGCCAGGTAAACGGAATTGCTCTGTTAAGTATGAGAATGGTGCCATAGTCCCGTTGCTGTACAGATCTTTAATAGTTCTAATCCCCTTGTCAAACCAGTTTCGGAAGACAGGATCCGAACATGAGGGCTCAAACAAATGATTACGGTATATTGGAGTTAAGGATAAGCGGAATAAGCGGAAGGCCTGAGCATATTAGTGAAGAAAGAGAGTGTTGACTGGAGGATATCTCCATTTGGGTCCATAGAGAAGTATTATCTGGGTTGACCCAGTGGATAATCTTTAAAATGTTGCATGCCCAGTAGTAATTGATGAAATTTGGAAGAGCCATCCCACCCAAAAGCTTAGGCCGTTGAAGATAAGCCTTCTTAATGCGACGTGGTTTGCTTCCCCATAGAAAAGATGTTATCATCTGATCGAGTTTTATAAAAAAGCTCTTCCGAATAAATACTGGGATATGCTGAAAAATATATAGAAATTTTGGTAGGACAGCCATCTTGACAAGGTTGATGCGGCCGGCTAGTGACAGCGGCAGAATGGACCAACGATTAAAATCTTTCTTACAGCGTTCTAGTAGTGGAAGAAAAATGTCCTTAAACATTAACTGTTAACTACATTAACACATTTCACGGGGGCGAGTTGGTAAAGTGGCGAGTCGCCTGGTATTTGGTGGTCTCATGTAAAGTGGGCCATCAGGTAAAATGAGCCAGCTAAGGTTTCAGCCTCCTAGCTTCTAGCCCTTTAAGTTTTAACAGCCAATGGCTGCACACATGTCTTGCCACAGCTATACTTGACATAAAACAATTTATTTGATTGGTCTATATTTTTCATGGTGGGAGGAGCAATGACTCAGATCCAGACTGCCATTGGAGACACTCGGTCAGTGTCCGTGCAAGCAAATGTTACTTAAGGTTAAGGTTTATAAGTCAATAAAAGTCTAATGTACATCTACAAAAGAATATTTTGAATACATGATGGCCTTTATTAGATATAATGCAGATTTATTTCTTAGCTAACTTATTTTGTCTGAAATAAAATGTGTTGTTACTAGGGCCGGGACATTAACGCATTAATTGAGATTAATTAACTACAGAAAAATTAATGCATTTTAATCGCACAATTCTTTTCACCGCGGAACGTTGTCACTGGACAGTTTTCAGACGGACCTGCGCACCAAGTGTCCGTGTCCTCTTCAGACAATAACCCCACCAGACAGTTCACCAGACTGGGGAAAGCCGCTGAGATCACTTTGCTTGTCCCCGTGGATTGGAAATAGGATTTAAAAGGCTATCCGATGATAGCGTGGATTACAGCACAGTTGTGTGCAATTATTCAATAAAGAATTCACATATCACCGCACCTCATCAAGCCTCCAGTATCGGCTCAATGCGAAACATGTTGCACCGAGCCTAGCCTGGAAGCTAACGTCGTCAACAACAGTAGCTCTGGTCGATAGCGTAGTTAGGAGTTATATGGTACTTAATTTGATCCTTTCCCCTCACACCCGCGGAAGTGCAGGCTGTGCAGCCCCTCGTTTTTAACATAAAAAAGATGTGAAAGCCTACTTTCCTCCTTCTAACACTATGGATCAGAGCTATTATTCTAACTCCCAGTAGCAGTTCAAGTACCCGACCAGTTGACATGGTTTCTAACTAAAGAGTTATGGCCAAATAAAATGTAAAATCTGCTATGGCTGTTACTGTATGTCCACGGAAGAAACACAGAGGTGTTTTCTTATGGTCATGTCACATATTTGCTGCACCAATTGAAGCCCCCCCCCCAACCCTGTGGAATGCATTCCCCAAAACTCTCAGAGACATGCCCCCACCATCCAAACCTTCAATATTTCTTTCCTCAGCTATTTAATTTATTTACTTAGTCTTTTTCCTTTAATAAAGTTGTTTTTGAATTATCATGTCCCCCTTGTAAAGCATTTTTGGGTACTCAGAAAAGCTCTATATAAATTATTCATTTTGAGATATTATTATTACTACAAAAACAATGTTTTATTGCTTAAACTTATGTATTCACTATTCATTGATTCACTAGTATACCAAAATCCCTTTGAAAAAATGGCTCTCTCACAGTTCTTGGGTCAAATAATGATATGCGATTAAAATGCGATTAATCGAGATTAATTAACTACAAAGCCTCTGATTAATTAGATTTTTTTTTAATCGAGTCCCAGCTCTAGTTGTTACTATTGGCCCAATTTACATGAACATGGTTAAACTAAACTACAACTGTGGCAAGAACCATGTGCATTGTTGACTGTTCAACAAGGAGCTAGAAATGTGGCCCATCTTAGCTGATCAGGTGGCTCATTTTACATGAAAATGTCAAAATATGTGACAGCTTATGTTTCAAAAGCTGTAGGGCCTAAACTAAACTTATTATATAAATGTAACTCAAACATATTGAAAACACCCAAAGTTAATCATATAAACCCAATTTAGTTTCCCAGGCTACATCACACAGTACTGGTGACATATTGCTGTAATGTTAAAGTAGGCTACTGGCAGTGTCTAGTATTACAGAGATCTCTGCCTACCGATACGATAGGTAAGCAGGTAGGAAGATTCGTTGTAGTGTGAACAACTGGGTGGAAATCATTCTGAGATTTGGAAAAAGAATGCATTATACAACCAACGACATCACACCAAAACTTCATATCGGGACGGTAACAGGATTGGTTTCCAAAGTAGTCATAGGCGTGTTTAGTGTAGATTTTCACTGTTCTTCTAACCCATTTAATTTAGATTTGCCCAGACGTATCAGTAGGTGGAGATCTCTTATCATGCTGGCTGCCTATATGTGAGACTATAGGTAACACCCAGTCCTACCGAAGGTGGAGGCTCTTCATCCTTTTGGGGGTTGATAAGGCCTCCGTTGGCGGCATCCAGCCCCAGGCCAGACAGCGATTGGGCCACTGACTTGAGTTTGCTGGACGATGACTCACTCATTGCTGCGGTGGAAGGCCCACGCCCTGTTCCGTTCCATCGTTCTGCGAGTAGAAATGTGTAGATGAGAGAGGGAAGACAGTTTAACAGTGAAAGTTGGAAGGTGACTAGGTTGTTTTGGAAAATCGTATATTGCTGAAATATTAAGCAATGTAAAATAATCAATAGTTAATTGCTAGTCTTTTTCTGACATCATGAACACTTTGAAATACTAAAATATCTGGTTGCAAAAGGGGTGAAGTGTCCCTTTAAGACTGAACAATAAGGTGGAGGCTGGGGTGCAGTGGGGTGGTGGAGGCAAGCTTTGCTGCAGATGGATTGAAGCAACTGAAGCAGAGCTCTAGTGTAGGAGAGTGGAGAGAGCTGTATGTCTTGTTTAGGCCAGGGATGAATGAGGTGTGATTGGTGTGTGGCTGATTGAAAGCAATCAGCAGACTGACAGCTGATTACAGTTGAGCTTTTTGCGACTCCCCTGCCCTGCATGAACTAACGCTATGCTTCATGAACACCAATAGGCTATACAACAGTGTAAAACAAGATACAGCACCCGTAGTGTGGAAAGAATCCACTGCTGCCAGTATGGAAAGAAAATTAAGAAATCACTGATAACAGTAGAATATAGTATCCATGCAAACAAGAGCGTCAGTATCAGTGTAGTATAATTGTCGTACAGATTTGAAGCAAACGGACAGACCAAGTCTATCTTTGTTCTGCCGGGGGAGTAGGGGGCAGAATCTGCCCAAAATGCTGAGTCCACGATCTGCTCATAGAGGGGGTGGGGCCATTGTTAGCAAGGATCAGAGCTATCTAATAGAAGAGTTGCGATATTGAGGGGGCAGAAAACATCCCGGTCACGTGGTTTATGTACTAACACGAGCCCATAGACTCCAATGCACTCCCATTCACACATGCACGCACGCACGCACGCACGCACGCACGCACGCACGCACGCACGCACGCACACACACACACACACACACACACACACACACACACACACACACACACACACACACACACATTCACATACATACATTGACATACAGCGCTAGACACCAACCCCTCCCCATGCATGTTAATCCGGGTTTATCATGTGTGTCAACAAACAAAGAGCCCAGATGGAAACGTAGAATATGGTAATTACAGTTCAAAAGGTCAAACAAGGCCCAGTTTATGTTTACATCAGAGGATATGGTGATGGTGATATGGTGGATGACACATTAGGTGCATGAGTATTACAAAGGACATGACTCCATGCATAAACACTAGGGGCGTAATGACACATTTGAACAGCGATATGATACGATGCATGGACGACATTCATTAATGGCGATATGATTCAATGATTTAAAATCAGTTCTATTCAATTTATAGTTCTATTTAGGAAAATAATTCTATGTGGACACATGTGGATATATAGTGCAGGGGTTTTTTTTAAATTAAAAATTGGCTATTTTGCCCAAAATGTTATAAAACAAAATATTAGAAAAATGGGTGTGGTTTTCTGGACCCACTGAAAAATCTGCCATTCATTTTTCAAGATTTACTGAAATATGTATATCAATTATTTTTAGCCTAGAGGAATCATGACCATTGACCTTTGATTCTGTGAGAAGAAAAAAATGTTTGAATGAGTAATTATATGATACTACATTTAATAAATACCTTTTGTTTAGCAGTTTAAATTTTTCTTTCTTGTATGTACGTGAACGGGCACGTATGTAGATATATGGTGTGGCCATTGCTGAATGGGTACAGAGGTCACCTGGGAAACACAATGTTCCAGGTTTGTTTCCCGGCACCCGCTGTGTCATTTAACTCCTTAATGTGAGGTAAACAAAATAAGCCCAATCATGAGCCCATAACGAGGCACATTTCCATGCTGTCTAGTAAAACTCCTATAGTAAAACTTTACCAGTTAAGCGGGAAGCATAGACTACTCCGTTTTTATAGGTGATAACCTAACCACCGCGGTGGTTAGTAAAAACAGAGCGATGTGCTGGGGTGGGAGGTGAGTCGCTTATCACCGCGGCTCAGCGACCTCATGTTGTAGTTTCCCCAACCACTGCGATGAGTCACGAAAAACTGGAGTATACTATGCCTGAGCCTTTCGAATACAGCAGTGGTTTATGATGTGTTATGGAGTTCTAGTGTGCATGCATGATATCCAACGGACCTTGCCCCATGCATTCCTCTTTATAATAGTGATGTAATTGACACAGTGGGTGAAGCTTATGTGCGCCGACAGCTGAACAGGAGCGTGTCAGCGTCCTGACAAAGGGGCAGAGGGCAGCGGGGAAAAGGGAAGCGGTCTAATATTGTCTCTCCTGGAATACAGCAGATTACACATCGCTAATTCTAACAGCTGCCTGCCCATGACTAATACTAGACAACTCAAAACACACTGCACAAACTCACAAACACATGTACAATCACACACACGCACACACACACATGCACACACACACACACACACACACACACACACACACACACACACACACATACACACACACACACACACACACACACACACACACACACGCACACGCACACGCACACGTACATGCACACAAACGCACACACATGCACGCACGCACGCACACGCACACACACACACACACACACACACACACCCCCCCCCCCCACACACACACACACACACAAATGAGCAAATACACTCACGCAAGCAATTTTAATTTGGAATTCTGTGATAATTCGGGGGATTAAGGCTGAACTTTCACTGATCAAGAATGCCTTTCATCTGCGTAACCTATACTGTCCCATGATCATCATGACCTGTCCACCGCATATGGGTTTTTATAAAGGTCATTTTAGCTATTAAACCAATTGCTTTCCATTGAAAGCCCTGTCCAGTGAAAGAAGTAGCCTACTCAATATTTTACTTACTGTAAGTAAAAGTATAAATACCACCGTGTAGAAATCTGTTACGAGTAGTCCTGGCAGCAGTAAAAGTAAAAACGTAATATATTAGGATAAAAATATACTGCGCACTGTGCATTCTACATAATACACCTGATCCATTTCAGCTTTAATTATTTATTCTGAACAAATAAAATATTTCTTTATAATTATTTATTATTGGTTAATACTGCAATTGGTCAAGAAGAGGCGTATTTAAACTAGGATGTGTCCCTCACCTCATAATAATAATAATAATAATAAAACTTTATTTATATAGCACTTTTTTAAACAAAGTTACAAAGTGCTTTGAACAGTCAGACATCAATAACGGATTACATCACAGGTGCAAAAGAAAAAACAGTAGAAAATGCAAAATAACAAACACAGATAAAATGTGTTAGAGACTGGGTTAGTCTCAGTTCCTCTGGTAGCCTATTCCAGAGCCTTGGGGCCTTAACCACAAAAGCCCGATCCCCTTTAGTGACCAATTTAGCCTTATAGGTCACCTTCAGTAGACCCTGACCCGATGACCTTAAGGTACGTGGCGGCACATAAAATTCAACCATGTTGCATAAGTAACTAGGCGCTAGACCATTAAGAGCTTTAAAAGTTAATAATAATAAAAAGAGTTATATGCTCAAATCTCCTGGTACCTGTGATGAGCCTATAGCTGCCGCATTTTGTACCAGCTGTAGGTTTTGGCTGAGACCAGAATACAGGGCATTGCAATCAATATAAAATTGTATATTGTGGTATACATACATTTATATAGCGCCTTTATCCATATATTCTATACATAGATTGTGCATTACATTCACACACTCATACACCGATGACAGAGGAAACCATGCAAGGCACCAAGCTGCACATCAGGAGCAATTAGAGGTTCAGTGTCTTGCTCAGGGACACTTCAACACTAACTCTGGGGGAGCTCGGGTTCGAACTGGCAACCTTGCGGTTCCCATCCGGCCACTCTACCCCTGAGCTACTGCCGCCCGTTTTATTTTAACTTAATCTACAACAGTGGTTCTCAAAGTGGGGTCCGGGGAGGAGATTCCATGGGCCCCCAGCAAAATTAATTAATATAATACATCAAAACCTTTAACCACCCTGCCTAAATATTTTATACAGCTTTTGTCCACTTTTGCCATTGACAATGAAAGGAGAAATTAGGTCAAATGTCGGCCAAATATGACGTAAATTTGTGGCAACAAATATTAAAGAGATTAAGTTGTATGAAATACTTGCCATTAGTATAGTGGTTGCAACTGTATTAATTGATTGCCCGAATCCCGTGGTAGGAGTTCTGCTCTGGTTTTGGTGAAATATTAAGTTGTTCCGATAATGTTTGACCCCTCTATCACACGGAAATATGTTTTTTGTGACCATATCACTATACGACCAAAAAATTGTTCCATGTGATAGAGGGGTCAAAGTTGAACGAAATACGTTACGTTAATATTTAGGTCAACAATACAAATGACGTTAGTTTTGTGGATTCATTTACATTTAATGTGTGGCCCTAGTGCCCCCCACAAAATGACCGGAACTACTTAATATTCACCAGAACCCCCACCACGGGACTCGGGCAATCAATTAATACAGTTGTAACCACTATATTATTGGCAAGTATTTCATACAACTTAAGTTCAAAAATGGTGGACTATCCCTTTAAATGCCATTCGTAGACATATTCAAAGCACAGCTCAAGGCACCTCTTTACTCTTGAGGTTTTTAAACTGTTTGTTCTTACCCATGTATTCACGCTTAAACAGCGACGGCTCCAGGAAATTGTGACTGGGGGTGCTATGGGGGGGGGGCTGGATATTTAGAGGGGGGACAAAAAATCTTGGTTTACATAGAAGTCAGTCAATTGGGCTTGTTTTGAGGAGGGGCTTAAGGGGGAACCCTGCCCCTGTCAAAAAACCCTAGTTTCAGTTTGGGTTTTGGGTGGCAAAGCTTTCATCCAATCAGGATGAGAGGAGCCTTCCTCCAATCATGATCGAGTGGGGCGGGCCTTGGTGCATGTGCTGTTGGTCTGTTGTACTTCCCCCACTGTAGAGCGTGTGCATGTGCACATCTTGTTAACAGGGCGGACCAGGGTTTTTTCCAAATCACCCAAATCACTGAATGCTCCATTAAAGGACAACCAAGGTTCATGTTTTAGGTTGTTATTAGAGAAAGTAAAAGATGAGTGTTCATTTTTTTTGCTGCTTTCTTTCATTTTAGGGGTTTTAGCTGTTTTTGACAGGGGGGCGAGGGCATTCGAGCATGGGGCTAAATATATATTCTTTTTACAAAATGTCATAGCGATTTCTTTTTTTTTATCATTTACTATAGTCCTAGACCCCAAGAAATTACATCTGGCCACAAAATTTCACAGGATCTACTGAATGTGAAGGTAGCCTACTGGGCCCGGCGCCAGGATGAAATGACAGAGGGGGCAATCGGGGGCAGGTATTGGACATGAAGACAATGCGCCACATTTGCATATCTATAGAGGGCAGAGGCGCACGATTTCGTTGGCTTCCTTCGGATATGTACCATTGTTTTGTCTGTAACTATTTGATCTAAGGGGGGGGGGGCAAAGAGGTTGATTTAGGGGGGCAAACACCCCCTTTGCCCCTCCGTGGAGCCGGGCCTGGGGGAAGCCACACTGTGTGTCATAGGCTCAATATGTACGTTTGACACATTCAGTAGATCCCGTGATCTTTTGTGGCCAGATGTCATTTCTTGGGGTCTAGTAGGACTATAGTCAATAATTTAAAAAAATAAATCGCTATAACATTTTGTAAAAAAAATACATATCCCTAAAACGAAGGAAAGCAGCAAAAAGTAAATAACACTCATCTTTTACTTTCTCTAATAACAACCTAAAACATGAACCTTGGTTGAAAAAAACTAAAGTTGTCCTTTAATGCCTTGCCTGTTTTACTGCTGTTTTTTTGCACTTTGCTATTGCTTTTTATTGTTGTTTTTATGCTCTTTGCTATTGTTTTTTTTATCATCTTAAGGCTTTTTGCTTGCTTTATGAATTGCTATACTATACGTTTGTGTTTTTGAGGGGCGCCTATATGGTTTAATGGGTGTTTTTAGCTCAATGTTTGTTTTAAAAACACCATTGACAATGAAGGGAAGATTTACGTCATCTTGTCCCTAACACATAAATGCCATTAACAATAAAGAGAATGTTTGTTTTGACACCTTTTGTTTTACATCACCATTACATCACCTAATCAACATTAGTTAGACTTGAATAAGCGCCCCTCACTTCACACGGGTGCGTGATTTTTATCTTATTTTTCCCTATAAAGCACTTTGCCTATGACATTAAAGGTGCTATATAAATAAAGTTTATTATTATTATTATTGGCAATGAAGGGAAAATTTACGTCATATGTAGACGAGCAAATTAATCGGCTAACCTATCACATAAATTCAGGTGTTCTTGAGATGATGTATGATGATGTATAATTATAAGAGCGCCCCTCACTTCACACAGGTGTGATTTTCTTTTAACATTTTAACAGCACACATTTTGTGGGGTCCCTGGCACAAACAATTTTCAGATACGACGGCGACAGGTCTGTGTCTGCGACCAAATAAATATTAACTTTGACATGAAAACCAATGAACTATAATACACCTAATTCATAGGCTAGTAAATCAATATTAATCTGCAAAGTAACTAAAGGCATCAAATAAACGTAGTGTACAAAAAAAATACAATATTTGTCCCAATTTGTTTGTCAAAGCAGAAAATAGAAATACTCTATAAAGGACCACTTCACCACTTTTCAACCTATCTTCATAAGCAATTTTTTCCTACTGGTCTGTGTCTCATAGGAGGGCTGTGGGCAGTTCAGAAACCAGTGACATCATCGATGGGGAATACAAGCTATAATAGAAACTGCAGGCTTTCTAGTCCAGAAAACTTGCAATTCGAAAATGGAAGCCATCGTTCTCACTATAATGAAAATCTAAAAGATTTTGTTTAAAAAAAAATCTGCCTAATGATGTCACTGGAAGACGGTTTCTAAACTGCATGCCCACAGCCCTCATGAGACAAATGAATCATGCATGGTTTCCAAGTGGCCCTGATGCATTCCTCTCTCACACATGCTCTACTACTCTCTCTTTAAGTGCGTCTTTATCTCAAGATGAGGCGCAACAGTTGTCTGACACTGCATGCACGCACACAATCAGATATAGAATCGATGGTTGAAGAAACATCAATAAGCACCTGCATGGCTCGCCTGCGTCTGCGTTGTACGTTCAAAACACATTTATTTTCCCGCAATATAGATTTTAAAACAGTATAGTCTAGCCTCCTAATTTGCCTTTTTGCCATTCTGACAAATAGCCTATAGGCTAGGCTACATCTACATCATGTGCCATTGGTGCGTCATGGAATTACCTGGCGCATACAGGTCTACGGAGCGGAAGACACGGTCACCGACGGATTTCAATTAAGTATAAGTATAGGCGTGGATAAAGCACCCACACATTCGTGTAGTTTCTGGTAGCTTGCCTTATATTACATAATTATTAAAGGAAAGACAGAAAAGACGCGCACTTACCAGTGCCCGTGGAGAATCTGTTCATTGCTTATTATCGAGGTGACAGAGATGCGCTGAGATGGTGGACAATCCCCGCGGCGCGCGCTCCCGTTCCAGGCTTAACGCAGGACACGCGCAGGGGCTAATTCCCTGGAGGCTCCAGTCCAGAGGGAGGGCAGGCACAAGGTGTGCAATTTGTGCATGATTGGAGCAAATCAACTGACTGCACTGCCAGTGCAGCAGCACCAGTGACAGTGGAAGATGTAGAAAATACTCATAAATAAAATATATAAAAAACATTTCAAGCATATGCATAATATTGATTGATTGATTGATTGAAATATTTATTAACAGTTTGTAGAATTTACAGTACATTTTAAGCACAAACTCAATACAAAGACTGTTAACTGTGAGTGGACGACCCAATTAAGCATTACACTTGTTTACAACAGGGTCCACATTGTTCAATTCATCAAAACATTTAGAGACATACAAATAGACACTTCTATGTAGCTAAAGAACAGAACAGGAATTCATCATATAGGAAGCAAAAAGGGAAAATATACATATACAGTGAGGGGAAATGGGGTGGGGGTGGGGGGGATTCAGATTTTACAGAGGCCAGTTTGGAATTGCAGCCATCCGTAGGTGCCCTTTGAGAGCGGTTTTGAAGGAGTCAAGGGATTCACATGTCTTAATGACTGTTGGTAGGGCGTTCCACATTTTGGTGGCATAGGAGCGAAAATAATTTAGTCCCTTGTTTGTGCCGAATCTGGGTTGTACATGGTTTGTTGCACACCCTCTGGTGTTGTGGGTGTTTACATTAAGGAAGTATTTAGACAGGTACATGGGTATCTTGGTGGTGTATCGAATCTTGTGGACCAGACCCATTGCAAGATGCTGTACTCTGTCGTCGACCCTAAGCCATCCCAGCCTGTCAAAATGGGCAGGGGTGAGGTGGGTTCGGGGGGTGAGGCCAAGTAGGAGCCTGACCAGTTTGTTTTGGGAGGTCTGGAGCCTTGTTTTAAGGGCCTTTGAGGTGCTGTGGTACCAAGAGGTGGATGCATAGTCAAAGAAACCTTGTACGAGGGCTCCTGTTAAGGTCTTCAAGGTGTTTTTGCTGACCAGTGAGGAGATCCTGTAAAGGAATCTTGTTCTTTGATTGACTTTTTTGATTACGTTGGTGGCCATCTTATCACCGGAAAGATTGGCCTCCAGGATGGAACCTAGGTAGGTAATTTGATCTTTTCGTGTGATAATATTGTCACCCACTCTAACCAAGAAGCCATCTGCCTTGCTGAGATTACTATTTGATCCGAAGAGGATGGATTCAGTTTTTCCCAGGTGTAAGGATAGTTTGTTATCAGCGAGCCAGGTGCAGATTCTACCGAGTTCAGAGCTGAGGGTCATTTCAACCTGCAGTTTGTTCCTGTCCGAGACCAGCAGTGCTGAGTCATCTGCGAACAGGAACAAGTTGCAGTCACAAGCTGAAGTCATGTCGTTAACATATATTAGGAACAGTAAAGGCCCTAGTATGCTTCCTTGTGGGACGCCACAGCTCACTGGGAGGGGAGGGGACAGTGTTCCGTTCACCTACACCATCTGTTCTCTCCCCTCCAGGTAGGATTGCATCCAGCTCACTGATGTGCTATCAAAACCAATAGCTTTAAGCTTGTTAACCAGTATGGAGTGGTTCACGGTGTCAAAAGCCTTTTGGAGGTCCAGCATGACCATGACGCAGTATTTTCCAGCGTCCACCTCGTGTTTGATGTGGTCGCTCAAATAGAGGAGGCATGTGTCAGTGGAGTGGGATGTTCTGAAACCAGAACATATAGATTATGTGCATTAACGTTCACACATGCATAGCCTACCGATGGCGATCGCGGAGGAAACCATGCAAGTAAATATACCAACCTGCTCATCGGGAGCAATTAGGGCTTCAGTTCAGAGTCTTGCTCAAGGACACTTCGACACTAACCCCAGGCTCGAACTGGGAACCTCACGTTCCCATCCGGCCACTCTACCCCTGAGTCACTGCCGTCCGGCTATCCAAAAGAAATTCACTTTTATAAGCTCATATAGCGCATCACTTTGTGCTGCACTGAGCTTTTAGATCTTCTCTTTTTTTAAATCATGAACATTTGTTTCATAAAAATCCACTGTAGACAACGCGGTCTCACCCCGTCTCACCGAAAGACGGCGAAATACCACGGATTGGCGCACTGCAAATGCGTGCATATGACACTAGATTCCCCGACAATCCGTGTATAGCCTACTGTATGTAGGCCTACTTTATTTCCTCCCCGTTCACTTCTATACGTTGTTTGTCAGTGACGTCACGAGGCTGCCCCGTGGCCCGTGCATAATCAACTATTTGGACTATTTGCTATACTTCCTGATGTCAAGAAATTGTGATTTTTTCCCTAATTGTTGGAGTTTGGAATTGAATATCATTCAGCAGCCCATGCATACCACCTGTTTTGAATGTGCACATACAGTAATGCAGAGGCAGCAGGAGGTTGCTTTACTGATGATAACAAGCGCTTCCAAACTCTGACACTTAGAAAAATGATATCATCTGCAAGGAATTTCTTGACAGGAAGTGGCTTATAACATGGCTACTGTGGACTTTTGAGTGTTGCAACCACTCCAAAGAACAGCAATGTCCATTATGTGTCCGTCCCTGTATGTCCCTATGTTTAGGGTACCAACAGGGGGTGCTGTTGCACCACTCACTTCAGACTGGTCTGATTTTTATGATATATACTGTAATGCTTACACACTGAACAAATTTCACAGAGGCAAATAAGTAGTGTTTGCAGGAGTTTGTAATGTTTATTCTATATTATAAAAATGTTTATATGGATAGTTACACATGCACAAACTGTACCATCTACACAAGGGGTCGGCAACCGTAGGCACTAGTGCCAAAGTCATTGGCACAAAGGAGGGTGATCACTGGCATACTGGCGAGAGTATTTTTGGTCCCTCACATTCTACATTCATTAAAACTTTGAACTCTAACTGGGGACGGAGTCTGGGAGATAGGAGGGTTATTGTTCTAATATAATAATTATTAATTATCATTAATAATGGAAAATAATGATAATAATGATCATTATAACATTGTGAAAGAAAATATTTAAAAAGAAGGAAAAACATTATATTTGTGGACAATCAAAATATGTTGGAATTTTTTATGTGGTGTCGTAAAGACATATTTTGATATGGCACACTGACCATCTAGAAAATGAAAACACGTTTAAACAAAGGTTGCAGACCCCTGATCTACACTCTCTCTCTAGGTGCAGTGTTTGGACAGACAGTCACAGGAGGTGACAGACAGGACCGTGTGTTGGCTCACAGTGCCATTGGAACACAGCAGTGGCACAGTGAGAGACTCCGTGGCCACGGCTGCACAGCACACACACTCCTGCTCCACGCCGGCGGTCTCCAGTGAATATATGGATTTGCTGCGACACTTCCCCTATAAGAAACAACAACACAACAACAACACAGGCTGAGAACTGGGAGAGCCTAGGTACAACACTGTGGTTATGATTCACCGAATTATGTAGGCTAATCCACCGAGGCCACATGCTTTGACCTTTATCCATGAACATTTGTGTGTGTGTGTGTGTGTGTGTGTGTGTGTGTGTGTGTGTGTGTGTGTGTGTGTGTGTGTGTGTGTGTGTGTGTGTGTGTGTGTGTGTGTGTGTGTGTGTGTGTGTGTGTGTGTGTGTGTGAGAGTGCGTTCCCTTGTCTCTCACCTCACAATAGTGCAATTCTATCTGGTGCTCTGACTGACAGTCACCCACTTTGACGTAATTGAGTGTTCCCACCGTGTTCCTGCACTCAGGCTCCGTACCTGCACACAGTCAGCAAGACAAAACTCTTATTACGTTGCTTTAATATGAAGAGAGGGAGCACGTATTTTGAAAAGCGCATTCTCTGCAGTAGGCTACTTACATATCTCACAGCAGCTGGTTCCTAATTGGCTAACTTTCCCCTGAAAGCAACAACAACAGAAAAGGTTAAGAGGTGTGAGATTGCTTTGTTCCTTCTGTTTGTTTGTGTTGATTTTGTCGACTAATACTATGACAAAAAATGTTTGTCGACTACCTTTTTTCACTGACAAAAACTAAAAGGAAACTAAATGAAAACTAAGCTATGATGACTAAAGCTAATACTAAATATATTGACAATTCAGTCAACAAATAAAAACTAGACAAAAATGTTAGGAAGGGACTAGTGGAGAGATCCAGTATAAGTCATTTTACACTTGGTTGCATGCGGAAAATAGCAGATCTACAAGCTCACAACGCGTCGCAGCGTAGATTGGATATTTTCAGCAAGTGTAAAATTACGACGGCATCAAGGCCCGCCAAAATTCATTTTAGAAAAAATCGCATGTTATTTAGTCGATTAAAACTAGACTAACACTAAAACATGGTGTATTCCAGGTGACTAAAATGTGACTAAAACAAAAAATCTGCTGTAAAAATCAACAGTGGTTTAGTGCGGATATAACAGAGCAAGATGAAGATCATGTCGTAGCTGTACCCCGTGGTCCAGGCATGCCTGGCGGTCAAAGGGGGGGCAGTTGGTCACACTGGTCCGCAACTCCAGATAGCCTTTATCGTTCACACTGCAGGCATACCGGTTACAGCCGTCCTGCTCTGTCGCGTTCACCTACGGAGAGACATGCATGTCATCATAACACAATGTTAATCTGTCAAGACCTGATTCCTCCGAGCTCAGCAATTATGCATCTGATGTATGCATCTTTTTTTTCTCTCGCTTTTTACCCTTTTTCTCCCCAATTTAGTCGTTATACCAATTGATTCCTGTGCAGTGACAAATATCAACATCCCAGCCCGGCTTTTCTCCCCCGAACAAGGGTCAATTGTGTTCTTATAGACAATTGACAAGCCAGATGGACTGCGGTGGATTCGAACCCCCAGGCTTGCCATTGTATAGACAATATTTAAATAAAAAAATAACAGTTTTGAAAAGAAAACAGCCAATCTACAAGCTTACAACACGTTTCCCACTCGCCTGACACATTGTGAGCTTGTAGATCACGTATTTTCGGCTCATTTTCGGCTCTGCCACATAACTGAAGTATAAATCTAACCTAGTGGTTCCTACTTCCTACCTGCACAGTGATGGTGGGTCCATCCGGTTGTTCTAAGATGCAGGCTGCGGGGACACATTGGGCACAGCAGGTGTATGGCTCCTGCTTTGGAATGTAGCCCTGGAACACCATGCACAGGTCACGCAGTAAGTTCACATTTAATGCATACAGTAAAATCCTCTACAGGATGATTGATGCTAGGTTTGTATCCTATAGTTTTTCTGAGGCACTAAATTGTTCTATTTTGACTCTACTTGTTTGATTTATCTTGTTGACTATAGGGTTAACCCTCCTATCTCCCAGGCTTACTCTGGACAAAAACATTGGCTAAATGCCTACATTTTAATCACTCTATTGAGGAATCAACTTGCCATACTGAAGAGGCCTGGAGAGATTCATATTTTACGTTGATGGCTGAGATCGTCATTCCAGGGTGACAGAAAATGCTTTGGAAAAAATGGCATAAGATGATGTTGATGATGATGATGGTGATGATGGTGATGATGGTGATGATGATGATGATGATACAAGTGACAGCATATATGATGACAGCAATGATGATATAGTGGTGATGATGAAGATGATGGTGACAGTGGCTCAGTAAGGCTGATGAAGGGTACCTTAGGGCAGGCGGCGCAGGTGGTCGTTTTGCAGGACAGTTTGTATTTGGTCACTGCTCCTTCTTCCACCGAACACTCACAATGTGTGCACGTGTCTACCATCACCCTCGTCCCTGGCTAAACACACACGCACACGAGCACACGCACGCACACACACACACACACACACACACACACACACACACACACACACACACACACACACACACACACACACACACACACACACACACACGAACACGAACACGAACACAAACAAATTTAGTGGGAATATTAAAAGAAAATACATACATATCCAAACAAGAGCATATCGTATTACGTACCTTGATTATCATGGTTTGGTTAAAGACGCAGGCATTCATGAGAGCTGTAGAAAGAGCAGCACAAATAAAGCAATGGTTCTATTACCCTGTATCATTATGGCATAGTAATCAGTTAAGAGTGATTTATAAGACAGTGTCGCATGGCGAAAATAGGTGTGATCAGCCATTATTATATATTTCTTTTGACATTTTTGAACATTTCGTCTATAATGACATGCCCAAATCACGGACACCAGGTTGATAGTGTTAAAAAGCCTTAGGCTGCTTTCTGCAGTCATATAATCCTAAATCTCTTCCATGTTGGCAATGGAACATGAGACGTGGCCATCTATAATACCAGGGAGCCCTCTGTTGGCTAGATGTGGGAGGTACATTATAGTTATCAGCCATGGTATATTACCTGCATTTTATGTGTTCAGTGATGTGTGAGTGTGTTTGTTTGTTTGGTGCGTTTGTTTGTTTGGTGTGTGTGTGTGTGTGTGTGTGTGTGTGTGTGTGTGTGTGTGTGTGTGTGTGTGTGTTTCTACTTGCCACACTGGCAGCGGGGGCAGCATTCCTGGTGGTCACAGCGTAACTCTGTTCCTAACGGGCAGGTTGGGGTTTCAATCTGTGAGCAGCTGGCGTTGGACGAAGTGATGAAGAGCTCTTCGTTTGCCCTCACGCACTCATGGAAGAGACACTTATCCTCTGGGGACTGCCACTTCTCACCTTCCTGAACGCACACAGAGATGACGGGATTAGGTGAACCAAAAGACATGTATGAAGATATTATCTTGTCCAGACGAGATATTATCTTGTCCGGTCGAGATATTATCTTGTCCGGACGAGATATTATCTTGTCCGGACGAGATATTATCTTGTAGAAGAGACACGTTTCGTGTACCTGACGAGTGACGACAAAAACCTGTGAGGGTCGAAACGTCTCTTCTTCAAATAAAGTAACCTCGGAGCTCAAGAACAGTGTGCAACTGCCTTTCTTTTTCATTGTACGTATCTTTTGTTCAGCACCAAGATTTTTATGGTCCCTGCTTCATTACCTTTTCGGTGTGTGAGACACACACCAATTATTAAGTATAAATCTAGCATGTGGGGTTAAGTGTCTTGCTCAAGGACACTTGACAAGTTGACACAAGAGTTTTCTTTGCGTTTACTGTATAATGAAGGAGACTCATTATAACAAATAGCTAACTGAAAAGAGCTGAGTGAAAGAGCAATAATGATATGATATATAATGTATAATTATATATATAATAATTATATTTGACCACTGTGGATTACATACTGCAGCCTTATCCATTCGAGTGTACAAATGTAACCACATGGACCTGTACAGATCCATCTGGTTACATTTGTACACTGTTAAGCCTTTGTGTAAAATTAAAGGGATATTTCACTTTCAAAAAAGCTTTTGGTCATTTTATCATCTACTCAGGCTAATGTGAACGTCTAAGTTGCTCGATTCAGTATTTAGATATTTGATATTATTTTTTATTAAATGAAAAGGAAAAGCATCAGCGAAAGCTTCATAAAACATGGTTAAAATGGAGGTTGAAGTTACAATGGCATGGGTTTGTATAGGAAGGGGGTGGGGTAGCTGTGAAATGAATATCAAATATCTAAATACTGAATCAAGCAACTTAAAAACTGTCTGGGGTGTTCACAAATACCTGAGTGGACGACGAAATGTGAATGTGAAGTGAACAATCCCTTTAAGAGTGAGTATTATTACATTACAGACATACTCGTCTAAGTTGTCTGCCTGTTAGTGTGTCACCCCGCATCTCTCCCTCTGACTCCACACAGCTGGTTTTCCTGCATCTCCCACAGCACTCCCCCTCCGATGGCAGTATGTATGACAGGCCCTGTAATGTACAACAACATTCACATTAAATACCATCACAATGCGTGTGTTTTGCACTCTGTATACAGTATGCAAGTGTTTGTACAGTACAGTATGTACTGTACTAGCTATTTCTATGTTTGTATACATGTTTGTATGTTTTGTATACATTGTGTACATTGTAAAATGGATACATTTACGTTGTGTGTGTGTGTGTGTGTGTGTGTGTGTGTGTGTGTGTGTGTGTGTGTGTGTGTGTGTGTGTGTGTGTGTGTGTGTGTGTGTGTGTGTGTGTGTGTGCGTGCGTGCGTGTGTCTCACAGTGGAGCAGGTCCGGTCACAGACAGGCGGGATGCACTGAGTGATGTGCAGAGATGTGTGTTTGTCCTGCTGCTGAGTGCAGCTGCACTTCTCACACCCTTCGTCCCATTGGCTGCCCACCGGGTAGACCACGCCCCCTACCACACACACCTGAACAGACAAATGGTAGGCTACACATCGTTAACTCATGGATGGATAGTGTAAGAGACTTGAATTATATAATGTAGCCGACATGGTGTGACATTTCAAAATCATATTCTGTAAGTATTTGACTGATTTGCCATTTTTTGCCATGTTGTTTTTGCACACACACACACACACACACACACACACACACACACACACACACACACACACACACACACACACACACACACACACACACACACACACACACACACACACACACACACACACACACACACACACACACACCTTGTCTGGCAAGCAGTCGGTCTCTGTGCATCCACAGTCGTTGGTGGAGGAAGAAGTAGTGAAACCAGGCGGACAGGAGTGTGTGGAATTCTGGCAGTCACACACACATTCAATCACATCACAGCACTTTGTCTTCTTGACTGACATCTGGCGGTGGGTGGGACAACGGACAAGTGGCTGAGCGCAGTCTTCCTTTTTACACACTGAGAAAGGATAATGGGGCAAGAGAGATTTGGAACAGTGCATGTACAGGTGTGTGGAAAAGTTTACAGCTGTGATGCAAGCAAACACAAGTGGCTCAAATGAGAATAACACTACTGTGTTGTATCGGTCCACATCGGTGTTGTATCGGCAAATATTTGCTGTTATCGGTCAAATCGGCAAAAATCGGTATCTGCAAATAAAAGTTAAATTAAAGACATTAACCGATGGCAGTAGCCAATTTTTATCTGTTGTTGATAAGCATACATTTAGCATTGGCTTTGCCTATGCGTGTTCGTTATCTGTAGTCTACCAAGCTTTATTTAATAGTGTCTTATACAATAGTTCTAGGCATCTGTAATAAGTGCAGGACAATTTAACAACAACAATAATAAATATTTCTCACAGCATTATGGCGAATTTTGTGGAAAACGACAGCACACCCCAAAAAGCAGGAAACAAAGTCACTATGTCTGAATGCGTCTAACAAAATTAATTTCTCTTCAGAAGTGTTCTGTTCAATCACAGCGGATGCAGCCTAGATTCAGAGAAAAACAGTTTAAAGACCCCATTTAAACAGGAAGTGGACGGCAGGGAAATCCGGAAAAGGCAGAGCAAAGACGAAGACTGGAAATGTTTTCCACAAGTCAAATAAACAAGTCAAATAAATAACAGGACCTATGCGTAGGTCCTGTTATTTATTTGCCTTGCTCATCATCAAATAAACTATTTAATTTTTCACCAAAGACGGAGTGCCTTGGATTATTTTCTTTTCAAGTCTGCAATTTACACTTTGACAAGCAGTACAACTTGGAGGAAGGATACCTTTTGTCTAGTAAAACTCTTGTCACACTGTTTCTCACCAGTGTGGAGACGCTGGTGTGTCTTAAGACTACACAACTGACTGAAACTCTTTTCACAGTGTCGAGGTATGGTTATTTTCTCCAGTGTGGTTGCATCTGTCTGTCTTTGAACAGCTCATCTCAGACACCACTGGACTGATCATGTCAAGGACAGAGGTCCTTTGACGAAATCTTGAACGATTCCCACAAGCCTCTACCATAATGCCGAATTTCGTGGAAAACGACAACAAAGAACTGCCAAAACTGTGAAAATTGGCAGAACTCGTACGAAAATAATAAGGGTTCTTCGCCCCTTCGGGCTTGACCTCTAATAATATTCATATTAATAATGATGATGATGATGATGATAATATTAATAACTAGAACTGCACTCTGTCGAGTGCATACTAGTAGGCCATGTATGGCCAACTAGTGCGCAAGCAGAGTGCGCAAGTACTTTCGACCGCTATAAACTGTCAAATCTCAGTATCTCTGTGAAGGAACGTTTGAAATTTCTAATTATTAGGTGTAAAAAACATATTGTCATTACGTCACCATCGAAAACCAATTACACTCTGGCATTGGGTCCTTTAATCCACATATTTCTTACGTCATCATTGAGAGCTAGTTATACATATACTATGTATATGTATATGTAATTTGTAAGTTGATTAGCGGTATACTGTGGTTACTTTGCACCGTACGCACCGTCCCAGCCAACCCGCCACTTTTGATGCGTATGCACCGTCCCAGCAAATTGTGCCTGATACGGCAGTGGTGCCAGATTACATATATGTATACACAGGAGCATTACCTTTAATCCTCCCAACACTAAAACATATCGTCATTACGTCACCATCGAAAACCAATTACACTCTGGCATTGGGTCCTTTAATCCACATATTTCTTACGTCATCATTGAGAGCTAGTTATACATACACACACCATGTAATCTGGTCCCAGCAAATCAGGCACAATTTGCTGGGACGGTGCATACGCATCAAAAGTGGCGGGTTGGCTGGGACGGTGCATACGAGTCCCGGGCGAAACTATTACTTGCGCGCTCTGCTTGCGCAAGTAATAATAATGTAATATTTTAAGTAGTTCAGTAATAATAATTGAAAAGAAATGTCAAGGCATTTCAATAAAAAAGCTAATATACTAGATTGAGTGCAGCTTACCACACTCGTACACGGGCTGACATTCCCCAGGGTTTTTCAGAACCACATTCTGTCCATCGTCGCAGGTGGGCACCTCAGGCAGATCACAGCTCACCAGATCACACACTGCAGGTGGAAGAAAATGTCTACTGTTCAGCGCATGGTGAAATACCTACTGATGGCCATATCTACCAGTCTAGTAAAGTACATTATGCAAGGATTCTGGTTTACTCACAGTGAAAAAAGAGGAAGAGAATGTTTGCCTATTATTTATAATGGAACATGTAGTTAGAATAAGAGGGCTGTGACACAAATGTTGGGCAAACAATGTATTGGTTTCCTGAGCTGAATAGTTTAAAAACGTTGTTTATTTATTTGGGGTTTTCTGCGCCCTTTCCTGTTTTGTCTACAGAGAGACGGGGAGCAACATACAGGGACTTGCTGTCAGGCGAGCCTATGTGGTTTGTGCCTTATCCACTCGGCCAGCGGCACCCCTATAATGATGGCACATAATACAATAAGACATGATACATACCACACTCGTATTCAGGACAGCACTTTGACTCTCGCTTCTCCCTCAGGATCTCACACGCTCCACACACTGGAGCTACACACACACACACACACACACACACACACACACACACACACACACACACACACACACACACACACACACACATTTGTACGCACAGACAGCCACACACACACAGACACACACAATCTTATATGGTGCTTTGTAAAAGTCCACAATGCAACACTAACCGCAATACTCCTAGAAGTATAAACTGTAGATATCTATAATGTGTATACGCTGATCAACATCACTTTGTCCAAAATAATGCGTTGTCAATGCAGTAACCCTGGCAATGTTGGGCAAGCTGATAATGTGTGGTGTAG
This sequence comes from Protomyctophum parallelum, assembly GCF_964188405.1. Lineage (NCBI taxonomy): Eukaryota > Metazoa > Chordata > Actinopteri > Myctophiformes > Myctophidae > Protomyctophum > Protomyctophum parallelum. The sequence goes on along the minus strand of NC_139700.1, from coordinate 18,263,857 downwards.
CATAATGGGTGTGTCTTTAGGAATATTACCCTCATGCAAGAAATGACTGGAGGTCTTAGTTATTGGAATGAATTAAGGACAAAAGGTTTACCAATTATGTCTGCATAGTAGAATCATGTGTGTGTGTGTGTGTGTGTGTGTGTGTGTGTGTGTGTGTGTGTGTGTGTGTGTGTGTGCACTCGTGCATGCGTGTGACGTGCATATCAATCAATAGGCTATCAGGCACATTCTGTCTTAGAGGACAATAGTTTTCACATTCTGTCTTTATGTAGAGGACAATAGTTTTCCAATTCAAAGGTCTCCCTATACAATGATCTCCAACTTGAATGGATCCTAAAGATCAGCCGAGGTCACCAACAGAGTTACGGTTGTCCAGGTTTCCCAAAGGAATGCGATGACAAACCAACTAGTATGGGGTGTTTCCAGGCCTCTCTGCGTCTACGCTACCAAGTCAATTGTATGCATACATATTATTTGACCATATAATATCTATGTAATATGTATGTATTTGTAACATGGGGGCATGTAATATACTACAGTGGTGCTTCACGTCGGCTTTTCTATAAAAAGCAGAGAGCAGAGAGCACTTGCCTTTGGCGTCATTGCAAGGCCGGGCAGTGCAGTTGATGTGTTGTTGGTCCAGACACATACAGATGGAACATGGATTGTCATCTGGTACCCAGCTCTGCATGTACTGTATAGACACACACCATCCATAAACATGTCACATTGCACTGTCACTGTGTTGTCATTTTACAAAACGCACACTGGAGGGCAGTCACAGACCAGCTGAGCTATAAACATGAAGAAAGGCTGCCTCAAGGGGATTATATGATTGATTGATTGGTTTTTCTTTATTTAAGTGTCATGCTTCCAAGGATGCAAATGTCAGACATTGTATAAGAGATTTAATATATTATAAACGTCATTAAGTAATTGCGGACAGGGTGACATACAGTGCTTTTACACATAGACAGAAAGCCTCATTACAATAAAAAGTAGTGCTTTAATGGAGCCTTTGTGGCTAAACAAGTTAACACAACCACAATGGCCTGTGTTTGATTCCCAACAGGAGCTATGTTGCCCGACATAAAGCAACAACGGGGCTGAAGACATAATTTAAAAACTATATACAAAACAAAAAAGTAATTTTTCTTTTCAGTCCCCCCAGTCGCCCCATTTCCTTTGTGTCTTACCGTGCGCGTGTGTCCGTGCTCATCGACACACTGGTCACATGATGCCCGTGTCACACACTTGCCCTGATCCATGACCAGCCCTGCGGCGCAGAAGCAGCCCTCAGTGGGCGTGTCCATGCAGAGCGACTCGTTGCCCCTGGCAACCGCCCAGTCGCCCCGCAGCGGTCGCACGCTGCCGCACTCCTCCACGCACCCGGTCCGACACGCGTCATACTCCCTGGAGCTGGGACACTGCATGGCTGTAGCGCACGCGCACACACACACACACACACACACACACACACACACACACACACACACACACACATTTTTAAGTAGTCACGTGAGTGTGTGTTACACATATTGGTATATGCAGGCATACAAGCATCATGCATGCTGACTTACGGCAGAGCTGAGCGCTCCTCCAGTCCACGCACACTCCACTCTGTCTGCAGAAGTGAGCGTAGGTGGCGATGATCTCGCACACGTCCGACTCCTCGCACGCCTCCTGACTGGCCTCGCACTTGGTCACGAACATCTCGACGGGCACGTGGGCGTGGCACGGCTCAAACACCTCGGAACGCAGGGCCTTACAGCGCGGCTCCATGGAACCGTGGGTCAGTAGACATGTGACTACTGGAATCTGAGGCTCACACAGGCCGTCTTCTGCGGATGCCGCCCAGTCCCAGATGAAGGCCTGCTGGTCAGAGGTAAGCGTGCCGTTTCGGAGAGAGAGCGCGTTGACCTCTGTCTCCCCGCAGCCACCTGAGAGAGAGAGATAGAGAGGAGAATGAGAGAGAGGAGAGATACAGACAATGACTGACATGTATGTTTTCTAAGTTGTCTGCCTGACAACTCAATCGATACGCATTATGTCACGCACCAAAAACAGCAGATTTACAAATTATATTTGCTTGGAACATACAGTATTGGGTGTTTTTTTTATTATTCTTTTTTTAACAACCCGCTAAACCCAACTTTTTTCCCATTGTCTTTCCCTGCTAAACACGCTAAACCCGTCTTTTGTTTTATATGTTTAATTCTCAGTTTTTGAGTGGTGCAACCACTCCCTTATGGAGCTATGTGTGTGGGTGGCTGTGTGACTGGGTGGGTGTAACCCACATAATCGGAAATCGACCTATCACTGGCTTGCAGGGGCTTCTGGGAAGTTGAGGCTCAATGCGTGCCAACGGGCAATGGTGGCGCAGAGTGGAGCACTCCTCCTTCGCTCTTTGTTGTTGATCCGCAGTTTGGATTACTTTTCAACACGACGACAAACGATCACAACATTTTAAGGTGGATTTTCGTGAAACGGACGTACATGCGAGACCGGGCGATGCTTCAAAGGTTAGTGTAAATCCCTGCAATGAACCATATATCACAGAGAGAAAGATATTTTGGGGGCTTTTTTGTGTTTATTTGATAGTGTATAGTAAGTTGACAGGATATGGGGAGTGAAACGCAGCAAAGGTCGTCGAGATCGGGAGTCGGACCCGCGACACGCTGTCAGGCTTTATTAGCAGCCTATAGGTGCCTGGACCGCGCTAGGCCGGCCCGGGCCACATATCAGGTGTTTCCTCCCATGCCGAGTGACCTACCACAGAGCCCTCCGGTGTGGCTGACATTGGCAGCGCTGAGGAGTGTGATGGTGAACTCGTTGCTCTGGGGGGTGAAGGACAGCGTGTAGCCTCCGCGCTCCGACCTCAGCTGCAGCATGACGCCGCCATAGCGCACCACCTCCAAACCCGCATGCCTCCACGGCAGTGCCAGCACCTCGCGGTTGATCTCCACCTGCGCAAAAACACAGCGTGTACAGTATGCAACACTGCACAAACGTACGCAGGTACAGTATGTGTAAGTGCATCCCTGTGCACACACACATGCTTGCAAGCACGTACACACATGTAATATTAGGCCCAATTAAACACACACCACTGAACCGCCATGCAAGTCCTTGCAACGAAACGGTTGCTAGCGAATAGTTGCATGTAGTTGCATGAAACCATTTTCTCCATGCTGGCAGTTGCAAAGAGTTGCATTGGTGTGACATGTCCTTAAAACTGTTTTGTTGCAAGGAGATGCAAGGAGTTGCGACTAGTGGTTACTAGTGGTTTAGCCTTATGGTATTACTAAAGTTGCACATGATGAGTAACTGTAACCTACTACGGCTGGCAGTGGCAACATGCGCACATATACCGTAGGCTACCTATACATGCACACACACACACACACACACACACACACACACACACACACACACACACACACACACACACACACACACACACGCACACACACCCACACTCACGCACACACGCAGCCTGTACCGTCATGTCGTCCTTCAGCAGCAGTGTATACTCTCCGTCATGCACTTCCATGGTCTTCATGCAGGCCTGGCTGTAACTGTCGGACGTCTGGCATCGTCCACTGTGTAGCGTGACGGCTGACGCCGCCGCCACACCCCCGTCGTCTCCCGTGCCGGTGACAGTGAGCAGCGTGTAGGAGCAGGCGCCCACGCCCTGCAGTCTCAGAGCCACGCTGTCGAACCTCACCACGTGATTGGTGGAACTGCCCATGCACATGCCTGTCAACGTCAGCCCGGCAGGAAGCAAAATGTTTACAACAGTGGTCACCATAAATAGACGTGGACGTCTGCCAACTGCGTCATGCTAAAGATAACATAGTCGAGTTTCTACATCTGTTTCTACACAGATTCTACAAATTCACAGCAGATTTTTCAAAAATAGCAGATCTATATGAGCTTGTATATCTGCTATCAATAGCTAAAGTTTAAAATAATGGTTCAAGTGGTTCAAAGCTAAAGCGACCCAGTTGTGTTACAACGTCTCAATGGGTTAAAGCCGCAGGTTTAACGTACCCGGGACTCGAAACCTGGTCTCCTGTCGGTGTGCGGGAGACCAAAATGCCTCTCCGACAAGAGGGAATCCCCACTTGGCCAGGGCAAAGTACTCATGAGTTTCAAATGTAGTCCTACACCTGCCATGTTGGGGACCAACACAGGTGTTTCAATTTGTCTGATTGGCATTAAACTAATGTTTTACGCCACCTGTGTTGGTCCGCAACATGGCGTGTATTTATGTTGCATTCACATCTGATGTCCATTAATATGCACTGTGCCGTCCAACTAAACAAATAAAGTTAAGTAAAGATCAGCTATTTTCATCAATGTCCCCACCACCCCATTTTAGAGGTAGCCTATTAAAAGGGTTGATATACAGTATGGTCTCTGTCGGTCAGAAACCTAGCCGGTCTATACAAGCTTACAATGCACCGAGACGCATTTTTGCAAAGGTTACGTTTGTCGTTAGGTTTTATAAATATCGAACCAATAAAAGTACTAACAAGAGCTTTTGACTAATAATAACAAAAATGTACATTGGATGCATCATGCATTGGAAAACAGGTTATTTTATTTTCTCCATTTCCTGCTAGAGAAGTAACGGTTTTGGACATGCATGTTTACATGTAAAGCAATGATATGTGACTATGTCCTCATCCATTATGTGAGGTGTACTCACAGGGGCACTCCCAGTGGCAACCACACTTGTCCTGGACTCTCACAGGTGGCATGGCGTTCCGACAGGCCGGAGGCTCCAGTTTGTCACAGTTCACCATGTGGCTGCGGAGGGTGATGGTCCCGTTGGGATGGCAGAGGACAGAGTGGCATCCGCCGGACAGCAGCCACGACTCACCAGGCTAGGGACCAGTGGTGGGAAAAGTAGTCAATTCAGAATTCAAAATTGACATGAGTAAAAGTACAGTAAAGTTTTGGTATAAAGATTTACTTAAAGTACCAGAAATATATATATATATATATATCTTTAGGTTCAGGTTCAGGTTCAGGTTCAGGTTTATTTGTCATTTGTATAGATACAGAGTATATACATACAATGAAATTTATTTTGCTCAGAGCACTCTCCGTCTTACATACACAGGACATAAACAAACATCTATAGTGCAAGAAAAGACAAAAACAGGAAAAGAAAAGTGAAGTGAAGTGCAATAAAGTTCAAGGTCAGCTGTTCAGCAGCCTGACTGCCTGGGGGTAAAACTGTTACTGAGACGGGTGGTACGAGATTTGATGCTCTGGTAGCGTTTTTTGGAGGGGAGTAGTTTGAACAGGGTATTTGCGGGGTGGCTGGTGTCTTCCATGATGTTATGGGCTTTTTTCATACAGCGAGTGGTGTAGATGTTATGGAGACTGGGTAATTCTGTAGTGCCGATGATTTTAGCTGCTGTTTTAATGGTCCTCTGCAACCTCTTGCAATCCTGAGCGGTCGTGTTACCGTACCACACTGTGATACAGCCAGTTAAGACACTTTCAATTATACAGCGATAAAAGTTCACTAGTCCTTTTGTACTTAAGCCAAATTTTTTAAGGCGCCTCAGAAAGTACAGTCGCTGCTGCGCCTTCTTGAGGATGTACTCGTTGTTGAGTGACCATGTGAATGTGTCTGTGATATGTATGCCCAGGAATTTAAAGTTATCAACTATGTCGACAGATGACCCTTTGATGGAAATGGGGGTGTGGATGCCTTTGGACTTCCTAGTCTACAATGATTTCTTTGGTCTTATTGGTGTTAAGTGAGAGGTTGTTGTTATCGCACCATAGAGTTAGATCCTCTATCTCCCTCCTATAGGCCCAATGGAGAGGAAATGATCACTTCTCCTTTAAACAGGTGACCATGCCCCCTCCTAACTTTCTACCACTCTGTACATTTAGTGTTTTATTATTTCCTGTAATGATATATTTTGTTCCTCCTATCTCCCTCTCATCACCGTCGGTTATTAGTCCGATCACTGTGGTATCATCCGCAAATTTAATTATGATGTTATTCTCGTATCTGGTGACACAATCAAACGTAAACAAGCTGTACAGCAGAGGACTGAGGCAGCAGCCTTGGGGCGCACCGGTTCTGGTGAGAATTGTGGATGAGCTTCTCTCTCCTATGCGAACACACTGAGGCCTACCCATCAGAAAATCAAATAGCCAGTTACAGATGGAGCTGCCCACACCAAGGCCACTGAGTTTCAACACTAATTTAGATGGTACAATAGTGTTAAATGCGGAACTATAGTCTATGAACATAATAGTCTGACATAAGAGCTTTTCTTTTCTAGATGTACCAGGGCAGTGTGTAAAGCAAGAGAGATTGCATCATCCACAGATCTATTTGCACAGTAAGCAAACTGTAAAGGATCAATACTAGCAGGAATTATGCTCTTGATATAAGAGATAACCATTTTCTCCAGGCATTTCATGAGAACAGATGTCAAAGCAACAGGTCGATAATCGTTGAGACAGGTAACAGGTTTTTTCTTGGCAAAGGGTACAATTATTGTTTTTTTTAAAACACAATGGCACCACGCACAATAACAGGGACAGGTTAAATATGTCTGTGTAAACCCATGACAGCTGGTTATAGCATGTCTTAAGGACACAAGAGGCTATCCCGTCTGGCCCTGCAGCTTTATGAGCATTAACTTTTTGGAACGCTTTACTCACAGACCTCTGCGTCACCTGCAGATCCACCGCCTCAGGTGCGCTCTGCGCCGTGGCTGGGTCTGAGTTGTGAGCCTCGAAGCGGGCAAAAAAGTTATTCAGCTCGTCTGGTAAAGACGCGGAGGTGTCAGTGATATTACCTGACTTGGGTTTATAGCCCGTAACCGCCTGCAGTCCGCTCCACATTCGCCGCGAGTCACAGCCGCTGTAGTCGAGTTCTAATTTGACTCTGTACTGTCTCTTTGCGGCTTTGATAGCCTTTCTCAGTTAAATGCGTTGTGAGAACTTAGATCAGCTATTTCAAATGGCCGAAATGTATATAGGGCTGCAGTGATTAGTGTATATTTAGTAATAATAATCCAAATCTAAAAAGTAACTAGTAGCTAAAGTACAGACATTTTTAAATACTCCACTAACGTAAAAATACCTCAAAATTGTACTTAAGTAAATGTACTTTACTACTTTTTACACCACTGCTAGGGACATGAGTAACTAATCACACACAGAGACACAGAGACACACACACACACACACACACACACACACACACACACACACACACACACACACACACCCGTAGGCACAGAAACAGATACTAGATACTCATGTATAGACACACACAGACAGACACACAAAACAAAGAAACAGCTCCAACTGTGTGATGATGATAGATCTATATTCTATATCATTTACTCACCTTTCTCTCATTCCCATCATCGTCAACACAAACCCCAGGTGGACCAGCTGCGAATCATAATACAACGTTGTCAACATCAGAACAACACACTGTCTTTTAAAATGGTTTCACTAGTTTGCAACCAATTTATTTTACTTCGCTGAGGCAGTACAAACCATGCCAGTTTGATTGATTGTCATCTATTTAGTAGTGCAAGAGGGTGCATCTGTGTGTGTGTGTGTGTGTGTGTGTGTGTGTGTGTATGTGTGTGTGTGTGTGTGTGTGTGTGTGTGTGTGTGTGTGTGTGTGTGTGTGTGTGTGTGTGTGTGTGTGTGTGTGTGTGTCTGTGTGTGTGTGTGTGTGTGTGTGTGTGTGTGTGTGTGCGTGTGTATGTGCGTGTGTGTGTGTGTGTGTGTGTGTGTACGTGTGTGCGTGCGTGAGCCCACCCCTGCATATTTTCTCCGTATAGTAATAGTTGTGGTCCAGAGTCAACAGCATCAGCAGTTGATCTATGCTGCGCAGGTGCAGCGTGTTGTCTTGGTTGCCAGGGCCGGCGAGCACGCTCAGTTCACTCTTGTCATAATGTGGTCCTATCCCGATGGGGAACACCGACACACCTGTGGGAGGAGGTCCGTTAAAACACAAGAGGACACAAGTCGATCTCAAAAACAACTAGAAAAAGTGCCACAGGTCTCCACAGGAGGCACAGGTCTCCACCAGGATAATAGCGTGTGTGACGTTTGGACAAAAAGTGCAGAAGTAAAATAAAAAGTTCAGTGTATACATAATGTTTAGAAGTGCGCAAACAAAGTTGTACACAGATCGGTGCAGTTATAGGTGAAAACATGAATTGGCCTGTTGTATCGCCACCATGAGGCTGTGCCTCTTCCTCTGCCTAATAGGAATGCGCATGAATAATTTCACAGAAATTGCACGCTGTGTTCAAGATTTGAGGCATTTTGTTGAAAATGGACCAACCCTGCAAACTTTGGAAGGCAATCGGGATGGAATATGGAAAAGTTATCCATGTTGATCACATGACTATAGAGATATTGTATAACGATTTGCGTGATAAAATGTATGAAAAACTAAATGAAAAATGTTTGTAAAGAAATATTATATTAGTGAATACTGTTCACTGGAATGCAGAATCACAATCAGCTTTATTGTCACATCACAGTTTTACAGGTAAAAAAGTGGTTGAAATTTGTTTTTGTGCATATATATAATATATATATTCAGAACTATTCTTCCTTATTGATGGGGTTGGCAAGGTCTTACCCGCTATCAGCGCCTCATTGGCTGCTTCTTGGACGTCATCGGTTGACCTGTCTGTCACCAGCATCACCACTGCCTTGGGCACACCTGGGCGGCCACCGCTGCTTGGTGAGATGGCTGTCTGAACAGCAAAACGCAGCGCAGAGCCTGCATGGGAACATGTCAAATCAGATGCCATTTGTGTTGTACATTTGAATACTGTAAGCACAAGGAAATTCACAGGAGAGATGCATCGGGAAATGAAGTAACAAAATTATGTCTAATAGTGCTCTGTAGTAGAGTGAGGGGCAAACGGTGAGGTTGGGATAAGACCGATAAGATATTAAAAGGGCAAATGTGTTGATAATAATAATAATGGACTGCATTTTTATAGCGCTTTCTATGGACTACGTGCTTAATCAAAGCGCTTACAATGGTCCATTCATTCATACATTGTCAGGTGGAGCGGCGAACAATCAACGCCAGCGTCCTCACTTCCAACATTCACACACCAATGGTAGCAACCACTGGAGGCAAGGTGGGGTTCAGTGTCTTGCCCAAGGACACTTTGACATGTGGACCGGAGGAGCCGAGATTCGAATCGCCGACCCATGGATCATTGGACTCTACCTCCTGAGCCACAGTGTTAACCAATAACCTCTTAAATCCTATACTGATTGATTCCCAAGGGCTACATTAAATATCTTGATGGAAAATAGCTGATCTACAAGTTCACACCGCGTCATGCGCTGTCAGCTTGTACAGACGCTATTTCTTCAGTGAATATACACCCCAGAAGAGGGATTTTAGGCTTCAAATCCAGGACCACGTGCGAATACATGTGTGAATACATAATCCATTGTTTTTTTTGCATTCTAGGGCAGCTGTGTTAGTGGTGCTGTGCATGTTACCTATAGTACAGGGGCAGCTGTGGTAGAGGTGCTGTGCATGTTACCTAGTACAGGGGCAGCTGTGGTAGAGGTGCTGTGCATGTTACCTATAGTACAGGGGCAGCTGTGGTAGAGGTGCTGTGCATGTTACCTATAGTGCAGGGGCAGCTGTGGTAGAGGTGCTGTGCATGTTACCTATAGTACAGGGGCAGCTGTGGTAGAGGTGCTGTGCATGTTACCTATAGTGCAGGGGCAGCTGTGGTAGTGGTGCTGTGCATGTTACCTAGTACAGGGGCAGCTGTGGTAGAGGTGCTGTGCATGTTACCTATAGTGCAGGGGCAGCTGTGGTAGTGGTGCTGTGCATGTTACCTATAGTGCAGGGGCAGCTGTGGTAGTGGTGCTGTGCATGTTACCTATAGTACAGGGGCAGCTGTGGTAGTGGTGCTGTGCATGTTACCTATAGTACAGGGGCAGCTGTGGTAGTGGTGCTGTGCATGTTACCTATAGTGCAGGGGCAGCTGTGGTAGAGGTGCTGTGCATGTTACCTATAGTACAGGGGCAGCTGTGGTAGAGGTGCTGTGCATGTTACCTATAGTGCAGGGGCAGCTGTGGTAGTGGTGCTGTGCATGTTACCTATAGTACAGGGGCAGCTGTGGTAGTGGTGCTGTGCATGTTACCTATAGTGCAGGGGCAGCTGTGGTAGAGGTGCTGTGCATGTTACCTATAGTACAGGGGCAGCTGTGGTAGAGGTGCTGTGCATGTTACCTATAGTACAGGGGCAGCTGTGGTAGAGGTGCTGTGCATGTTACCTATAGTACAGGGGCAGCTGTGGTAGAGGTGCTGTGCATGTTACCTATAGTGCAGGGGCAGCTGTGGTAGTGGTGCTGTGCATGTTACCTATAGTACAGGGGCAGCTGTGGTAGAGGTGCTGTGCATGTTACCTAGTAGGCCTACAGGGGCAGCTGTGGTAGTGGCGCTGTGCATGTTACCTATAGTACAGGGGCAGCTGTGGTAGAGGTGCTGTGCATGTTACCTAGTGCAGGGGCAGCTGTGGTAGTGGCGCTATGCATGTTACAGTACCTAGTGCAGGGGCAGCTGTGGTAGTGGCGCTATGCATGTTACAGTACCTAGTGCAGGGGCAGCTTTGGTAGAGGTGCTGTGCATGTTTTCCAGCTGCTTGAGGAGGTATGGCTTGCTCTGCTTATCCTTCCAGGTCACCTCCGCTGTGCTCTTCCATATTCCATATTGAACCACGCCCACCTGAGTGGCGTTCCGCCCTGCAGAGCACACACAAAGGAGTCAGTCCACTCGCATTCATCATGTAACATAACGTCAGTGGTGGAAAAAGTACATTTATTTAAGTTAAGTACTGTACTTACAGTAAGTACTTTACTCGAGCATTTCCATTTTTCAGTACTTCTCTGAGGTAAACATTGTACTTTGAATTATTTGAAAACATTAGCTAATGATACGTGACTTGAGTTAGTTCAGTCAGATATACTCAAGGGGTTTCATGCTATGCTCAGGGACGCATACATATACTCGATGGGTTAATACGCTGCATTACTATATGACCATATACAGTATTTGCAAGACCCACATGTCATACGCTGATGTGGCAGTCAGCTGACCAATTGGGCGGGGTATTTAAGCTCACCTAGACTGCTTGCTTCTTCCTGCCTTCCTTCGGCATATGGTTCCTGGTTGTTGTTATGCAATGTTTGCTAACACCACCACCCTAGCACCACCGGTGGCGGTGGGCTCTGCTATTTCTGTTCCCCATGGGGGTTTTATTGTATATCTATCTCCCTGCTGATGGTGTTTCATTGTGCTGAGCAGGGAGAAAATGTAGCCAAGATAAAATATTATTATATTATTATTATGCACACTCTCATTCTATAATATATATTGGTTAAATCTATTCGTGAGTTATCTGACTGAACTATAGTTACTTTGACTCTGACTGAACTATAGTTACTTTGTAGATTTGTATTATTGTATTATTATTACAAAACATGCACGTCATGCAGTAACCACTTCAGCCCTACTGTATATACATTTCGGCCATTTGAAAATCTACAACTACATTTACTTGTAGATCTGCTATTTTCAAAAGATTTGTTTTTAGAAAGCTTGAAATGGGACATTCTGCATAATGAGTACTCTTACTTTTAGTAAGTAAATTTCTACGCCAATACTTTTGTACTTACACACTGCAGTATTGATACATTTACTGAAGTAAAAAAATGTAGTGCTTTTTCCACCACTGTATAACGTCAACGCATCCTCACCTTATGTTGGGCATAAACGAACGGGCAAAAATGAACTCCCTACTTCATCGTACAAGAATGTCATGCAAGAATAGCCAATCTACAAGCTAACCACACTTCACATCGTGGCACGTTGTGAACTTACACTTACACGTAGCTGCTACTTTTACTACTTTCGAAACATTATGTAAGTTACAGTGAGAGTGGTTCAGTGTTTCTATGGGGTTTTTGAGTGGTGCAACCACTCCAAGGAGTTTTTTTGGACATACTGTATAAGGTTTTCACCTGACAGTGACGATAGTGATCATACACATATTGCTGGTCTCTGGTATACAGTACCTATGTCTGCATCCTTGACAAATCGTTCCACAAAAGTCTTCATGTCTTCAAACTGTCCGTCGGCTTTCAGCAGGAACAGCACATCCAGGGGCTTCTTACACGGCACTGATCAAACACACATGTACAAATTAAACAGATTGGTACCTGTGTTATCTTTGAAGATTTGTGTTTGCATCAAAATAAGAACTATCCAGTTAGTTACAACATTAAGAAGAGGACTTTTGGAAATGTTGGCAACCTCACATGGATTACTTTGCAACCTATACCATACCTATACCGGTATGCGGTATAGGTATGGTTATAGTGTTTGAACGTGATGCGTTGAGTCCATTCCCTCTTCCTTTCACCCCTCCTAACTCTCTCTGTTTCTTTTCTCTTTGTGTGCTTCTCCTTTCTTTGCGTCCTCTTCTTCTCTCTACTACTCCTTCTTTCCACTACTACACTTATAATCTTCAATTGTTTTGTTAATTATAGATTATATAGCCTATTGTTTGATTATTTTGTATGTTATTATTTTCTTTACATTTTTTGACAATTTCAGACCACTGTTTTGAACACTGGGTTTTGTGTTTGTCTGTTTGGCAGCTCAAAAGCTGTCATGCTTGCAATATGAATAAACAATCAAAATATCAATATAAAAAATAAATAAATAATAATAATGTGTAGAGTTTTACCTGTCGGTGGCAGGGTGGTGGTCACTGGTGGCAGGGTGGTGGTCAACGGGGGAAGCTCAGGGACGACCGGTATTTGGGTGTGCCGCGTGATGTTAACGATCTTGTGGACGACGTAGGTCAAACTGCTGTAGTCGTCCACCATTATCGGCCTCTCTGGGGTACTGAACTGCAGCAAGTCCTCCTCGCGGACCTTCGTCCCGATCCCGATGGGGTAGATGTGCGTCCGGTTGCTCACGGATGGCGGGCGGGCCACAGTGTCGGTGGGCGGGTTCTCCGTCACCAGGAAGACCAGCTGGGATGGGGAAGGGCCCGAGGGAGGCGGTTTAGATTCCTCCAGGACGGTTTCGATGGCGGCGCCCGTGTTGGTCTTGTTCCCGCCCCGCCAGCGAATCTGCCAGAGACGCTCGCGCAGCACCTGCCTCTGTCGCCTCACCTCCCACCGCCTGATCTCCACGGTGACGGTCACCGAGTACTGGACCACGGTGATGCGTACCAGCTCCTGCTTCTCCGTCAGCTCCGAGATTACCTCCTCCAGGAAGAGGAGGGACTTGTTGAAGCTGGCCTCTCCGACCGCGTCGGAGCCCTCCACGATGAAGGTCACGTCGACAGGCGTCAGCGGACCGGGGTGGGAGGTCGTAGTAGTAGGCGTAGTTATAGCAGTAGAAGATGTGGTAATAGTATCAGAAGACCTAGTAACAGTAGAAGACGTAGTGGAGGTGGTGGTGGGCGTTGTGCTGGGCGTTGTGCTGATGGGCGGCAAGGTGGTGGTTGTCTTGGACCCTCCAGCGTCTGGCCCCAGCGTGCAGAGGTAGTCCGACACCTCTACCAGACGGTCCGGCAGCTCCCTCGTGCTGCTCAGCACGTAGGCCCTGTTCTCCGGGTTGGCCTTGGTGATGTCGTTGATCTGCGCCATGTCGACGCCGGGGCCCAGCGCCACCGTCAGCGTTTTGATGCTCTTCTTCTTGAGCATCTTGGCCGTGCTGCGGATGGGCCGCGGGTTGGCACTGGCCGTCAGTATGATGGCCACGCGGTCCGCATTCTCGCGCTTGTTCTTATCGTAGATGTTGATGGCCAGGTATTTGACGGCCTCGTCCAAGAAGGCTGCCGCTCCGCCTGTGTAATGCAGATCATGTACGGTCTTCTTAAACAACCACTTCTGAACCTGCAGGCAGGAAGGAGGGAGAGACAAAGAGAGAGAGCGGAAGGAAGGGAAGGAGGGAGAGAGAGAGGTCTTGTGACACTCATTTCAGAAGGGTCAGCAACACAAAGCCAATATCTATGGTAAATTGAATCAATAACGCAGGATTTCGCACAATGTTTAAGTCTACCTGCAGGTCATAGGTCTTGACTCCTGAGTGGAACAGCAGGACAGTGGCTCGCGTGTGAGCCGAGCCCATGCGGAAGCGCTCCACCACGCCCAGGATGAAGCGCTTCATGGCCTCGAAGTCGTCCTCGGACAGCGCCTCGGAGCCGTCCAGGAGGAAGGCCAGGTCTATGGCACGGTCGCACGTGCCAGGGGGCACAGGCGTGGACTCGAAGGGTATGGTGTAGGGGGACACAGTGGTAGTAGGGGTGGTGAACAACACACCCGCGGCCGTGGGAGGACAAACCTCACAGTTCAGCGTGTTGTTCTCACAGTGACTGCAGCAAGCACAGACAGACATTAGAATAGAATTGAATAAAATAGTTCCCACCCCTTGGGGTGTCTTTTGTATATTTGCACATACTGTACTGCATTTACTCATCCTATGACTACTGGGCGCTCGGGGAGCAATTAGGGGTTCAGGGTCTTGCTCAGGGACACATGTAGACTGGACACATGGCTGGCTTGGCCTGGAATCGCACCTGGGACAACCAGGGCCTCTGGCTTCCCAGCCGGGCTCACTAACCACTCAGCTATTAACTGTGAGGAGCCACAACACGACATTTCACAAAGCAAACCATATTGTACATAATTACCATATCTTGCAGTGCTGGGGGTCATCATGGTTGAGGATGACCTTGTTGCCGTGGGAGATTCTCTGACCTTCGTGGATGCAGACCTTGCACTGGGACACGTCTAAACAATGCATGGTCACCTCATCCAACAGTTGGCCTAGGCAACAGAAGAGGAGGGGTTAACTCATGAGCATTAGCTATATGCGCATGTGTATTGTATTCTAGATTTTTTTGTGTGTATTAGAGGTTGTGCTTATTTACTTTTAGCAATGCATCTCATGCATTGTCATACCTAAACAGCAGATCCAAAACGACAGATGGTAGCTGGAGTGGTGGAGGGTGAGCAGCAAAACATTAGCATACGGCAGCGCAGCAGAATCAGCAGCAGCAAACCCTTCCAGTTTAAATAGCCGGTATGAAGATGGAGTGAGTGTGTGATTGGCTGAGTGAACCATGTGAGTGAGAACGCAATGCAATTAACGCCGGCAGCAAATGCACTGAGGTTTCCTGACTGAACTTGCTATACGCATGTCTGTGACAGCCTCAATACTCATGTATCTTGTCACAGCGTGGGAATGTGTTACAGCAGTGTACAAGTGACAATTGTAATTACCTGGGGGACAGTAGGCATGGCAGCCATCCACACAGGTGAGTGGACAGGGTAGCGGTTGTGGGTGCTGGCAGGTGAGTGGGCAGGCAGATGAGCAGGTGTTGTATCTCCACTGACACAACTCCTCCCCTACTACACCCGGGCCTCTGGGGTTCAGTTCATCACAGCTCATAGCTAAGAGAAATATACAAATGTACATTATATTGGCTCTTTCCTGTTGTTCTACATTCATTTTCCACATAGACAACATGATAAATACAAAAAACTAGAAAAAGTGCTCCTCATCGGAGCATTGGTCTTCGCCAGGCCAGGTAAGTTATTGTGGGCCAGCAAATTCAGTCATTACAGAGGGGAGTGGTTCATGATTTGAGGCATCATTTGTGTGATGTCTCGACAAAATCTGTATGCCATGAATGCCAGAGTCCCTGACATGACATTCTGCGGTGAAATAGTTGGTAACAACAGTTCATTTGCAAACTAATCTACATACTTTTCCATGGAGACATTTGGTGTGGAGGGGGGAAAATGCCCAAAATAGGGACACCAAGAGTTAATGTGGTTAAGCACTGCTAAGGACTTTTCACAACTACTACTATTATTTTGACATTATACCTGGGATTATAAAATGTTGAATAATATGAACCCAGAAATATGGTAGATGATATTGTCTCTGTTGGGTGGAAACCTTATGTCCAAAACTGTTTCAGTATTCAAATTCAAAAATAGCAAAAGTCTCAGATTTACAAGCTCAAAGCATGTTGCAATGGCGGATCTGCTACTTTTGATGCTTTCATCTGTAGTATGATCAAGTAGTATAGGGGCGGGGGCTTGTCTGCCCTTTGGGTATGGGGGGGTGGTCGCCCGGGCAGGGGTCTCGATGCGTTGCGTCGGGGCCGCTTCTTGGGGCGGTGGCCCTGCCGCCTGGGGGGGTGGCGGTTGCCGCCTTTGAGTGGAGCATGCATGGGTCTGCTCTTGTTGTAATGATTTGGTGCCTATGATAACTGTTGTCTGCCTTTTTAATATATGTATTAATGTACTGTATGGATGTATTCCCTGATTGGGAGTCTATGAAAATTCGAAAGTCACTTGTCATTATAGTTCATTGTCCTTGTCATGTCTTTGTATATTCAACCTTTTTATTTATAATAGTATTGTGCCTGAGCTGTTTTTCTTTTCTTTTCTTTTCTTTTGTTTGTTATTGTGTTCTTGTTGTGTAATGTCTGTGTCTTTAAAAACCAATAAATATACTTTATAAAAAAAAATAAAAAAAGTAGTAGGGCATTAATTTACTAAACAAAATCACGAAAAAGTTTAAATATTGGTTTCTACCCGACAGCAACGATTAGCTAGTAATGACCTGTGCTGTGCTGTATGATATTGGACAGACACTCACGACAAAGATCATTGGATCGCCAACGGATGGACACGCCACCCTCTGAACAGGCCTGAGCGTAGGCTGCGATGACATCACAGAAGCACACACAGTCACCTACTGATGGACAAGAGCACGCTGCCTCCACACACATCTCCACATATGGCTCTGGGTCCACCTAGACAGACATATTACCATGTACAGTTCATGTTTAGGAACACATCCACAGCATTGTGATACAGGGAGATTGATGAAGGAAGGCACACTGGTCTATAGCTCCCAGAAGAAAAGTTTATTGGTAAAGGTCATTACACACTGGCGAATTGGCGACGCGATTTCGCTAATTCGCCAGTGTGTAATGACCTTAACACTTCGTCAGATATCATACCTTAAAGATGGAGTGCCACA
The DNA here is from genome assembly GCF_964188405.1 of Protomyctophum parallelum. NCBI lineage: Eukaryota > Metazoa > Chordata > Actinopteri > Myctophiformes > Myctophidae > Protomyctophum > Protomyctophum parallelum. The sequence goes on along the minus strand of NC_139700.1, from coordinate 18,246,724 downwards.
ATGTTTTTATGATTCCAGTTTTTCATGTGTCTATGAGGTGATAGTACTTCATTAGACACCAGGGAGTCGAGTTTATGTGCAATGGTGTATTAACTTTGTATTTAGGGTTTCTTCCTGGAGGCTGAACCCTTGACAGTCAAAGGGGCCAATGAAATAAACAGTAATATAGTGACATCACACTATCAGCCCCTCCCCTAACCCCTCCCCCTTTATCATACAACTACAGCTGTGGGTGCGGCTTCAGTTCAGATGGATCACCACCCATCACACCCACCAGGCAAACCAGGCATACTTAATGAACTGGTGGGCGTGCCCATATAAAAACAACATTTTAACAAATACTGTACACCTTTTTGAAAAATGTATACCTCCTTATATAACAAGACCTGATGATCATGTTTTAGGGTGGAAAAGAATCGTGGCACTCCATCTTTAACTGACGAAGACCCAAACGACACAAAAGGATCTTGTGTGTTGACATATTACCACTAGTGGTCTGTGTGGGCACTGGTTGAGAAACTGCTTTATGTTATTCTGTCTATATGCCAATGCTGAGTTACTTAATACTGCAGTATCTCTGAGAGCTGGTTTCTCTTTCAATCTGTCCTTTGCAACTATCAAGACCCGACACCCAAAACCACTGAAGGGACATAAGTAGAAAACGGCATGCAGGATGGCCACTACAAGAGGCTTGGTAAAGTCTCTCAGTGTAGGTAACAGGTAACACTCACCTGGCTGTTGGTAAAGTCTCTCAGTGTAGGTAACACTCACCTGGCTGTTGGTAAAGTCTCTCAGTGTAGGTAACACTCACCTGGCTGTTGGTAAAGTCTCTCAGTGTAGGTAACACTCACCTGGCTGTTGGTAAAGTCTCTCAGTGTAGGTAACACTCACCTGGCTGTTGGTAAAGTCTCTCAGTGTAGGTAACACTCACCTGGCTGTTGGTAAAGTCTCTCAGTGTAGGTAACACTCACCTGGCTGTTGGTAAAGTCTCACAGTGTAGGTAACACTCACCTGGCTGTTGCATTCCATAAAGAGGGAACTGGTGAGAACACGACAGGACTGCTCAACGGTTACCAACTTCACAATGTTGTCGCCGCATGGAGTGGGCAGCTACACACACACACACACACACACACACACACACACACACACACACACACACACACACAGGTTCAATAAATAGCATCAGCGTACGCCGTACAGTAATATACAATAACCACTCAATCAGCCTGTTATCCTGTGTAGTCATTATGTTTAGCCTCGGTAATGTGGTAGGAATGCATCTATTCAATCTACCAATGCTGTTGTAATAAGAAGCAATAATAAGCTAATGAACACGTAGAGTATAGCCTACCTGTGTTACATCGGCACAGCTGGGTTTGACTTTCCAGGAGTTTCCAAAGTGGGCGGAATCCACCTCCAACTGGTTGTTGCTGCTCATCAAATCGTTGTTAATGTTGCCATCGAAGTTCCCACACAGACCACACACCCGCCCCTACACACAGTGACAGGTAAGTACAGACCACACACCCTCCCCTACACACAGTGACAGGTAAGTACTGGGGGTCCTTGAAATTAAAATCGTTGAGAGAGAATCCCTGTTGTGAGCCATGAAGGATTACCCTGTGTTCGGCTGAGATGTGGACCAACAGTCGGGTTCCCTGGTCCCAGCTGATAGAAATGTGTTTCCCCAGCAGTAGAACATAGAACTGGCCAGAGCGAATGATCTCCACCTCCGTGCCCTGTAGCACTGGTTTCCTCATCCTCACCTACAGGCACACGGAAAGAAATCTTCTTCATGTGTGTGCGTGTGTGTGTGCGTGTGTCTGTGTGTGTGCGTGCGTGCGTGCGTGCGTACGTGCATGCGTAGGTTACAGTACCTCTCCGTGCTGCATAGTAATCAGCCCTCCCTCGTAGAAGACTGTCAGCGCTTTGGCACAACGACGTCCCACAATGCCACAGGCCTCGTTCTCCACCAACACTCTGAAGGAACCACTGTCCTCTCCGTTGCACATATCCTGAGAGGGAGAGGCGGGCACGACATAAAGAGAGAGATGGAGAAAAGAGAGATTCAATGTTATTGACTTCCAAGTCACGTGTGTTACACAATCCACATTAGGGATGTTTTTATGCTCCCAATTTGTATCTGTCGATACCGATTTTGTTTTTCCGATATTTATATTTTTATAGAACACTTATGCCATATCACAATAGTACAATATTCAAAAGTCAGACAGTATCCAGTCTAATATCATGATATGGTTATAATATTGATACTATTATTACTATAGGGATGTCCTGATCACGTTTTTTTGCTCCCTATCCGATTCCGATCATTTGAAAGTGACGTGACCGGCCCCCATTTCCGATCACGTGGTCAGACCGGGACAACCCTAATCCACATAGTTCACTGGGGTCCATCTGTCTCTTACCTGCACCAGGACATACTGGCAGAGGCCAGGAAAAGAGTATTTGAGTCCGTCAAATGTGATGTAGTGTCCTTCTCCGACCGTGCGACACACGCCGTCACACACCTTCTCCGTGCAGACCCACTTCCTGTTCTCACACACACTGCACAGGGGAGAGCCTTGTTAACCCATTTTGGTGTTAGCAGTATGTTATGTTTTAACGATTGAAAAATAGCAGATCTACAAGCTCATAGCGCGCCACCGAGTGTCGCGCTACGAGCTTGTAGGTCTGCTATTCTTTTTTTATTGAAGAAGCACTGACATAGAAACATAGCTTTTTCAGAAAACTTTCAGGATGTAGAAGACATTTTTAGAATCTGATCTCAGGTCAAAATGGGTACACGGTGACACATGCAGATATATATCATAATCAGTTTAGAGTGCATTCAGGGCAGGCTGTCCTTTTTTTACCAGGTGTTGCAATCCATGGAGACGCTCTGTCCTGCAGCATAGGGCCGGTTGTTATGGTAACAGGGACACTGTGCGGGCTCGATGCACTCTCTCCGGTGGCGCACCTGAAATCAATCATGCGATCATTCAGGGAACGAGAGGTCTCTGGCACACAGCTAAACGTAAACTTGCAATGCATGACCTCTGATATACACACTTCCTTTTCTCCTTTCCCCTTCAAAATGTTTTCATTATAGTCATTATGCCAATTCCCTAATTTTCCCTCATACACATGGAATTGCTTGCGCTTCTTTTCACCTGACAGTGAGGCGCTTCACTGGGAGCACACTGTATGCATCAAAACACCATATATTCCTCACCTCACCTTCTACAGTAACTACAGTAGGTGGCCCTTGACCAAGCTACAGGAGTCGCTAGTGCAGCGACAAAGGGCTCCCTCCGTGTGTGTGTGTGTGTGTGTGTGTGTGTGTTTAGTTTTTTTTGTTTTTATCCTTACATAGTAATAAATATATGATTTTGAAAATAAGTTATTTATATTGCATGAAATAAATGAGGTATTACAGTGCCATTGGGACAGAGGCAACCGGGGATGCAGGCCTGACTGAGGCAGGGTAGGTCCAAGTTCTGGCAGGTTCTAGCGCACTCCAAGCCCTTCTCTCCTGCCTCACACTCCACCCGTGTCAGTGGTGGGGGACAGGGGGCTGACCGCCGATCTGTGGAAGAACAATACGTGTACCGTACACAGAAAAACGGATGCTAAGTTCAGATAGAACAGTGGTAAGACCACTGTGTGGGAGACCTGGGTTCAAATCCCGGATAGGACAGTTAATGAGTGTGAACACTAATATGTTAAGCACATTTAAAAAAGTTGATGTAACAGCTTTCAGACTGCATGTCATTTGGGAATGTTATTGCTTTTGTACTTCAGATCAGAGCTTCTTGCATTTCTTCTTGTTATGGATTGCAGTAGTAATTTATATGTAGAGCATTTAGGTCAGAGATATGACAAATTCGTGAAGATTACTGACACATTTACCAGATGTCCACTATACTATAGTATACAATATTACATTATATAACATTCAAAACTCAATAACAGAGACATAATGTATCTCAGCAAATATACGGTACCTCTGGATGGTGCGATGACTGCATCGTCATAGAAGTCAGACATCATATCTCCAGTGTCACCGGCACTACAGTGCATGGCACCATTCTCACAGTAGCTACACACAAACACACCATTAAAAGTCCATAGACTTGGCTGCCATTTGATTTACACATTACGCCTAAGTGCTCTAAACAGACATTAAAAAGTCCATAGACTTGGCTGCCATATGATGTAATTTTCAAAAGCCATGCATCAAAAAGCACTAACATAATACATGGTGATTATGCTTTCATACAATATGTACTGTATATGAACTACTAGTAAGTACATTTATGGTTATGAACTGTGTACAATCCAGCAACTGATTCTACACAGGGAGAAATATTTCATATTAGTGTACAGTTTGGACAATGATGATGACAAACTTGTCATGGAATGTCTGTTGACAGACTACGTAAAAACAGCCATTTTGGAATGTGAGATCGGACATTTTGTTTAAAGCTTAAAAAAGTAGAAGAGTGATTCTCAAACTTTTTCATTAAGAATGCCCAAACTAATGTGTATTTCATTCTAAATTATACACGTATAAAAAGATTTAAATTCTCAAATAAACATGAGAAATTGCATCTGAGCCAGTCTTGCATCTTTTATTTTGGAGTGCCGCTTTTTCCACTTAGTTGGTTTTTGAGGTAAGTTACCAGTCTCATGACATATGTTTCGCACTTACCCACACATCAACAAACATCACGCACGCGCGCGCACACACACACACACCCTCACACACACACACACACACACACACACACACACACTGACCAGATGCTGCTGTGGTCGGCGTAGACGTCACTGGGCTGGTAGAGCTGTCCGTCATGCAGGCAGGTGCAGCGGTCAGCGGTCACACACTCTCCAGAGTCACTCAGGTACTGTCCACCGGGGCAGAAACAGCCCTCCTCACACCCCCTCTCCCTCTCCCTCTCCCTCTCCCCGAGGCAGCCTGCTTCAGCCCCGGACAGAGAGCCACACGTCCGCTCACACACGCTGCCGCAGGCCTCGTACACCTGGCCGCCAGTGCATTTCATTTCTGCCGTTAGTGGTGGAATAGAATAGAATAGAATAAACTTTATTTGCCATTTGCACGAATGCATATGGGAAATCGTGAAGCTCAGCTCCCAGGTTCAGCATTTAATAAGACAGAAAATACAGACAAGACAGAAAGATACAACTGCAAACAATACTACATATATCCTACAATACTAAAAAGACAAATGAAAGATATAGGTACTTCATATTCAGTGGCGGCCCATATGTTTCAATCGTTTCAATTGAAACGTGTGTGTGTGTGTGTGTGTGTGTGTGTGTGTGTGTGTGTGTGTTCACACTTCACATTCACACATCTCTCCACGAGCACATGATGTGACTGTTCTCATTCTTGGGTTTACCACAGAGCGAGGGGGACCTCCAGTTGAGCAGGACTCCTCTGGCGGAGCAGGCGGCGGCGTAGGCCGACAGAGCGGAACAGACGCACTCCTCGCCGTCCACGCAGGCACACGCGTCGTAGCGGCAGAAGCTCTGGAAAGGAGCCGGGTTCACCAGGAAGTGGCACGGGCTGAATGCGTCCGACAATATCACCGAACACGCCTCCTCCGCAAAACGCACTAAAGCATGACGAGGATACAATGATGTGGTACACGGTCAGGATGGGTGTTGATGATCTGCGTGGACAATGATACATTACAAGGGCAATGCGTCTGCAAAGACATAAGCATGAATCCGTATATGAGGTTATTACTAGGATAATGGTTACGCTTCGACATAGTGGTGAATGTGGTGAATTAAAGTTGTCAATGGCAATAAATATAATTTCAGCAAAGCATATACTAAATGGGGGAAACAAGAATGTGTTTTGTATTTTATTCTGTTGATGATGTATTCAATATGATGGATATACACTGAGACATATATTAAAGACTATCAAATGATGAATGGGTGACAGTTCTGGAGGATGTATTGTCTACTCTACACATTGTATTAAGGTCTGAGGAACAGCTTCGGCTCAAAACGTTACCATTTAAGAGTAAAGACATAACTGTATCTGGGAGCTGAAAATGGTGTTCGGGCTCTTTTTATTCTTGATCTATCGCTGTTTTTGATCCGGCACCCTTGGCTTATATATATGCATCTGCGTGTCTTTTTGGCAGTTTTTCAGCCTTTTCTGCCACAGCAAAATATGTTATAACAGAGTGTTGCACTGTGTGCTGTGCATGCATGCATGTGTAATGAATATATGTGTGTCAGTACCTCTCTTGGGATTGAGTGCACATGGGTCAGCCTCAGGTCTGTGGGTGGAGTCACAGTCTCCGTTGATCCTCCAGGACTGGCCGAAAGAATGAGGCTGGGCCTCGACCAGTCCAGCGGAGAGGAAGTCATCGCCTTGGTTACCATTGTAGTTACCACAGAGACCACATGTCTGCCCTGCCCATGTTGGTCCCAGCTGGAGAAGGCGACAACATATTAAGGTTACCAAGGTTTCATGCGTCAAACATAATTTCCGACAATGTAAACTTGTTCTACCTTTAAGAGCGCCCGACCCCGTCCATCCCAGTCCAGACGAAGGTCACTTCCAAACTTCACACTCACGGACGACTGGACCGAACTCTGAATGTGTAGATTACCTGTAAATGAAATTGCACACATGGAAGAAAGATAGACCAATGTACTAATCCCAATGCAACCTGGGAAACATTCACAAGATTCCTCATTTAGTGCTGCTGTAAGTTTAAAAAAATGCACTATGGAAAGGCCACTGTATTTATATTTCTCTTGTATGTCCTCCCTGTGCCCGTTCTCCTACTACATGAATAGTCAGCTGAACACTGGTTGGCTCGAACTCGCCGATTCCGTTTTTGAAGCTGGCTCCCGGCTACTTGATGTGACTACAGCTGAAAATATCAATAACCCTCAACCCTCTGGTGCCCTTGCATAGGGTCTTTGGCCTTAAATCCTATGACATTAGCATGGGGGTCTGGGGGTTCCTATGACATTACCGTGCAGCATGGGGGTCTGGATGTTCATGCCGTTGACAGAGACCAGGCCTCCATGCTTCAGCTTCACTGTCATGTTGTCCAGTGAGGGCAGGGTGAGAGTCACTGAGCGGGTGCACACCGCATCCCGGTCATCTGCACACTGAAGCACAGTACAAACTGTGAAAATCCCGATCGTATTGAGACTCTTGTGAAAACACAGATAGAGAGACACGAACGGTACTGTGCATCTGCATTATAACTGTATGTCGGCATACATGCAATACCTGTACAGTCTCAATGATGACAGAAAACTGCCCATTAGTACAGTCTCTGGCCAGCAGGTACTGACACTGGCCGGTGAAGGTGAAGAACTTGTTATCGAACGTCTTGAAGTGAGACTGACCCATCACCAAGCACTCTCCTACAACACAAATGGAGTAGGTTGAATCCACAATGTCCGAACAAAATGACTGAATAATGAGAAACAATCAGTCAGTGAAAACATCCTACTCACCAGGGCAGCCTTCATTGGTGCATTCCCAGGAGCCGTGGCGGCATATGCTTTTTAGATAACAGAGACTCTGCTTAGTTAGTTATTGAAAATGTCTTATGAACTGTAGACTATGCATGATTATTAGTGATGAACAATATTATCAGTAGCATATCAATATCGGCTGATATTTCATTAAAAATGCAATATCTGCATCTAAATAATATCCAAATAATTCTGATATCTTTTCACCAATATTTTTTTGCCGATATTGACTGATATATCATTAAAAATGCAATATGTGCATCGAACCGATAATTCGGATACCTTTTCACCAATATTCTTTTGCCGATATTGACTGATATTTCACATATTGACCGATATTTCAACAATATTGACACAATAATAATGTGGCCGTTTCAAAATGAAAACCAAAGAAATCCGCAATGAGCTAAAAATAAATATAATAAATAATATATTGGTATCGGCCGGTTTGACCCTGCATATTATCAATACCGATATGAGTCAAAAGTTCAATATTGTGAATGATTACGTACAGTATACATGCGTGACAAACAAGAGTGTGCTCTCTCACTCACCAGGAGTTACAGTCCTGAGAGATGGAGGATCCTGGAGGGAAGTGTCTGCCCATGTGCGCACAGGAACACTGGGAAACTTCCACGCAGTGGTCTCCGTCCAGTACCTTCCCCACTGACACACAGACACATGTATACTGTTATTTGACATGTTTGGAGACGAGGAAACAGACATGGATGCAACGGATGGAGAATAACAGTGTAAAGGGGCGTATTACCGGGGCATGTGCAGCCGTCGACACACTCTTCCTTACACACCTCCTGGATGTTGAGACTCTGGCAGGTGGTAGAGCATGACTGGCTGCATTCCTTGTACTCCATCCCAATTGGACACTTGGGGGCTGTGGACAGACGCATAGACACACATGGGCATTTGGGTCAGAGTGATAACAGTCTCAATCGGGAGCCCTATTAGACACTTGCATAGTACAATCCTGTGGTTCATTTAACACTAAAGAGTGAACAAATGTACACACTCTTCATAGATAAATTAAAAAAATGTATTGTGCGTGGACAGACAGACAGACAGATACACATACACCAGCATACGCACACACACACATGCAGGCATACGTGCAGGCCCGCACGGTGCACGCACGCACGCACGCACAAGCATTATTTTGACCCATGGCCTTAATGGCTTGTCAACACATTGTCTGACTTACAGCACTGGCTCTCCTCCGGCCAGCCTTTTAGAAGTGCCCCGTGGGCGTGACATGTCCGTGCATACTCCAATAGGACGGCACAGTGGCAGTCATGCCCCGCCCTATGGCCACAGTGACACATCTCTTCCTCACACAGAGCCTGGAAGGCCTCGGGAGAGACCAGGTGGGCACAGTGCAGAAACGCACTGGAGGTCCGCAGGACACCACAGCTGGTCAGCTCCTGAACACACACCATACATTCATAGACACACACACACACACACACACACACACACACACACACACACACACACACACACACACACACACACACACACACACACACACACACACACACACACACACACACACACACACAGATACATTCATAATTGTTTAGAAGAAATATGATTGAATGCCACTTTCATAACATTGTTATTGCTATTATTTCATCACTCCCATAGCCTGAAAGTTGACAGGAATCTATTCTCCTCAGTCCAAATCAATTCTCACACAGTCACTCTTGGAGATATATCGCATGTAAAACCCCAAATGTATTATTAACATTCATCATTGTGATGGGTCCTGTGGCCTTTTACAAACTTATTGGAGTTTTACTATCAGTTTTCCGCCATCGATGCCCAGTGATATAGTGTAGGGTTCACACAAACCTTGCGAATGTGTGAATCAATAGAATCACAAATGAGGAACGACATACAGAAGGGACTTACCAGCCTTGAGACAGCTGCAGTATTTGTGGAAGCAGATAAAAACAAGAAACACAACTACAATCAGTGTCTATGCCAAAAAAAAAGAAAAAGAAAATATGCATGGGCACAAGCTAGCCTCTGTGGACACAGAAACAGCTAAAATACTATGAGATTCAGTAAATCACAATGGATGTCTTTGTGACCTTTATCATGACATCTGTGTACTTTACAAAAGAGGGATTATTCCATTTACAATCAAGAATTAGTTTCCTGTTGTTAAAACTTCCACCCAGATGTTTAATTGTTTTGTAAATTCAAGAGTGTGCAAATGCAACATTTGTCCAATCTCAACCTAACCTCCCACGGGGCAGCACACCTAAACCTAACCTTAACCCATGTTTAACCAATGACTAGTCTAAACTAAGTATGCACCCCCTAAATTATCACTCAGGACTTAAAGGTGTCATGGTCACGTCCTGAGCCCCTCCGTTTGGCCATGATTTTCCTCTGTCTCTCCCAAGTCCTGCTCCTCTAACTCTGATTGCCCTGAGTGCCATCACCTGTGGGGACCAGCTGAACCAGGTTGGGTGATGAGCTCCAGTGACTATTTAAAGGTATATTCAGTGATTTCACTTAATTCAAATATCACTTATTTTTTTGTTTTGTTGTGATAATCCTCTCTACTATAGAGTGTGCTGACCATATAAGGAGTTCCTCCCTGTCCCCAGTTAACCCCTGGGGGTCAAAAAACCTTAGGTTTCGTTTTTGGCTCTCTATCCTGATTGGATGAAAGGCTTAGGTCCCAGCCAAAAACGAAACCTAAGGTTTTTTGAGTGAAATCACTGAATATACCTTTAAACTCTGCCTTGTGTTTGTTCAGTGCTGGATCTTAAGTTAGTGTCAGGTTTTATGTTCAGTGTATGTCCTTCTGTTATCCTATGTCATTTCCCAAGTAAAGTCAAGTTTATGTGATCTTCTTGTCCTGCCTTTGTTTGAGACTTTGAGTTTCATTTTTATAGTGAAATGTCCCTTTAAGATTGCAGCCTTGTTTAGTTGATGAAGGCCCTTTGATAGGCTGAAGAATGAACCGATGCAGACAAGGAGAGTGTCAGGGTCTCTTTAGGCTGAAGAATGAACCGATGCAGACAAGGAGAGTGTCAGGGTCTCTTGCCTCCTTATTATAAACGCTGACAAAACGACAGAGAGACTAAAGGGGAATGATTGTCACACTTTGTTTGACAGCTACTGGGACGGTGGACCCCCAGAAGAGAATATTTGTTAAAAGAAAATCTAAATTATTCCAAATTTACCCAAATATGTTTAATATTTTTCGAATATTTTCAAAAATAGCAGATGTACAAGCTCACAGTGTGGCGCTATGTGAGGCGCTGTGACTGTGAGCTTTCCCAGTTTGAAAGGGAAATACAGCTCAGACCTCATGTTTTTAATAGAAGGATTTCCAGCCTGGAAAATGTCCCCACACAGTAATGACCGCCCTGCTGGCAGTGTTTGTCATTATTTGTGATTCTTCATTTAAGTGGAGTACAATGTTTCATGAATCACCTGTAGGATGACATGACAGCAAGACACTAATCTAATTGATGAGCTGACCATAACAACGCAGACATCCGGCCTTGCATACACACACTACGTACGCACGCACGCATACACACATGCATGCAAAGTACACGCACTACACACTACACACCCACACAAGACAATGATTGGCCCTCTCACCGCTGAGGTATCTTTTGTGCTGTTACAAGTCTGGCTGGCAGGGCTGACACGTCGACAGGATTGACCAGCTCCTTTCATCACCCATGAATTTGCAAAGTCATAACTGTCCTCTGTCTGGAAACCTGAAATAAAAATAAAATGTACACAGGCAAAAACAACCTCAAATTGACAGATTACTGACTTTCTTAATGTGACCCTGACCTTTCCACCTTTCTCTTGCTAACTTTCTCCTCGTTATCTTTTCCTGTTATGGGTCGCAACTCTTCCTGCTGGTGAGTGCTGGTGACTCAGATTGTTTCCTAAATTCCAGTAATTACGCATTTACGCACTTAGACTTTCTTTTCATCCCTCTCACCCACACAAACACTGCACACTCACACGGCTTCATGCAGAGCTCAACCATTGCCAGATTTTGGGATCCGATGCCGACACCGATTTTGGAGAGTCCTAGACCATTGATACATTTTAAATTAAATTAAATATTAAATATGGATTGTATATTGCTTTATTTTGATGTTTATAGGGTAGGCATTTATAAGCTTTCAGCTTCAGCCTATTCCTTTTGATCACCTCCAGTTCCTTTTTTTGTTATGTAACCATGTGTTAACAACTAAGCTGTTTTGTAACTGTGAAGATGATCAAATAAACTAAACTAAACTAAACTAAAACATTTTAAATTTATAATTGCTGATACCGATGTCATCAAAGAAGTCTATATATACAGTAAGTGGCCCTCAGCTAAAGTAAACCCATATATCAGTCTGGCTCTAGCAGAGTCACACACTTGTATACATATCCCTCCCCTTATTATATAGTATATACCCTCTTGAGCAGTATAATCATCGTTGGGAACAGAGTTGAAGTTGCCACACAGCCCACAGGTGCGGTTGTTATGGCGTTCGCTCAGCGTCACAGCGATGTTGGCAGCGTTGTCGATGGTAACGGTGAAGCCGAACTCCTCACTCCACAGCTTATAGAAGCCCAGCTCCTGGCCCGCAAACACGGCGTGAGACGCATAGGGCAGGGAGAGCCTACACACAGACAAACGCAAACACTAGAATAGGCACACAGAAACAGAATAACTCTTCCAATTTATGGGCCCCTTCCCTACTTCCTTCACAGGTGTTGGCTCTGTTCCATTTAGTGCTAAAACGTTTTTAATTTCAAGGACCCTCATAACTCTGAGAGTGTACAAGTGGAAGTGGAACCAAGTGGACCCACAATAGCAGCAACCTGACTCTGTTTGACCAGAATTGTACAGAGACTTCATTACTACCATTGGTAGCCCAAGTTATTTCCAAAATGTCGTGTGTGCATAGAGCCTATATTTCCCAATCCCCTGCACCAGTGAGTTGTGTGTGGCATTTTTTGCTCAACAAGGATGAGTTAATCCACTGATTTCACAGCACATTTTTATCCAATAACGTTCCTGTGTTCTATGTAAAGTCCTCCTGTATCCATTTGTAACTCTGAGAGTGTACAGATGTAAGGGAAAGGGGAACATTTTGGCTACATCATTCTGTACACCCTCAGAGTCAACACTGAAGACTTTACGTACCTCTTTCCTCCTTGTGAGAGACGTCCGTCCACAGACAGGTGCAGCTCAAAGACGTCCCTCAGAAACAGAGTGACGCCGCTCCTCCTCCCATGGGCAAAGTCACCTGCAAACATACAGCACACACAGTCAGACAGACACATCACAGATACGGGCATACAGCCTGACACAGATTGTTGGAAAGGCCAAACCATATATTAGGCTGCCTTGCCAACAGGCATGCGCAGAGGGCCATTGATTGGACTGATTGAGACTGCATTACAGACACCTGTGCTGTTAATCATAATTTAGTAGGTTCACCTTGCTCTGCAGAGAGTTCAGTTTTCAGTTTGTGTTTGACAGAGCAACACCTCCTTTTGACTGTGCGTCAATGACGATATGTAAGTGTATTTTGTCCATGTTATCACAGTAGGCTTACATGTAACAGTTTGATGGTCAACCTAAGTTTGCTGTTACTATTTATTGTTTGTTTGATAACTTTGTGAAACTATGGATGTTTATGGCAAGGTCAAACACAAACACAGTCAGACAGACAGACAGACAGACAGACAGACAGTCAGACAGACAGACAGACAGACAGACAGACAGACAGACAGACAGACAGACAGACAGACAGACAGAGACACCATCAGACAGACAGAGACACCATCAGACACAGAGACAAACACAGTCAGATATAAATACAGTATTTACCATAGTGAACTTCATAATGCAGACAGCAAGCACACAGGGGTGTCCAAAGACTGATGATATATACTGGGGCAAATGACTGCCCTCTTATTGTGGCATTATGACATTCATGAATTGAACTACTGTACACTCACCCAATAGGGTAAAGGAGCGGTGCTGACAGTCTCCAGCCAATAAGTAGCTGCAGTCCCCAGGAAACTCGTACAAAACGCCGTCAAATGTATGAACGTGGTGTCGCCCGAACAGACTGCATCTGCCCGTCGTGCCCGCCACCACACAAGCTACACAGACCGCGCACGCACGCACACACACACACACGCACGCACGCACGCACACGCACACACAAAAACACAATTGTTCTGTTTGAAACAGGTCTACAGTGGCAAGAATAACACAAAGAGCATGTGCATACGAGCTCTTAATGCATCGCCTCATTTGTTTTGCTCGTACGACGAAGTATCAATAATACTAGGGCTAAAGTGGGTAATCAGACTACTCAATTTAGTCGACTACACAAAATCAATTAGAATTGTTTGTTTTAAATCGTTGAGGTATACAGTATGTAAAAAAAAAACGCTTCTCGATTATTCGACTAATTGGAAAAGTAATCGAGAAAATAATCGTTAATTGTACCCCTATGTTGAGGATATGTTCAACTCACCTATAAGATGCAGCAGAACCCATAGTTCTCTCCAACATCGCAGATTACACATCTGAAACTCACACACACACACACACACACACACACACACACACACACACACACACACACACACACACACACACACACACACACACACATTTTGTCATCAATTTCACCATCAATATCAACTGAGATGATGAGGACCCTCTCTAAAACCAGATGCTGCATCTCAAGGGGCTTATCCTCTAAATACATTTCTAATAGAATGTTTGGCTATGTTCTCCTATAAAGTATCCAGTTCCCTTGGCTATGTTCTCCTATAAAGTATCCAGTTCCCTTGGCTATGTTCTCCTATAAAGTATCCAGTTCCCTTGGCGTTCTCCTATAAAGTATCCAGTTCCCTTGGCTATGTTCTCCTAAAGTATCCAGTTCCCTTGGCTATGTTCTCCTAAAGTATCCAGTTCCCTTGGCTATGTTCTCCTATAAAGTATCCAGTTCCCTTGGCTATGTTCTCCTATAAAGTATCCAGTTCCCTTGGCTATGTTCTCCTATAAAGTATCCAGTTCCCTTGGCTATGTTCTCCTAAAGTATCCAGTTCCCTTGGCTATGTTCTCCTATAAAGTATCCAGTTCCCTTGGCTATGTTCTCCTAAAGTATCCAGTTCCCTTGGCTATGTTCTCCTATAAAGTATCCAGTTCCCTTGGCTATGTTCTCCTATAAAGTATCCAGTTCCCTTGGCTATGTTCTCCTAAAGTATCCAGTTCCCTTGGCTATGTTCTCCTAAAGTATCCAGTTCCCTTGGCTATGTTCTCCTAAAGTATCCAGTTCCCTTGGCTATGTTCTCCTATAAAGTATCCAGTTCCCTTGGCTATGTTCTCCTATAAAGTATCCAGTTCCCTTGGCTATGTTCTCCTATAAAGTATCCAGTTCCCTTGGCTATGTTCTCCTATAAAGTATCCAGTTCCCTTGGCTATGTTCTCCTATAAAGTATCCAGTTCCCTTGGCGTTCTCCTATAAAGTATCCAGTTCCCTTGGCTATGTTCTCCTATAAAGTATCCAGTTCCCTTGGCTATGTTCTCCTATAAAGTATCCAGTTCCCTTGGCTATGTTCTCCTATAAAGTATCCAGTTCCCTTGGCTATGTTCTCCTATAAAGTATCCAGTTCCCTTGGCTATGTTCTCCTATAAAGTATCCAGTTCCCTTGGCTATGTTCTCCTAAAGTATCCAGTTCCCTTGGCTATGTTCTCCTATAAAGTATCCAGTTCCCTTGGCTATGTTCTCCTAAAGTATCCAGTTCCCTTGGCTATGTTCTCCTATAAAGTATCCAGTTCCCTTGGCTATGTTCTCCTATAAAGTATCCAGTTCCCTTGGCTATGTTCTCCTAAAGTATCCAGTTCCCTTGGCTATGTTCTCCTAAAGTATCCAGTTCCCTTGGCTATGTTCTCCTAAAGTATCCAGTTCCCTTGGCTATGTTCTCCTATAAAGTATCCAGTTCCCTTGGCTATGTTCTCCTATAAAGTATCCAGTTCCCTTGGCTATGTTCTCCTATAAAGTATCCAGTTCCCTTGGCTATGTTCTCCTATAAAGTATCCAGTTCCCTTGGCTATGTTCTCCTATAAAGTATCCAGTTCCCTTGGCTATGTTCTCCTATAAAGTATCCAGTTCCCTTGGCTATGTTCTCCTATAAAGTATCCAGTTCCCTTGGCTATGTTCTCCTATAAAGTATCCAGTTCCCTTGGCGTTCTCCTATAAAGTATCCAGTTCCCTTGCGTACCTCCATGTCGGCGTCAAAACGTGGCCTATCCTAAAGCAAATATAGAATCCAAATTGGGGAATGTCAAATCCACAGGTTGCACGGTTCAAAGTGTGCACACTCTAGGCATCCTGAGCACACAGTGAGCACTCTTCCATTAATTCTCGCTTCAACAAGGAATCAGGAGAAAAGGTGCAACATTTATAAGCACACACATAGAGACTGGTAGCACAGAGGAAGCTCTGATTTATAGCAAAGGAAATAACCCCCCCCCACTCACTAATACCCCCTAACACACGCACACACACACACACACACACACACACACACACACACACACACACACACACACACACACACACACACACACACATACACTCGATGCCAGGTTAAACAGGGAGGGAGAATATTATGATGACCAATACTCTGTGTATGCCAAACACTGCACCCTCCCCTACACCCCCCATAACCACCACCACCAAAACACCCCCTGAAGGACAATGCCAGGATGTGCCCGCTGATTGCCTGGCTGACAGACTGGTTGATTGTTACGCATGTGTATCGTTGCCAACTCAAACATCTCTTGAGTGGGATGAAACACAACCACACTCACTGGAGATAACCCATGCAATCACGCTGCAACACTGGTACCAAACACAAACACGTGAGTCACATGCACAAATAACACGCACACACATGCACGCACGCACGCATGCACACACACACACACACACACACACACACACACACACACACACACACACACACACACACACACACACACACACACACACACACACACACACAAGGAATCAATGATGGCAAGAGAGAAAGTGACTAAATCATAAAATAGCTTGATAACTGTCTGATAGAAGTAGACAAAACAGTGGAAATGCTGTCTTTCTGCAGGCGTTCTGAGCTTTTAGATTAGCTTTTTTTGGAGTGGATTTCCTTGCCTCAGTTTACCCGGTGCCCAGTCTTCCTGGTGCCCACTCTTCTCTATAGTGCTCACACTTCTCCCCCAAAGTGCCCACATTTCTGTTGTGCCCAGTTTCCTATAGGCTATTCCATGGTAGGCTACACCACAATTGGTACAGTGACAAATACATCCAAACTGATCAAAGAAAGATATTTGTCTTGTATGTGTATAGCTCCCTGCCCCAGCCTGCAACAGCCCTGCCAATCGGGCTCAGTCAGCCCTATTGGCACGGTAGGTTGCGCGTCTGGTGAGTGGGAGCCCCAGATTCAATCCCGCTTCCGCGTAATGCTACATATGCATGGGAGAGAACAAGAGTTTATACTCCAACAAGGTTATTATAGGCAAGTACAGTTTTATGGATTGACCAATTTGTAAATTGCCCAAGCCTAGCTGACATGTGTATGTGATTGTGATTGTGATGTGTGTCCCACACACAGGCAGGCCCTCTCTCACACATATCATGTGGGAGAGCGTTCCTATGAGAGAAATAGAAAGGCGGTGGTGATGATGATATTATGTGTAGAATATGTGTGGGTGAGGTCCAAGACCCACGGCATGCTCGTGCACCGTGTTCATTCATGTATATTCAATTCCGTCCACGCGCTTTCAGGCACATTACGTCATCGCACTTCCCAGGGTGCTGGGAAACGCTGGCACTGGCAGGATATTGTTGAAGCAATGTTGCCGCATATAGCCTGTTGACCGGTCTAATACCAATTACCAAAGAGAGAGATAATTAAATATGCATAATATGATAATCCCATATACCGATGACAGATTGCCCCATGTTTAATAACAACAAAACATGTTGCATGAAAAAAGAAAGAAAGAAATTAAGAAAGAAAGAAAGAAAGTTGAATAGGGAAACGGCACCGAAGGAGAGCAAGCATGCATGATGATGGTACTGATGGTAGGCTGCTTTGCATTCTATATTTCGCTGTAGGCTACACTTGCAGCAGTGTGTTATCTTGGGACCTCAGGGGGCGGGCCGCTACTGGGCGCACTGCGCGTTGTGCGCATCACAGAGGAGAAGCAGCGCGACGGAATAAAACATCCTGCTGCATATATTCTTATTGAACGGCGCTTCTCTTTCTTCTCTTCACCTCTAGGCTATTATTATTTATTATTATAGGCACTAAACCCAGGGGGATTTCCGTGCAATCATGGCTGCGCTGTCGGGAGGAGAGACGTGCATTAAATACCTTATGTTCGCCTTCAACCTGGTGTTCTGGGTGAGTTTCAACTGAAGGACCGATGATGATTATAGCCTATATGGTCGCAAACAATGGCCATGGCCACGTTATTATTCCAGGAGGCTGGAAATATACTAGTCTATATACTGTAGCCTAATCCGATGTATGTGCGTGCGACGCGTGCGTCGCGCGTGTGTGCGTGTGTAGCAATTAAGACACTCATTGAAGTAGAGCAGGCTATCCCAAATGTAGTTATTAATTTAGTCGAGTCAGACAGACAGATATGCATGCCTGCATGGGAAGCTGGGGCTACACGCGCCGCCATTATATCAGAATAAGAGAGCACTCTCATTACATTTTGGTCGCGTTCTTCTATAGTATTTGTTTGTTTGTTTGTTTATTTATTTTTAGCCTACTTATTTATTTTTTCTCACTGGCCACGACAGGATTAGAATAGGAAATGCGTGGTGGAAACCAGCAGTCCAGCACAATAAATCCCTAGTGGACAAGTGACCCAATTCCGTCCGGCCAGTAGACTTTTAACTCCGTCTCCATGGTTTGTCACATTGTGCCCACTGCCCAGGCAGTCCCACAGCTGACTACTGTAGTGTAGTCTAATAATTCACAGGGGGTTTGTGTTGCCGTGCTATAAGGGGGGTATGGTGCAATAATAAATAGTGGCATAGGCCTACCGTAATTCGATTTCTGTTCTATCATTCTTCATTCATGTCACGTGACAGCAGGACTTACACTTACTACACTGTGTGACTGTGTCTCTGTGTGTGTGTGTGTGTGTGTGTGTGTGTGTGTGTGTGTGTGTGTTTGCGTGCGCGTGTGCGTGTCGTGTGTGGTTTGAGATGAATTTCCCAACCCAACCCATTTGTCTCTCTAATCTGTGCAGCTATACATAGAGCAGGAACCCAAGGGGGCAAATAGTTGATTACAGGGTAGACAGGGCTTTCCCACATACTGTGGTGCGTGTGTGTGTGTGTGTGTGTGTGTGTGTGTGTGTGTGTGTGTGTGTGTGTGTGTGTGTGTGTGTGTGTGTGTGTGTGTGTCTGTGTCTGTGTGTCTGTGTGTGTTTCTCTGTATCAATCACCAACCCAACATTTCACACACTAGGGCTGAACCCTGCACAGAAATAATCTTCAACTCTGTGTTAATCTAACGTGTTTAGGTTCACTTTCAACAACACACAGGGTAAAGTTCTACAGCTTCAACAACAACAAAATAATGCTTTTTGGGCAGCGACGGTCGGCTTGTGTATTATGAATACAATAGATTTAAGAACCCTTTTAAGGACGTGTGGGTGTAAATAGTAGGAAAATCTCTTTCTCTTTTCCCCTCGGCTCCACGGGGGTTGCCCCCCCTGGAGTCGTCCCTGCTTTTGGGGGAGGGGTTTGAGAGCTCCCTGATTAGA
Organism: Protomyctophum parallelum; assembly: GCF_964188405.1. Classification (NCBI taxonomy): domain Eukaryota; kingdom Metazoa; phylum Chordata; class Actinopteri; order Myctophiformes; family Myctophidae; genus Protomyctophum; species Protomyctophum parallelum. The sequence continues at coordinate 18,227,301 of NC_139700.1, read as the reverse complement.
TTCAGCAGGCCAACTCTATCACTCACAGTCTCTCTCACACACACACACACGCACACACACACACACACACACACACACACACACACACACACACACAGACACACCGCTCTAACTCAATTCAGCCAGTCACTCTGGTCTGTCTCACAAAGCTCCCTGTCACGTCAAAGTGCACCCAGACTCAAATGCCTAATAGTTTATGACCTGTCCTGTCTGTTAGCATGCCTGAACACGAACAGAGCCCCGGCTTGTGTTTGTGTTACACTCACACCCTGCCGGCATGAACACACACACACGCACACACACACACACACACACACACACACACACACACACAGGTAGTGACTGACAGAGTGTGGGAGGCAGGAACCACATGCACCAATAGAGATCATTATTTACAGTGCTAGGTTTCATTTCCCACATGCCACTCCCCTGTTCCTACTACCTGTATGAACAGGTGACCATATTAAGGCGTGGTGTTGCTATGGTTTCCTTTCCTTTCATGGGAAAAAAGATTCCACTGACACCATTTTGCTTTCACTTGTCGGGGAGGACAGTCGTCTGTAGTACTGTTAGTGAGGCGTGGCAAAGTGCATAGTGAGAGAGGTGCAGTGTGAGCTGATACACAGACAGACACAAAGAAGCAAGTATGGCGTTGGGGGGTGGAATCAAGTGTGTAAAATATCTCATGTTTATCTTCAACTTTTTCTTCTGGGTAGGTTTGCATTCATTCTTACCTCCGTGTGTGTGTGTGTGTGTGTGTGTGTGTGTGTGTGTGTGTGTGTGTGCGTGCGTGCGTGCGCGCGTGCACGCGTGCGTGCGTGTGTGAGAGAAAGAGAGACAGAGATAAAGAGAGTAGAGTAAAAAATACTTAATAATTAACCCTGTAGCACATCACATCACACACACACACACACACACACACACACACACACACACACTGTTTGATTCACACAAGTGGGGGCACAATTAACGTTATCATCAGTCACAGAGAAGTCTTAAAAGAGCAAAATCTTCTAACAGTCAGCCGTTATTCTCTTCAAAAGGCAGTCTGTTTAGTGTTTACTAGAACATTCTGCACAACATACCCTATTATGGTAGCATAGATCCTGCACTCACACTGCACATTTGCATACCATATCCAGATACGGTATTATACTAACAGGTTCCTTATGTACAGAAATGTACTTTACGTTGTAATATAAAGGCAAGCTGTCATGTTGTGAGCTTGCAGATCGTCTATTTTTGGCAAGTGGTACTGGCGTGCAGTGAAAAGATCAGGCTATGCTTTAGTCACCGTGAGCAATTCTTCCACTACAATAAGGCACTTAGAACAGGTTAAAATTGATTGACCTGCATGACTCTTTGCTGACCTTGTGTGTTTGTGTTGCTGTACTTGTGTGCGCACGTGTGTGCTTGCTTGTGTGTGTGTAGTTTATAAAAATGAACAGACAATGCAAATATGTCTTTGTCTAAGATTGACCCCCCCACTAAAAATAGGAGGAATATATCTTTCTCTTTTCCCTCTCAGTCACAGCGTGCTTTGTTTTCTCTGACTGTGAGGCCAGTCTCGCTCTCTAGTGTTGTCTGCCTGTTACGTCATCATCACTATCACACACTCACATGAGAGGTTAAAATGAAACCAAATTTTGATTTCATTTTACGCTCTCAAGAGTTAAACATGTGCAATACATAATTTACAAGAAGTCTATACAATTAGAGAAAGTAGAAGAATTGACAAAATCAACATATTCTTTAGTTTTGGGTCTGAGAGGCTAAATTTCATCAAATGGTAGTCCGTGGCTCGAATGCAGAATAAATAATGGGCCTTGATGCAGAGTGAAGTGGTATCAAATAAATAAATAATGTCTTTGACGTGACTTGATATTTCGAGGGCCATCCTTAACTAATAGATCAAAAACGACATGGTTGCCATGATTACATCATGATTCTCCAACCACAGTGTACGTTGAACCGTTAAATTGAGCTCTGTTATGACAGTTAGGAGTTGGGGAAGTTCAGAGAAAAAATCTTTCTGTGCCCAAGGCACACCAAAGGGGCAGGGCAAGTCAAAATCTCAAAGCACACCCTAATACATATCCATGCCAAACAGCCTCTATGAGACGTGTTATCCCTCTTATATAATAGGCTACATATAATTGTTTTAGAATATTTTATAGCGATACATTGTATTAATATATTCACTGTAATTTTGTATTCCTTGATAGACTGTAGGTCTACTGTATATTTTCACTGATTCAGTCATTCAGAGATCCATGCAGTGCTGTATCTAGAGTCAGCATTTTATTTTATTTATTTATTTTTGGTTCTTCCTGTACTACTCCTGTGTTTCATTCTTGCTGCATCTTATCTTATGTTTAGAATTGAATTGTTACACATACAAGACATTTTTATCTTCTGTTTGTCTATGCAGTGTAATATACAGTTATTACAGTATATAATGTTCACTTATAATGATATGTCCAGGGGGTGTAGTAGGCCTACTTGTACTTCAAGCTATGTGTAGTTCCATCTGCCCGTCTGTCTTCTGTGTTATTGTCCTTGAATGCCAAGACGTATCCTTATCCTTATCAAGAGTGTAAATGTGAGACTATCTATGTTTGGGTTTTCAAGAGAAACGAGAAGTGCAATTAGGTCAGGTTATTGAACCATGCAGCAGACACGTTTCCCTTGTGCTTTAGGGGATTAACACAGGTGGTGTTTCTGAGGGCAGTAACACAGTTGCAAAATGGGGAAAGAGAAAAATAGAGAAATTATTAATTAGAAACGAACAAGTAGGTTTCACATGTAAAAGTGTGTGAACTTTTATTGTCACCTACAGTACAGTAGTTCTTATTGTGTTAGAAGGCTTTGTACTTGGATAAATGCCTGTGTGTTGAATAGCACTGTACTGAATTATTATTGAATATGCTTTCTTGTTTCTTAGCTTGCAGGTACAGCTGTCCTAGCTATAGGCTTGTGGCTGAGATTTGATGCAAAGACAAAAGGCCTGTTTGAAGACGATAACTCTCCCTATGTATTTTACACAGGTAAGCTGTTCAGCTTGTTCATATTTGAATAAAGACAGTCAACATTGGTCTATGAGAAGGCAAATTTCAGGCACACACGATGTGTGCAGATTATCTAACGTGTGTGTGTGTGTGTGTGTGTGTGTGTGTGTGTGTGTGTGTGTGTGTGTGTGTGTGCGCGCGCGTGTGCGTGTGTGTAGGTGTGTATATGCTTATAGGGGCTGGAGCATTGATGATGGTGGTAGGGTTCCTGGGATGTTGCGGAGCTATCCAGGAATCTCCATGTATGCTGGGACTGGTCAGTACAGGTCCTTATATATATATAATAATAATAATATAATAATTAAAAAAAGAATATAATATATATATATATATCATATTCTTTTATATATATATATATATATATATATATATATATATATATATATACACATACATATGTATATACATACACACACACACACACACACACACACACACACACACACACACACACACACCGGTATATAATGCATTATTTACAACACAACATTTCCATAGACCCAGACATCTATGTCTTGCCAGTGGCTCCATTCAACAGCTTAATTTGTACTTTATCACACAAGATAAAGAAAAGGTCTGCACACTCATAGCCATGATGCAAAACAATATTTAAAAAAAGGAAACCAATGTTTCGACATCCAAACATGTCGAAATGTTTTTTTCCTCTTTTTAAATACAGTACATTGTTGCATCGTGGCTATGTGTGTGCAGCCTTGTTCTTTATCTTTTATATTTATTTTCCAAGACCAGCAGCACATCACCAACACTGGTGTGCGCCCTTGTCACACATCCCATTGTTCAAGTGCCATATGATGAAAGTAACCAGAAACAAGACAGTCTAATAATAAACGTCACAGCTTCCATGTGGGCATCATGTCTTGATACCATGACATCATATCACTGTGATGTCATATTGATTTACAGATATGGACAAGAACTCTAGCACTGATCAACGGTTTATGATATTGTAGTCATGGACACAAACACAGACACATGCATTTAGTAGCAGAGATATAGCCTAACACTCATTATCTGAATATTCATTTCGTTTCATAATTTATTTTTAATGAGTGTGGCTAGCGATTCAGGGCTGGAGCCAGGCTAAATGAGAGATGGCATATTTCCTGATTAGGATGAGGTTGGAAAGTTCACTTACTTCATTGTATGAAGAAGTACAATGAAAAAGTGTGAACACGTTCGTATGACGTGGTGCATCTGTCTCAACCCTCCCCCTCCCCTCTAGCTCACACCGTCCCGCTCCCTTCCTAATCCTCTTGTGCTAAATCTCCTAGGAGGAGGAGTCTACGTATTTATGTGCAAGTGCAGTTAAAGGACAGCATGACATGGCATGCAGGGAAAATTCACCCATACCCAATTATCCATGAAGACACAGACGAACACTCGCCCGCACACACGTGCGCGCAAACACACAAGCACACAACATCAGGTAATTTTGAGTGTCTCTCCCCTCTGTCCAGTTCTTCTTCTTCCTGCTCATCATATTTGCTGTCGAGGTTGCTGCTGGCATCTGGGGATTCTCCAACCAAAGCAAGGTGCCCGAATACATGATCCTTTACTGATCCTTGAACAATAAATATGAGCAAAGTTACAATCTTTGCCAAAAGGTCCTATAGTAGGCATTATTGCTGATTTGTGTAACTCTGTAGATTGTGGGCGACATAACAAGGTTCTACGAGGAGACGTACAACAAATATGTCGAGGAAGTAAAAAAGGAATCGTCAGAAGAGAAAGAGAGTCTGCAGAAGACACTGCAGATGATCCAAACCGGGGTAAGCCATATTGGTCTGAGTATCATGCACCTACATGTAAGTTGTACTTCGTCGTATGCCTGTGTCACTCACAGAGACACGTCGGCATGTGGCACATTCAGAATCATTAGTCATTCTTATTTTTGAACAATGTGGTGTGACTCATCATTGACCCAAACCCAGTTAGGTTAGTTCTGATGAAAGGTGATATAAAAAACAAACATAGGAGGCACAAATGGCATTCCACAGCTTCCAAAGAAGTAGCTAATTAGTGGCTGACTGGAAAGACCAATGATTTATCCATTTTCAATCAGTTAACCTTTCGGAGAGTCTCCTAAAAGATTAACTGATGTGTGGTAATACATTTTTACTTATGTATTAAAACATGAATTGCATATTCTATGTTTACGTTGATCTGTGTGTGTGTGTACAGCTCGACTGTTGTGGGCCAACTGGAACTGTCATAGATGAAGCCAAAGACACCTGTAGCCAAAGAGGCGGGCTTGCAGAGCTCATCACTAAGGTATGACCAATCATGTCTTGTACTGTATGGTAAATGGTAAATGGTGCATTTATATAGCGCCTTTATCCAAGGCGCTTTACAGAGATTGTGCATTACATTCACCCATTCATACACCGATGGCAGCGGAAACCATGCAAGGCACCAACTAGCACATCGGGAGCAATTAGGGGTTCAGTGTCTTGCTCAAGGACACTTCGACAGTAACTCTGGGGGAGCCCGGGTTCGAACTGGCAACCTTACGGTTACCATCCAGGCACTCTACCCCTGAGCCACCGCCGCCCCCGCCCGTATGTTTTGGATGCACATGCACACTCACGTCACAGAAGTTACTGCATGCTTTGCAGACAAAACTGCACCCAACTCCTCACAGGGTTACTATGGCAACACTGCCTTTATTGAAATCAACCAAAGACTGAATGCTCACACTATAGGCAGTCTGTTATGTCATGTACCGTTAACGTATGTTCAGTGTGGGCTGTAAAGTAGAGAGTAAGAATGTACATGATGTGTCTGTTGCAGAGCTGTCCCGATGCCATTGATGAGGTGTTTGACTCCAAGCTCCACATCATCGCTGGGGTGGGCATCACCATTGGTGTGATCATGGTATGTCTTATTTAGTGCTACCTCTACAAATGTCTTCTAAATCCCAACAGTTTCCTGAGAAAAACCTATGATTCTGTCAGTGTATGTAATTGGCCGCCGACCCCCATCTGAAAATATGTTGTTCCAATGACCTCCCAGAAGCAAAGATATGAGTAAAAAACGTTCGCTGTGAAAGAATATATATTCAAAGATTTGCACATTTTTCTAAAATAGCAGATCTACAAGCTCATAACACGGCACAGAGCTAAAGTTTCAATGGCTACGTTTAAAATAATGGTAAAGTGGTTAAAAACTACGGTAACAGAGATGCGTTCCAGGTCTTAATGCAAACATATTTGGCTCTCCTTCTTCCTCTCTCCCAGATGTTCGGGATGATCTTCAGCATGCTCCTGTGCTGTGCCATCAGAAAGTCTCGGGAGGTGGTGTGAGTGAGGAGTCTGAGGACGTCGAGTCGTCGACCCACTGTCGCACATCTCTCGAGCCCGTTAATGTCGCATGATGTCATTACTAGAGTTACGTGACTGTCCACTGCCAATAGTAACACCGCTGGTTCAGGAGGGGCAACCTAAAGCGAGGCACTCCAGATATTCCTGATTGTTATACGATCATGCAGACTTCCCGTGTTAGCATGTGAAGGCTAATGATTTATAGATCAGGTATACTGTGCACTGAAGCTCAAGCCTATAACCCTTTCTGGACTAGATGCAAAATGTGGTTGATAGGCCCAACTATAGCACGGGCATCATCTGTACTTAAATGGAAATGTAACAGCAATGTGGAATTTGTGTTCGTTGATCTAAATTGGTGTTTGTGGACTCTTGATTATACAAACATTTTAATGTTTTGATGCTTAAACACATTTCTACTGAAAATACTCTGGGTCACCCACTGGCGGTGGGGAAAAAAAAGACAAGCAACCACTTCAACATAATACAGCCAATTAACCTTTATTGCTCAGTCTCGAATTAACAATTAAATCCATCCACATTGTCTGTTAGCCAATGAAATGTCAGGCCTGTGTGGTTCATTCAATGTCGAATCTGTTTCTACACTGAATTCTTCCTCCCTCACTTTATCCATGCTGAATACGCCTTCAAGTCTAAGACTCATTTTGTATGTCTTCTTTTTTGATCTATGTAATATTTCTAAGCGTAGGATTGCTTTGTATATGCAGTTTGTTTGTTGAAATGGAATGATATAACCCGGTCTATTTAATCGACTGGGTCGATTTATACTGTACACATGTCTGTTGCACAGAAACAAAGATGTAATGAAGAAAAGCCAAATAAAACACAATGTAATAACTATGGTCTGGTCTGAAAATACTGTAACCTCTGACCCCGACGACCTTTGCTGCATGTCATTCCCCATCTCTCCCCATTTCCTGTCAGTCTACTGTTTACTATCAATAAAAGGCAGAAAAAGCAAAAGAAAAAAATATATATCTTAAGAAAAAAGTATATTATTTAGTTAGCATTTTTCTGGGTCGAGTGGGAGGCAGATAACAACCTCCAGTTCCATACTCATGCAGTGGAAAATAACCTGACCTCTCCAGGTGATGTCTGAACATGCCACAATATTTCCTTTGTATCTCAGTGATTTGCTGATCATCATCTAGAGTTGGACCCAAATCAACAAAAATCAAGGAAATTATCTACATGCTAAACCAGTCCCAGAATGTTTATGGAAAATTACAGTTAGCACTTGAAATGAATCACGTGTATGAATCACATGTGTATGAGTGTGTCAAGAGAGAACCAGACTTTATCTTTTGTGACGTTTGACTCACTCCAAAAAGTTTCAGCAAAGGGTTTTCTGATTGGCTGAGGGCTCCTGCGATAGCAAGTGATGAAAGCAGGACGTTAACTGTGATTGGAGTGCCAACAGTTGGGAGTTGCTCACTCTGACTCCCTGCCCAATAACAGCGATAACACTGATTATAGAGCAGTGTGTGCATATATTTGGGTGGCTGCATGTGAAAACTTGTGTGTATGGCTGTTCATGTAACAGTGTGCACTGGCCAAAGGAAGAGGGCAGGCGAGCCGAGATAAGAGAAGGGAATGTTGATAAAAAACGAACTTGAACTGGAAGAGGAGACGAGCCAATGTAAACAGGCTCTCACACAGGCACACAATGGGTCATACTGTAGTGTAGAACAACAGGGGACGACATCATTTGACAAATTTGACAAATTAACGTTTTGTCCTAGACAGTACATCAAACACTTAGTGATTCATTGTTTTTCTCTGATATTGTTCTTGCCAAACCTTGCATGATTCAGGACAGGGTGGTACGCTTTAAGTGCCTATTAACTACGCAAAACAACAATGAAATGCCAAAAACATCTGTCATGTAATATTCTCTTTACTTTTTCTCTGGGGCCTATGAAAATAACAAGCAAAATTAATTGTGCTTGGACAACTTTTTAGTCACTTGAGTTGAAGATTAAATCAATCCCAATGACTGTGATAATTATACATAAATCAATGCTAGTTAATACTGTTTATATGGTATTCCTGGTCAGGCGTGATGCCAATTCTGTCCTCTTCCTCGGAGTCCTCCTGGTAAGTGTGCGAGTGTCTGCACGGTTTCCTGTGCAACGGTGCATGTGTGCGTAGCATGGCATCCACCCGCAGCAGACTTCTGACACACTGCACCACAGCCAGAATGAGTTGATATTTACAGGAGACCGACTCAAGGTCCCAATCCAACACAGAGATTCCTGGACATGTCATCTCACCCACCTCTATGGGCCCATCACTTTTACTGGAACTCGGCATGGGACTTATTTTGTGCACGTCACCAAGTGTGTGAAAGTCTCTTTGTATACAGTTTAGAATCTGGGTTTGAGCTAGCAGGAAGCGCCGTTGGCTGTGCGAGTGAATGTGCCGGGGCACACACAGCAGAGCACCTCCCAGTAGCCTGCACATTTGGAGGACACCTGTCTCTGTGTGGGACTGGCTGTGTGGATCTGATCTAGAGCCGTACTGCAGGAGGGCACGATGTAGCAGAAACTCAAACATTCCACCAACGGGTACGGCACAGCCCAGCCCCTGTGCACACTTCCCACCGGAAGATACAACAGCGACTTTGTGGGCAGTTTCGTCTGTATAATGTATCTCAGTGAGTGAGGTGCTCTCAACAGCTTTGATTCCAAATCCTTGCATTGGCTCCAGGGCTGTGAGCAGCATGCGGAAGGCATCTCGAACTGCACAAGTACACTGGTCTGTCTGGCCTTCCCCTGGACCACAGATCATGAGACTGTGGAGTTTGGCCTTTCCCTCAGACTCGGGGAAGCCCACGTGAACGTACCTGTTAGGGACAAATAAGGACTTTAGAATAACTGTTCAGTGGGGTGGCTCAAGTAGGGCACTGAAGGGGTGGCATGAACATAACATTAACATTTAACATTCACTTTAATTACTAACATTACAGTGTATTTGATTCATGTGTAAAAATCAATTAATCTTTATCTGATGGAATAATTCATCAGATAAATTAAATATAATGAGTGGCTAGTCAGATTCCAGGAGATGGCAGTGTAATTGTTCTCATGTAAATTCAGACAAGATAAGCCAATTCAATCATTAAAGACCATGTGACCAGTGTGTGTGTGTGTGTGTGTGTGTGTGTGTGTGTGTGTGTGTGTGTGTGTGTGTGTGTGTGTGTGTGTGTTTATGTGCGTTTTCAAACCTGTGAGCTCCCAGCAGTATAGGTTGGCAAAAGGCGAGTGTAGCGACGTGCTCCTGTCCAATCACCTGGTGGTCTGAAACAGTCTCGGCCCCACTTAAGTAACAGAAGAGAGAAAGCTCGTCCTCGCCAACACACTCCACCACGCACATGCCGACCCGCCGAGCTAAAGCGACAAACGCCTCAGACTGAGACACTGCAGAAAGGACCAGAGTAACACCCAAGTGTTGCAGCGTTGCAATGACGCAATCCAGTGTCCTCTCTGTCCAAACTCTGTACGTTAAAACACTGCTTCTCTTTTCTCTAGTCCCCATCTTCATTTCTCCAATGCCTCTTCCCAGTTCCAGCACAGCTCCTCCACCTAGCTCGCATGGCTGCAGAGGCCCACCGACCACGACGGCCTTGACTGGCTGGACATCACTCTGTGGACAAGGTGTGGAGAAGTCCCTGTGAATGACCAGGCCTTCAATCAAGCGTGAACAACTAACGGGGAAGCCTGATACGGATGTATGCAACGCGGGGAACCTGTCATCTATGAAACGGAGCGACGAGAGAAGCGCGTCGTTATTACCACAGCAACAGTAGGAGAGCAGTTCACAGGTGAGGCGGCTGATGAAGTCACGGTGCGCTCGCCCAAGCCGAGTGTAAAAGAATGCCGACAACAGCCTGTGCACGGTGCGTGTGTCTGTCGCAGTCTGAGCTGAAATATGCGTGTCTACAGTTCCAACGTCCCACGAAATAGTAACTCCATAGGGGACCACTCCCTCAGTGATTAAGCCCCCCAGTTCCTCTAATGTAAAAGACAGCAGTCTCTCAGCCAAGTGCCTAGCAGTGGCAGCTTCCACTGCTGTTCTGGAGGTATAGGTGTGAGATGCATTAGGCTCCTTGCAAGCTGCTGTTTGAATCTCCCGCAACAATGAAGCCAGCAACAGGATAAAAGTCTTGGATCCGTCCCCTGTGACAGCACTGTGCTTCCACACACACTCCACCACCATCCTATAACACGCACACACACACGCTTTGTTTGTTAAAACTGATCAACCCTACCTAACCCATTGTTGGACATTGATCATAATAAAACCAGTGAAAGAATATTGAAATTGAAGAGACAATTCAAAACTGCCCCCCCCCCCCCACACACACACACACATTTTTCCATACTGTACATGTTTTTCCCTTTTTTACTTTCTTTAACTGTATATATGATGATTTCCTTTTTTCCATAGACGTGCATATTTGTACGTCTTTAAAAGTTCTGATGAATTGAAAATGGAGGACCCATGTTAGTCCTTTTTCTGGTTATATACGTTTGAACTGTACTCATTCTACAAACTGTGAATTAAAAAAAAGATCCAGGGGACCGGACAGGAATTGGATGTTACTGTACCTGGCCATTGGGTGCTCCAGCTGCAGTGCCGTGAGGATGCGTGTCCCACTGCGACTGAGCATCACCTCTCCCGTGCTGCGGGTGAAGAGCACCTGACCCCCGTCAGGACCGAAGCTGCGGCGAACCACCGCCTCCAGCACAGACACCGTCTCCAGGACATGTTTCAGGTGAACATGCTCCACCTGCTGCATTCTCGTACCCTGGTGGGTGGGACAGAAAGAGTTAAGACTCATTCCCCCACAAGGGAAGACAGAAGGGAAGAATGTTCAGACAGGGCGTAGACATTTTATTTGATACAGGAATCACACTTTGTATAAGCTATTATGGCTATGGCAAAGGCTACTTCACAAATCGCTCACATAACATTAGAAAAGTATGCTATCATACCTCCAGTCAGTGTAAGGAGGAGTGATGCCTCAGACAGCGGGTGAATGTACTCAGGTAACAATTAATCAGCATCAAAAGCACATGGTGAACTATTGGCATAACCGTGGGTGGCTGACAGCCTGACATGCTTCTAAAAGGTAGTGGTGGCTACATTGCCACGATTTTCTTTGCATAGAAGTGTATATTTGTGTATGTAATGTCTTTTTTAAATGTTTTGATGAATTGAAAATGGAGGACCCTTATGTAAACATTGAACACGTCTTTTTCTGGTTTAATCATCTTGCAGATTTTGTAATGGCCGGTTTCTTTGAACTGTACCCATTCTGAAAACTGTTAACATTTTCAATCAATCAATCAATCAATCAATCAATCGCCTATCCTATAGTATACTCTACTAGCCCCTTAAAAGGGCTAGTACTTGATTATTAGTAACGGTTAGAACCACCTACCTTTTTCACCACGTGTTTCTGTCTTGTCCGTGAGCGAAGATTGACACTGACAACCATCTGTTGGTTGTAAGAAGTGATAGCCTTGATAGCCGTCGCCCTGATGCAAGGCTAAGAACGTTAGCAAGCAACCAACTACAGTAAGCAAACTGTACTTAGACCAAGCCGTTTTTTTTACACAAAGGATCATGGATCCGTTTTGTTTTGCTTTCACCGGTCAAAACATTTGAATGTGTTAATAGAAAGTTAGAAGTGACTATCTCTACATCCATGCTGGCAGGGACATTTGCTTTGTTTTGGCTTTTCTCTGTATCCTAGAAACGACACTTCTTCTGTGTGAAACGAATGAGAGGAATAATGTCCCCCTGTCGAACGTCGCCATCTAGTGTGTGGGATTGGGAATGGTCGCCAAAGCAGACATTTACAAAGCCAAGGTAAATACATTAGCCTACAGATTAAAGTAAAAATGTTGGTAGGCCTATAGGGTATTAAAGTAAAGCTGCTCAAGTAGCTACAACAACCTAAAGATGAACGATTTCAAGACATCAGGATCCGTTTGGTCTTATTTAGAATACCAATATAGGCCTGCCGCCTACTTTTGTTAGTTGATATCATTCTTTTTCATGTCACATCTCTGTATATTTAATATTCATTCTCAAAATCAGCATTAGAATGTTCAGTTCTCAACCTCACACCAACCTACCTGAAATGCTGTTCTTTGCCTGATTGTATGCAGCAAACACAATTTTACAGATTTGTTGAATTGAGTCAAGTAATTGATTAGTCAACCAATTCCTATTACTATTAGGCTAGTTGACTAATAATGTCTAGTCAAGGCAGCTAGCTTTTACTGTTACCCATGCGAACATACCCACTCACCAAATTAAGCACCCACCAACTTTAAATTGGGAAGGACAAGGACATGCAAATGCAGTGCATGCCTGCAGATTTTTGTTTGGCCAAAATAAATCGGTCAAACTGAGGCACTGTCCTTGTCCTTTTAACACAGATATTGCTTATTTTTTGTTTTTACACTTGAAGCTTAACTCGTGGGAGGACCACCAACTCACTATCTGATGAACAATCTACAAATTACGTAGGGAAACAATTTGCCCCCTTTGAAGTCAGATGAAGCCTAGCTACTTTGGAGGAAAATACTGTATATAAAAGGTCAAGGTTATGAACAGTTTGAAGGGGCAGTGTTTATACTGTAAAAGTGGACATGTGCAGACCCATAGATAGTTCATAGGCCTAAATAAGCTTTGTGAAGTGAAACAAGCATAATTTCAGGAAAGCATAGAGACAAGCACAGACCCCAGAGATATACTGGAGTTTTAACTTTCAAGCAACGTTTAGCTCACAACCACTTGGAGGGGGGGTGCTCCTGGTGGCTTTAATTGGTACAGAAATAAAGAGTAAGGACTAGGAAGTTAGAGGAGTGGAGTGGATGCAGAAAAGACAGAAGATGAGCATCCATATAAGGTCAAATGTATTTGGGGACGGTTTTCTCAAAAATGTTAGGCAACCATTTCAGTATTGTGTGGCGAATAAGAGCTAATATCGTTTCACAAGAGCAGGAGAAGAGAACAGACAGACACGGGTGTCGGTCAGAACCAAGGATTCTAGCGAACCAACTACCAAGGAAGGACAAATTGTTGAGACTGCACGTCACACATGGCTTGGTGACAAGTTTATTTCATTAGTGTCTTTTTTTTTCTTTTTTTTTTAAGATATTTTTTTGCGGCTTACGCCTTTTATTGATTTTTGAAGGGACAGACAGTAGGCTGACAGGAAACGGGAGAGAGATGGGGGGATGACATGCAGTAAAGGCCGTGTCGGGTCCGGGAGTCGAACCCGCGGCACACTGCGACTGGATTACCAGTCCGGTGCCCAGACCGTTACGCTACGGCCTGGGCCAGTGTCTTTTATATGAATTATTTTCACTGTCACTGTGCACACACATTTGTGTGAATTTGAGTACGATGAAATAATTTGAGAGGCACTTCTGATTAACTAGCTGAACTGAATTACTGCATACTTACAAATATATAGTTAATTTTCTGGTACAAAGTGTACGCCCTAATATTAACTTTCATACTTACATGTTACACATTGGACAGGCTTTGGCAATTGGACTATTTCCACAACCTAAATGTTATATAGAAGCAACATAAAATAAACAAAGCAATTAACTATAAGTGGAAGGCATTCTACTTATGTTATATCAATATCACTGATCTTTACTAGTGCACAAAGTCATTTGTAGTTTACACAATTATTCATAACATGTCGATTTGGTTTCTCAGCAGGTCCATCGATATCAGTTACAGAAAGGCTAATCTGGAAGCCAGAGAGATAGAAGGTTTCCATCACATCAATTATGGTAATTGCTGTGATGGAAACCTCCTATCTCTTCTATCCCTCACGAGGGGATCGAAGGTTGCATTTTGTTGCAGTGAGAACAAAATAGTATTCCATTTCGTTTGGAACTTAATGTCTTTCTTTACAGGACTCAGTATTGGACATCGAAGAAATGATACATCCTTATAGACTGTATATTCCTACGGAAAAAAACAGTATGTCGTAGTGGTACAGTATGGTGGTTCATAAAGTTAGGCTATATCATACTCATAGAGTAGACCTTTAGAATGCACTATGATCAAGTATTTCCTGCTTTGCAAAATGCCCCAAAAAATATATAGAAATAATGATACAATGAAGTCATGTCCCATTAAATATAATTCCCCTATACAACTTCATAATGCAGAACATTAGGCTTCATGAATGTTAAGTACTGTATGTGTGTATGTGTTCACATTATGCCATAAGGAGTCTCTCTCTCTCTCTCTCTCTCTCTCTCTCTCTCTCTCTCTCTCTCTCTGTCTGTCTGTCTCTCCGTACAGTATCTGTTCATCTGTGGTATCTCAAGGTGAACTGGGCGGGGCCGGCCGGTCGGAACATGATCTCTGTGTTGCTGCAGAAGCCACATCCTAATGTTCTAATTCAGGCAACATCATAGACAATCTGAGACAAGACTGCTGCAGTAGCCATACACACACACACACACACACACACACACACACACACACACACACACACACACACACACACACACACACACACACACACACACACACACACACACACACACACACACACACAGTGCAACCTGTAAATACCCCGTCCTGCTGAAGTCTCAGTATGCTAACGAGCCTTTAAAAAGCCATGTCACTACACTAATGAATATTCATCACTGGTCTGGTGAGGGTGACCTATGGGGAGATGGATTGGAGGTCACCAGAGGTGGGGCATCGAACAGGCGGAGATCTAAGCCCTGGAGAGCTGAGTCTGCATCTGCAGAAAATAACATTTCACACATACAGAGGAGACATACAGTACATTACACACACACACACACACACACACACACACACACACACACACACACACACACACACACACACACACACACACACACACACACACACACACACACACACACACACAGATGCTCAAAAAGTGTGATGATACGATACCACCCATTCTGACCTGGACTTCCTTGGCATCTCTTTCTCATCCTTCATGATCTCTCACTCACCTGTGCATCTCTTCTTCATATCTGAGCATGGTGGGAGGTAAAAACAAAAAGGACAACGCACTGCCACTCCTCCAACCTAATCTCACCCCCATCCTCCGCCTCTCCTACCCTCTCTGCTCCTGACTGTCATCTTCTCTCCTCCTACTCCTCCCCTCTAATTTCTCTCCAAGGCGGCCGAAGGGAGTACCTGTGAGCCTCAGCGGCAGTGTTTTAGGACCGGGGACTCGATACAGGTACGTCTCTACACTCACTCATTCTGTAGTTTAGGTATGTCTCTCCCTCTTTGTGAAGTTCTTCTTCATACATCTCTCCCTCCCATGGCTGATCTGCGGGGGTCACTGTCTCTCAGTTGATGATAAAGCCTAAGAAGCGGAGCAAAATGCTGGATTTACAACATGATTGGCATGACTCCCGTATTTTGCTGTGACCTTGTGTCATTGAATGTCGATCAGTCACTGTTAGGATGAGAGTTTCAGCTTTGTTGACCACAGAAGTTTAACGATTTTGTCGAATGTGATTGTCGTTCATTGTTGCACTTATTTAAGCAATAGGGCCATGACAAAGGAAGGTATCTCAAATGTTTATCTTTATGTATTCATTTGATTGGCACTTTAAAAGAAGAAAAATTATTTCCCCCAAAATTATAAAAAATAAATAAATTACTAATTTGAAAAAAGTCATTCCATCCAATCAAGAGGAAAGTAAATGTGATGATGCTTGTATTTTTTCAATACAAAATAAAATTTGTATTAATTTATCTCTATATCAGAGAGTTAATAGTAAAGTAAGATTTGATTGCTTCTAATGAAATACCCTCAATATCACCCAGTAGCTGCAGTAATTAGTTAGCCTGGCTAATAAACCAGACCGAATCAGCCGTTGGCAAAAAAAAGCCTGCCGGCGGTGTGATATTAGTCTGGCTTATTAGCCAGGCTAGTAATTAGGTACTTCGGAGGTCTTATTTTGTGCCTTTGGAGTTCCAGCAAAGCCTACTGTAGAAGGTCAATGTATCTTTGGGTCTGTGATGCATCTGCTGAGTCAGATACATACGTAAACACCTGGGACGTGTTCGGAATAGATAAACAACATATCAAAACATTCTTGCAAGTCGCAACTGCTGAAGCGACTTCAGCTGGTGTTGATTGATATACGTTTAGACTCTTCAGGTTGGTGTGCCAGTCAAATGTGACCTTGGCACATTATTGTTGTAACCTCATTGCCGACGGGTTACATGCCTTGGAAGGGAACATGGAAAAAGTAGTTCACGCGCGGTAATGTGTTTGACACCCCCCCCCCCCCTACTCCTGATGTTCCCAGCCCTAATCATCCTCCCCTCCCCTCTCTGTCAGCAAGTTTGGCAAAGGCAGTAGGGTTGTATATCCTGTGTTCAAGACTTAGTGTCAGGCCAGCAGAAACAGGAGAGCCCATCTGACACTGACTGACAAGTCATACAATGTTCATAACCACACAAATGCATCACGTACATTGGTCAGTAGCATTTATTAGAACTATGTGCGTGTGTGAGACTCTGCATGCCTTTGATAAAGGCGCTATATAAATGCACATTCAAAAAAATAATAATGAATGAGTGTGTGCACGTGTTGCCACAACCTTTACTGTGAATTTCAGCATGGGAGGTCCAGTGATAGCCCTATCCACTGAATTAATTGTGTTTTGGCTCTCTTCTGTCACTCTTTTTCTCTCTTTCTTTCAAGTAGACACCGTGGATACACTGACGACCCCGCTGCACCATGACAGGGAGTCGCCGAGCTGCCCCGGTTGTGCCAAGCGACCCAACTTCCCCCACCCACATGCCCAATGCCACGTCGACGCCAGAGCCCGGCCGGGAACACCACGGCGGGCAAAATGTCAACAAGTTCATGACTGAGCTGCGAGAACTCAGCGGCAGTGAGTCAATAACCGGGCAGTGAGGAGAGCTATGTTCATATTGCTATGGGTTTATATTGTCTTTGGTCAATGTGCATTTGTGTTTAATACTGTTCTGCGCGCATGTGATACTTCATATGTGTGTTTGCAGTGCCATCGTGGGCTGTGGCTGCCCTGTGCATGGTGAGTCTGTGCTTGGTGCTGACATGCACTGTATGTGTATGGAAGAAGTGTTTCAAGAAGAAGGACAAGGACAAGGACAAGAAGAAGGGAAAAGAGAAGGGCAAGGGAGGCTTTGACACTGAAATGGATGGAAGCTTCACAGAGGTAGGTTACACACACGCACGCACACTCGCACACACAAAGACACACTCACACGTGCATGTGCATGTGCACGGCACACAGGCACGCACACACACAATATTCATACAGATACCGGTACATTCTTTATCTCCCGGCAGATGCATTGTCCTTGTAATGTATCACAGTCCTGTCACCCTGGAGTCTGGACCCATAAAACTGTCTGTGTGTGTTAGGACTGATGCCCTGTTTGCACATCGATCATGCTGTATAGTCTACTGTAGGTGGAGGAATAATATGCACTTCTCGTGCACCGTCTTCAAACAAGCAATTAACGTCTCAATGATGCTTATCTTATGATAGGGCACATTAAATGATGTACCAGTGTGATATTAAATGACACAGAATGCCAGTGGCAGAATGCCAGTGGCAATCTGTGGGTATTCAGGTTTTACATTTGACAAATTAGTTAGTTCCACCCCTGTCTGTTTGAAATTGTAATAATTAGTTTCACCTTGAATAGGGGATGTAAAGTAAACCCTGAACACACTCATCCAAACTTAAAATAGCCAGGCTGCTGTTCACAAGTTGCGAGGCATACTGTAACAATTGATAGCTAGAAATAGTATATCTGTCACTGTGTGTGTGTGTGTGTGTGTGTGTGTGTGTGTGTGTGTGTGTGGGGGGGGGGGGGGGGGGTGCGTGCGTGTGTGCGTGCGTGCGTGCGTGCGTGTTGTTATAGCCCGTGGAGGATGAGGATGATAAAGAAACGGTGCTGTCGGACAAAGCGCCCAAGGAGGAAGAGAAGCTGGGCAGGTTACATTTCACATTAGACTACAATTTCACAGACAACACGGTGAGACACTGATATCTCAGCATGATGCATTCATTACTGTTCACTTGGACAGTCCAATATCATATGCCGACATCCTCCCTCTGTTCAGTTCGCCTAAAATGTCCCTGTTCTCCCCGGCTCTGATCTTGGGCCGTCTACCCCAGCTGTTAGTAGGTATCGTGCAGGCCTCTGAGCTTCCAGCCATGGACGTAGGAGGCAGCTCTGACCCTTACGTTAAAGTCTACCTGCTGCCTGACAAGAAGAAAAAGTTTGAGACCAAAGTCCACAGGAAGACCCTGGAGCCTACGTTCAACGAGACCTTCACTTTTAAGGTTTAAATACAATTTCACAATTACGGTATCATACTATCATCCTGGCTTTCAGTTCATGTTAGCCTCTGACAATTATCTTCTCTGTGTGTGTGTGTGTGTGTGTGTGTGTGTGTGTGTGTGTGTGTGTGTGTGTGTGTGTGTGTGTGTGTGTGTGTGTGTGTGTGTGTGTGTGTGTGTACTCACAGGTACCATACACCGAGCTGGGTGGTAAAACTCTGGTGATGACCGTATACGACTTTGATCGTTTCTCCAAACACGATGCCATTGGTGACATAAAGATTCCCATGAGCAAGTTGGACTTCAGCCAGTCAGTGGACCAGTGGAGAGACCTGCAGAAAGCAGAGAAGGAGGAGGTAAGATGGAGATAGATAAGAGTGAGGCATCGGAAAAGAAGGAGAAGTTGTACCAACATAGCAAATACATCCTACTGGGCTATTGGGATTTTTTCCCTATAATATAGTTTGATTTGTGTTCCTGCAAAGCATCACAAAGTTGTAGGCAATCTCAAAAGCACCCCCCCAGCCCCAGAAGTATATTCTTGTATCTGTGTCTGGCTATCAGACAACAAACTGTCACTCCATCTCCGAAAAACTGAGTCCATTCTTTTTGGGTCAAACTGAAGAAGTCTCTTGAGTTTAAAGCAGCGAGTTACCGAGCCAAGGAATCCATTACTTACCTGGGGTGTATTTTGGATAACAAGCCGCCAGGAGAAAGTATGGCACAAAAAGTGGTTTCAAAGGTAAGTCAAAGAACAAACTTTCTAGCCAGAATATCCAGCCTTTTCGATAAAAAATACCGTACAAATCCAGGCTGGGGCTCTTTGGGTGACTTTGACTATGCCTGTACATCTTTCCAATACTCAAGTTGATCCTTTGAAAACTTTAAATTCCCATTTAAAACATGTTAGCCGACCTAATTTTAACCCATGCATGTACTGACTTTTTGGAGTAGAAGAAACAAAATAATAATAAATCTAACTTCTATTAGTCAGTTTTGTGTTTGTGTCATGTTTTTGTTTTGTTTTGTCATGTTTTTCTTGTCTCCTGGGGGTCTGTGATGCAGACCTTGTCCAAAGGGGTTCACAATTAATTATATACTGTAAAAGCGGAAGATATCTGCATTGCATCCTTGCCTATGTGAGGGGAGGGTGGTGAACAAGGGGAGTCCTTTCTTGTAATGTAGAACATGCAATAGTCAATAATGGCAATATGGCTTCACATTTTTTTATTTTAGAAAAGAAGGCCTATTTGAAAACCCAAGAGCTAACTGCAACAACAACTGTGTTTTTTCCCCCAGACTGAGAGACTAGGTGATATCTGTTTATCCTTGAGGTATGTGCCTACAGCAGGGAAGCTGACAGTGGTGGTTCTGGAGGCTAAAAACCTGAAGAAGATGGATGTGGGAGGTTTGTCAGGTGAGCCAAGAAGAGTTGGAAGTCTTGATTTAACATAATCTATCATCTCTCTCTCTCTGTGTGTGTGTGTGTGTGTGTGTGTGTGTGTGTGTGTGTGTGTGTGTGTGTGTGTGTGTGTGTGTGTGTGTGTGTGTGTGTGTGTGTGTGTGTGAGGGTGTGTGTGTGTGTGTGTGTGTGTGTGTGTGTGTGTGTGTGTGTGTGTGTGTGTGTGTGTGTGTGTGTGTGTGTGTGTGTGTGTGTGTGTGCGCGCGCGCGCGCAAATGTACACTTTATGACTTTGTGTTTGGTTGAGTCTGTGGGAGTTGCTATTCAAGGGAGACAATTACATTGAGATGTGTCCAGTCTTTGGGCCACCTGACAGAAATGTACCTCTATATGGCAAATAATGGCAATGTTCTGATATATAGAGGTAGATTTCTTGCAGTTCTTTTCATTGTGTTATTAGTTTTGAGTCAGGAAAAGTCCTTAGCAATGTCCTTCATTATTTCGTTTAATGTTTAATTGGTTGTATACGTGCTGCAGTTTATAAGTATCATAGATATCTTTAGAGAGTATCCAATCCAATCCACTTAATTTATACAGCAGATTTTACAACGCAAGATTTACAAATGTGTACAGAAAACTAAAACTACAGAAAAGCAACAGGAAGAACACATAGTAAAAACATAAAAAACTGAGACACATCACTGAAAAATAGAAGACGCAGCAGCGTCAGCAGACAGTGAAACAAAACATAGAGCATATAAACTCTCAACCAGGGTTAAAAGCCAGGGTGTAAAGGTGGGTCTTAAGGCGAGATTTAAAAGTCTTGATGGACGGGGCCAGTTTGACGTGGGTTGGGAGGGGAGCGCGTTCCATAATATGGGGGCTAAAAAGCTTGGTCACCTCTGGTCTTTAGGCGGGTCTTCTTTGTGACCTTAACATTTAACTGGCCCGCAAAACACAGTGACCTTGGGGGAGTATATACGTCAATACGTTTTGAGAGATACTCAAAACACTTTCAAAACAAACAATAAAATCTTAAAATCAATTCTGAAGCAAACAGGGAGCCAGTGGGGTGAAGCCAGAAAATGTGGTTACGCCTGCGAGTTCCTGTTTGGAGACGTGCCACAACATTTTGGACTAACTGAGGCTGAGCAATGGATGCTTGGTTTAAGCAAACATAAAGTGCATTTCAGTAGTCCAAATGCATGGAGATAAAGGCATGCATATCACAATCAAAATCACCAAGAGAGCAGATTTGACCTGATTGAAGCAAGCAGCCTCAGATGATAAAAGCTGGATCTGACCACAGCATTTATCTGTTTATCTAGCTTGAGTGTATTGTCCAATTTGACGCCAAGGTTGGAGACAACAGGTTTGACGTCAGGCTACAGGGAGCCCAGGTCGGTGGGTACAGCACCAGGACCACTAGGCCCAAACACTTCAGTTTTACTTTCGTTGCCACTTAACAAGTTAAGAGCCATCCAAGCCTGTCACTTCTTAGACAATCAAGAAGAGGTGTGTTTTTAACGGGTATGTAGATTTGTGAATCAACAGCATAAAGGTGATAGGAGATGCCATGCTTCTTAAAAATTAAACCAAGGTGGAGAAGATATAGGGAGAAAACTATTGTCCCAAGGATCGGATCGAGCCCTGTGGGACTCCAGAAGACAGGGGAGTCGAGGACGATCCAACATATCTGTATACCATGGTAATTAAGATGGTACAGCAACATTGAGGAAATAAAACAGAGCCGTGTAAGGCCGGCGTAAGCTATTTTAAGCATTATGCAATAATGCTCTTTGACACACCACGGGTGGATCATTCAGAGTGTAGTTGATGACTCTCAGCGTGTACACCGGGTCGACCGGGACAGAGCCAGCCTACTTGATCAGCTTGTGTCTATTTTTATCCGCTGCCCCAGCAGCACACAACTGCATGTTGATGCCACCTACAGAGTCAGGAAAAGTCCTTAGCAATGTCCTTCAGACTCCAAAAGACCTGAGTCTCTATAAATACAGTTGACTGGTCTCAGCATCTATTCTAAACTATGAACCAAGATTCAAGATTCAATGATTAATCATCATTTCAATGAAATGTGGAAACGCATGCTCAGGGTGATTTTAATTACTGTACACATCAGCATGTAATATAATATATACAAATAAATTGTGTCTGGTGCATTAAAAAGAACACTAGGGGGACACAGTTAAGTTATTGCGACAGAAGCTCACAGTAAAGTATGGAATCGTGCATTTCCCGTCAGTGAGGGAAAGGCCCATGTATGATGATGTCACGTGACATCATCAGGGATGGAGATAGTCTGATGTCATAGTAAATGCGACCCTGACATACATCATCATGCATTATCTCATACTGGCCAATCAGAATGCTTGTTGCCTGTGATTGCACGTTTACATATGACGTCGATTTTCCCTTCAATGCCAAAGGCGTTTAATGTTTTGCTGTTTAATTTACATCATATTTAGCGAAATGTCGACCTAATTTCTCTCTCATTGTCAATGGCAAATCTTGAGATGTGTGGGGACAAGATTTAGCGGACATTTGACCTGAATTCCCCTTTCATTGTCAATGGCAAATCTTGAGATGTGTGGGGACAAAAGCTGCAGGAGGGGCTAGCGCCCCTCAAAGACTGCATTAGCTGGATTCTCAAGTGGTCCATGATTATTTTTGAGGGGCGCTAGCCCCTCCTATATTCAGCTATCAGTGTAGATCTTCGTCTTACACAAACAAATTCCAATTCATAATGAATTGAGAATTGTACGTCTATCATCAACTATCTGAGCAAATTGGCTTAGTGTCTATTTTTGTTTTGCACAAACATTACATGTTGATAATGAATGGAGAATTTTACCTCATAGTGTCTGAGCAAATAGGCATAGTGTCTATTTTACATCATGTGATTTTTATGTGTATGCGTGTGCGTTAACTGGCAGGTTGTGTTGAACATTTCTACATTCTATCTAATGTTTCTGCTCTTTCTGTCAGACCCATATGTGAAGATCCACTTGATGCAGAATGGGAAAAGACTCAAGAAGAAGAAAACAACAATAAAGAAGAATACTCTTAATCCTTATTACAATGAGTCATTCAGCTTTGAAGTGACATTTGAACAGTTAGAGGTACGTACTACGCACACACTTCATATCTCTCTCTCACACACACACACACACACACACACACACACACACACACACACACACACACACACACACACACACACACACACACACACACACACACACACACATTTTGTAGTTTGATACACACAACGTATGTGATTCAACTTTCGTCTACATGTGTATTTTACTTTCTCAGAAGGTGCAGTTAGGAGTGACCGTGCTGGACTATGACAAGATCGGGAAGAACGACGCGATCGGGAAAGTGTTGCTGGGCAGCACCACTAGTGGGACTGAGCAACGCCATTGGGCCGACATGTTGGCCAACCCCCGACGGCCAATTGCTCAGTGGCACGGCCTGAAGCCAGAGGACGAAGTCAATGCCCTCATCACCAAGAAATGAGACGCAGTGACCTTGGTGGTCAGAGCTACAGGTCACTGGTTGTTGCTCATACTGGTAACTGATAGGCCTATGTGTTCCTACCTCGCCACAATTTCGGAGTAACACGCAAACAAATCTACCAGACGATACCAAACCAATGCGTTGATGTTAACCTCATCACTGTAATGACCATTTTATGTCTTCTCCCTTCATCCTGCCACCTTATCTTTCTTCTTGTATCTTAATCTGCTGTGGAGAGTTTTAAATATACAGATGTATCATTATGGACAACACAATTAAACATATTGACATTTGATATTGACATTGATATTTTTAAAAATCCATGGCTATATTTTCAACGCCTCATTCATTCTACATTCAGCGACCCTAGACACATTTGATATAAATGAGAGTTTCCTGCAGGGGGAGACAACCCAAAGCCTACTAGTAACTAGTACTAACATAGAACCCAGCATGCCGTAATTCAGTATCTTGTCACCAAAAGTAAGCTTGCTATTGTATGTAGTAAATTAAAGATTGCATTTTGATTTGAATATCTACACAAAATATATACTCTTCCATGGAATATTGTCCTTTGAAGATGAAAAAGAAGAATATAGGTATTTTTATTGTTGCAATGTAAAGATAGATTGGAGAACACACACACACACACCTTGCGCCCCAAAGGGCATATCTGCCTGGGTGACAGCAGACTGCTGGGCGAGCGCTGGTGCTTTGGAATGGGGGGTCAGATCAACATATCTGCCTGGGTGACAGCAGACTGCTGGGCGAGCACTGGTGCTTTGGCATGGGGAGTATAAGATCTTAATTTTTGGGCCTGTTACAGTAAGAACTCGTTTTCGCCGGGTGCCGGGCGTGGCTGCACTAATTACTTTGGGACATTTGGGGCAATTACAGGTATCAGTCAAAAGGGAGACATCAAAGAGGAAGGATGGATGGGGAAGGATCAAGATATGGAATGTCAGAACAGGTCAGCTCCATATATTGAGATTTATAAGGGTTTGAGGTTTGAGGTCAGATGTAGAGTTGCTGGCCAATATTGATGACACCATCCATGATGATATCACGTGTTCCATCCATGATGATGTCATGTGCTCCATCCCTGATGATGTCACGTGATGTCACGTGCTCTCTCACCCTGACCAACCAACACACACACACACACACACACACACACACACACACACACACACACACACACACACACACACACACTGTGTGTACAATTCCATAATTAACTGCGACTTTGCTGATTGTTTAATAATAATTAACTGCAACCTTTTCTGATTGTTTCAATTTTGTTTTAAATTTATTTTTTATATCAATGTATTGCTGTATTTAAATCTGCATTTTCAATAGCGGGTTGTGGGTTCGAGTCCTGATCCCGACGATCATTGCTGCATGTCATTCCCAGTCTCTCCCTGTTTCCTGTCGTATAACTGTGTCATATCAATAAAGGCAGAAAAGCCTAAAACATATTTTTAAAAGAAAGAAATTAGATTTACAAGCTCATAAGGCGTCGCACAGCAACGCATTGTACGCTTGTAGATTTGCTTTTAATTTTAAACAGGGCGTAATCAGTTCATTCCTAATGTGAAAGTCCTAAGTAATCAAAATTACTACTCAAGTAAAGCACAGATACAGGGTGGATGGGGAGGGTTGGGGAGGAGGTGGAAGGGAATTGCGGGAGAAAACATAAAAAGGGGTTGTAGCCTACCATCACTGTAAAATTGCATACAATGCTTACCCTTTGAATATAATGTGTTTTGTTACTGTCCACCACTGGGCATGACACATCACCATTACCTTCAGGACACGATCCGGCCTTCCTCCACACTTTAATGAGCTAACACAAGATCTGTCCCTGTTCCCTACTATACCTGACTGAACCCTGGCCAACAGTGTCTTTATAGTCTCTTCTCCCTCCTGGCTACCGGCATGAGTGAAGATTCACTCACTCCCCTTTCTACACCGCTAGATAGACCAGTACTGTTTGCTTGACCACAAGTATATTATTTGGATAGCATGTAAAATGTAAGGTTTGATGTTAAACTTTATGGCACTTGTTTTCTTTGCACACTATTTACTTGACCCTGTCTTTGTTGACTAGGGACCTATACTGTATTAGGCCTACATTTTGTAAAGTCGCTCTGGATAAGTGTCGATCTGTTCAATGCAGTGTAAATTGTAAATTAATCTCAATGTGCCCCAAACAATAATCTCAAAAGAAATAGCTTTGCACTGTTATTTCACCTGTGGTCCCGTGTGCTGCATCACCTCAATCACTTATTTTATTATTATTATTTATTTTATTCCTATACAAGTTAAAATATTTGTAAAATAAAAAACAGAAGAAGAAATTATTTAAAACGCCTACCTAAATAAATAAATGTGTAAGTGTTTTATATTTGTTGTTTATATGATTATTGTGTATATTTTTATGATGTTGATGAATTAAATAGGCCTACATAATACTGTAGGTCCACAATGGAAACAAGTCCCAGGACTTTTCTGTGTTATTCTTCTAGCCTAAATGTCTGACTGTAAATCGTGCTTTACATTTCTGACTAATAAAGTATAGGCCTATTCAATCAATCAATCAATCAAAACCCCCAAGACCAAAGAGGTTGTTGATTGAAGATAATGGGAATGAGTCATGATGACTTATGATACTGGTATAAGTATAGGCTACTGTCTGTCACCCTGGTCAAAGGGCACAGTCAAACAGACATAGGCTATGTTTTTCTTCCAGCAGGTCCTAAAAAGTGAGGACAGAGATGATGATGATGCTAGCTAGCCTATCATTGCAGTTTCAGCTATATGTTTTAAAATGGTTGGGACTCGGACAGTGTTTTTAACCTACACAAAATTAACCTAGTTTCTGGTAAGGTTATATAATTAGGCTATAGTTAGTATCTGCTTACCTGTCAAATAATTATTTATCTTAAACTGATAAAAAGCTTTATTGGCAATTTATTGGCACATCTTTCAGACCTTCAACCACACACTTTAATTAGCATTAAACTGAGAGAAAAGCCTGATCCTAAACATCAATATACCTGTACAGTGAGTAGGCTACCACCCTTTCCCCCCGCCCTCTATTTTTCCCCCCACCTGCCAAGTCTTCGGTCATGTGGTCAGAAATCACGCACGAAAACTTCCGCTATGTGGAATGACAGATTACTATAGTAGTGGGCACCGTCAGAGCAGGAGTGAAACTTTTTACTGTCCCTGATCACCGTGTGATTGAAGATGTTAGTTAGAGTGACAGAAAGCAGCGACACCCGAGCCTACCTGACTACACAGGTGTAGTAGAGACATCCGCTCCGACCGAGAGGCTGCCGACCTGCACGGTAGCTGTCTGTCTGTCCAACCACACCGCCAGAAGAAACGGGTCCATAGTCCTACAGTCCTTCACTCCCGGGACCACTGTGACTGACATGCAGCGTTAACGTTTTCGCGCTGCGACTTCGTTGGGACTCTGAGATGAACGTAAAGTGGGTCGTGGAACGGTTTCTTCTCGTATCGTTTTCAATCTCCCAGTTGATGATAAATGAGGGTGAGTTTGTTTTGTTTGACTCTCTGGCAGGTGCGTGCTTGCGAATTGCGATAATGACGACGAAGGTCAGGATATCTAAAAGAAAATAGGAAAATAACTTAGGCCTAAGGCTAATAATAGATTCAAACATGTTTAAACGTTACAATATAGTATATTGCAAGCGACTCATTGTGTGTAGCCATGTGCATGCATCTTCGACTTTGCTTATCTCCACCTGTAGCATATGATCATTTCAAGTGATGAACATAATTTGTTTAATAGTAACGTTTGTTATGTCTTTATCTCCAGGAGCTCACAGCCAACTTTCAGAGACACAGGGAAGACTACACAGGTAATTATGAAGGAGCCTATCTGAAATAATGGTGATATAAAACAATTCATTGTTACAATATGAAAATCTGTTGCTGACTTGCTGTGATGAATTATGCACTTATATAAACTGATGTAGCCTATAACTCAGCATCCCTGTACTTATTTGCACTTTCTGCTTGCTTCCGTTGGTAGGCTACTGTATGCATGTGTGTGTGTGTGTGTGTGTGTGTGTGTGTGTGTGTGTGTGTATGCATGTGTGTGTGTGTGTGTGTGTGTGTGTGTGTGTGTGTGTGTGTGTGTGTGTGTGTGTGTGCGTGCGTGTGTGTGCGTGTGCGTGTGTGCGGCAAACACTTGTGCTCGCACACACACATACAGGTGTGCACCTGCTGCACCAGTATGTGTCCGTGTGAGAACAAAATGGGGGCCCGGGGTGGGATCGGAGTTTGAATTCAAGTGGTGTAAAGTGCACTTAAGTCTCCCCTCTGACTGTTTCTCCCCACTAATGTGCGTGTTTGTGTGCGCAGAAGAGCTAATGCACTTCGGAGGAAACGGGATCTCCTCAGGGAGGAGGTGGGTACACTACACCTAAGAGAACCAGAGGAGGTCAGGGCACCCACATGCGCACACCACCCAAGCCGGCACAAAGCGCTCTTTGTC
>NC_139700.1:18099009-18194009 GCF_964188405.1 Protomyctophum parallelum | reverse complement strand
TAAAGTTCCCGTCCACCATTGTGGAGACTAGGGTTCGATTCCTCTGTGATGCCTCTGGCTTGGCCCGGGTGCTCCAACGAGCTGGCATTCTTTGTCACTGCATTAGTGACTCCTCGGCAGGGAGAAATGGGAGGTGAAAAGGGGCTGCTGCTGACTCCATGTATGGAGACCCATTGGTGTCTATAACGCTCTCCCCAGACCAAATAGTATGGGTTGGCAGTGACAGGGTAAATTGGCAAACCACAAGCTGTGAAGAACATTCAAAAAATAAAATAAAGAAAGAGAGAAAAACACAGAAGTTACCGATTAGCATTGAATGCGAGCAACAAGGCATACAGGTCCTTCGGCTCAGACCACAGGATCGTCACTGTGACACTGAGGCTGGGCGTGAGGGCACCAAGGAAGGAGGCAGTGAGGAAGGGCAGTATAAATGGAGTCAACTGCCAGTGAGGTGCCCCTCACTGCCTCTAACACAATGTCACACATTGCCTATTTTCTAATCTATAATAATAAATATTAATAATGAAACAGTGGTATAATCAGAATAATCATACTATAAACGAGCGAATGTCTGAATGTCTGTCTGTCTGTCTGTCTGTCTGTCAGAAACAAACACTTATCTCCTCATTGCCTGCACCAATCGCTCCCACTTTTCACACAGGCATTGACCATAATAATATGGAGGTCTTAACGAAGCCATTTTTCCAATAAGATTAATAATGAATTTATTAGTGAATAAAAACCAGTTTATTTGTCCGTGCTCTATCTCCGACCGAGCCACACTATTAGCACACATCTCTCCATGCCAAAATAAATCTGCACGCTCCCACAATCCAGCTAGGCTACTTTTTTACCGACGCAACTGTCGTATTTACTGTACAGATATTGTTTTTACATCACCCATTTATATGAAATAATAATCCAACCGCAACCAGGGCGCAGTACCCCCCGCGGCCACCAGGGGGTACTGAACAACTCATCTCCCCGCAAATCACGTGTCACCAGTGTCACCAGTGAAATGCATGTTGGGACGGACACAGACCCACACTGTACATTTGGGAATACCTGTGCCACAGCCCATACTTTCTGTGCTGCATGTCAAACTGGGGTCTTTCATACTTTTCAAATGGGGGTCTGTGGGCTAATAAGTGTACATTTTACAGTCCTTGCCATGAAAACATTTCCCTACCATGCATTTATACAAATATTTTCATGTTGTAGTGCTGTTTTTATTCACACAAAAAAGACACAAATATATTATAGCCTACAAGTTAAAATGAAGACCAATTAAATATATTTATGGGGGGCAATAGTCCATACACGGGTAAGGACTATGTATATTAATACAATAAACAAGCAAAAGGGCATTGCCTGACCATGGATCACACCAAAGGACCTGCAACATGACTGAGGAACACGTTCCACTTCAAATCATATTTATCCAACTGATTATTCATGTTAAAGGATAACCTCTCCAAAGCAGCCACAATACCAATTGTATCAATGGTATACTTATGATTGTACTGCAGCATTTAACACATTACCCACACTGAACATCATTTGCTGTTCATATATTCAGAACGGGTAAGGACTAGTACACTATAATTCTTTACTGTGATATTGGCAGTTTGGCACTAGTCTGCTGATTTACAGTACTCAGCCTTTGACCTCATACGACCGCGGAACACCAGTGCAGGTTATAGTTGAGTAGAGGAGGGTTGGACGGTACTTTTCCATGGCCAGCTATGGGGGGTTTCCAGTAACGGAGCAGCTTTTGTAGAATTGGCACTGTGGGTATTCATCCTCCATTGCACTGTCCAAGGAGGGCTATGGGAGAAAGCTGAGTGGACTCGTATTGTGTTTTATTGTGTTGTGTCCAACATAACTCGCCCGGCCATTAACTGTAGTTTATTGACTGATTGCTGTTAATGGTCGGTGTATCCCTCAGTACCTAACCAGGGTCAGGACAGAGACGGGATCTGTCGGTCGTGGGGTCAACACCATTATGAGACGTTTGATGGGATCTATTATTACTACCCCGGGACCTGCTCATACATCCTGGCCCAAGACTGCCAGTCATCGTCACCACAGTACACCGTCTGGGTAAGAAAGAGTTCTCCTATACATTTACAAAAACGGCTAAATGCAGAGTCACAGCATCCTATGGCAATCACTCGATAAATCAAATATAAATATATTGCCTCCATGCTGAATGGGCCAACACTGCCAGTCAGCTGCACTGTGTGTGGGTTGCAAATTTCCAGAACAGCCGAAATTAGAGTGATATTCACTGTATCATGGCTGTGTGTGTGTGTGCGTGCGTGCGTGCGTGTGTGTGTGTGTGTGTGCGTGCGTGCGTGCGTGCGTGCGTGCGTGCGTGTGTGCGTGCGTGCTGTCCATTCTCTTGATCAGTAGATATTATTAGATAGATATCTACTGCATCTCATATCAGTATAATGTATCCACTGTGTCCTTGAAGCCACAGTATGTAAAAGTATCTGTCGGTTGGGATTTTCATTGTTCTTTTGGAAAGGCTGCTTCAATCAGTTTATAAACCAAGACTAATC
Source organism: Protomyctophum parallelum (assembly GCF_964188405.1). Taxonomy (NCBI): domain Eukaryota; kingdom Metazoa; phylum Chordata; class Actinopteri; order Myctophiformes; family Myctophidae; genus Protomyctophum; species Protomyctophum parallelum. The sequence goes on along the minus strand of NC_139700.1, from coordinate 18,191,442 downwards.
CTTGTTAATTAATTTCAGTAATCAGTATACCCCCTTTCTCTCTCTCTCTCTCTCTCTCTCTCTCTCTCTCTCTCCCCCTGTGCCTGTGTCTCTCACTCCCCTTGCTTGCTCCCCTCAGGTTCACAACAGCAGGGTATGTCGAGGGAGTGTGTATTCATGCCCGCGGGCTCTCAGCCTGTTCTTCCCGGACGAGGAGGAGATCCATATATCGGGGTATCAGGTCCACCAGGGGGGTCGCAGGTGTGTGTCTTATGGAGCATTGGTTCTCAAAGTGGGGACCCCTAGGGGTACTTGAGGGAGTTCCAGGGAGGGAGTTCCCCAGCTAAATGGAAATAATTAGTACACTCTCAGAGTTAAATTAACAGTGATTTTAAAATATAAATTGGGGTCCCAGAGATAGAAATGCCATTAAATGGGGGCCAGTAGCCTAATGCATGTCAAACTGGGGATCTTTGAAATTAAAATGGTTGAAAATCACTGCTAGAGCTGTAACAATCCTCTCTTATCGGGATCCCTGGCATATATTTTCAAATGGGGGACTGTGACCTAATAAATGTCGATTTGGGGGTCCTTGACATGAAAAAGTTTGGGAACCACTGTCTTATGAGAGGAGCATGGATGAAGAGAGAGAGAGAGAGAGAGAGATTACAAAGTAAGAGAGCTCATTTTATTTCCATGGGAGCTTTGTGAAAGACGTTTTGCTCTGTTGTCTATGGTTAAAGCGATTGAATAAATGATCCATGTCCATCAACAGATGAAATGTATCAAATTAACTTTTAAATTGAACGAATTAAGTCTAATAATCGGTTTCGTAATGTACCATGGAGAGAGGTCCAATATTTCTAGTATACTGTATCTGTGTTCAGGTGAAGATAGAATTGATTAACAACAACTAATGATTAGTTGCAGTCTTACTTCTGACAATACCGTGACTGTGTAGTGTTTGTTTTGTGCGTTTGTTTCCAATCATACATGTACACACATTTTGTGTGCAGACATGTATGTGTTCATCTGGGTGCATGTATTTGTATGTGTTTGCTTGTGTGTGCATGTGTACGCGCGCGTGTGTGCAATTGTGCGTGCGTGTGATTGGTTGTGTGTGTGTGTGTGTACTGTCAGACTGAGCCTGCCTCAGACAGTGGGCGCTGTGTTTATTGAGCGGCTGGCCGACTACCTGCTGGTGAAGAGTGTGTTTGGTTTCTCCTTGGCGTGGGACGGAGGCTCTGGCGTCTACCTGAAGATGAGCGAGGATCACCAGGGCGCCCCCTGTGGCCTCTGTGGGAACTTCAACCATGTGGCTGGTGATGACCTCACCACCGCCCGCGGTAAGACCACCTGACCGCGGCCCCCCGGTCCTCCTCTTATGCTCTCTGTCAGCACCCACTCGCCATAGTTATTACAATGATACCACATCAGCTCAATTATAGCAGCAGGGAGAGCAGCAGGGAAGGGCTGATAGTCTGCCTTTGTAGAGTGGAAGGAGGAGATATTCTTCCCCAGATGACCAGTAACCTGATACCTGGCCCCCCGCTGCTCTGAGGAGTCCACTCTCACATACAGAGTACACTCGGCTCGGCTTCCATGAACATCACGTTTACATGGCTCTGTTTGACAAGATAATCCCTTCTCATGCTAACTTATATGATACCGTAATAGTTATTAAGGCACGGGTAGACAGTATGTTTAGTACTCTGTCAGTGCTTGCACAGCTAATCACCGACACCGTTGGCCCGGTCGCTGCCAAACTGTGCACACATACTCCCTGGATGACAATTCAGAACCTCTGCCCCAACGGCCAAGCGCCACCAGGAGGCCGATTTTTGAAAAAAATTAAAAATACATAATATATATGTATATATATATATTACTCCTACAGTTTATATTATAGTGCTACCAGGAGGCAAACAACAACACATTTATATTATTATTATTACATTTATATTTTTTTTAACCAGAGTGGTCAAGCTACTCCACTTTGGCATCGTTGCTTTATTCAGTGCCTGTGTGAGACAAGTGCCTTAACATTTGGCAAAGTGTTTATTTTATAGTAAAGATGCACTGATTAATCAGCCCCCGATCAAAATGGCTGGTTTAATATCAAACCGGACGCATCAGTCCCAAATTCCGGTTTGATGCCGGTTTTGTGCCAAATTGATACCGCATGGGCAGCTTGTGAATTGGCCAAAATGACGTTTGAATATTCCTTTTTGAACAACATGGATTTGATTGATTCAAACCTATCAAATTTCAAATGTATATTATGTTTAATGTAAAATATTTTATGCAGTCAAATTAAAAAAACAGCAGAAGTCTCTTTCTCTCGGGTTGCAACTCTGTCGCGGTCTAGTAGCGGAGCGCTCCCTAACCCACTGACGTCACTCGTCAGTATGTGGATGCGGGGCGGAGCCAGGAACTCTTTATGAGTATGGCAACGTCAATACGAGGTAGGCAGACCAGGCAACCGCCCCCTGGAGTTGAGAGCACGATCTGCTATTATATTATATTATCGGACGATTATAAAAACATTTCGTCTCTGCTACAACTACAACCTATCTCAAACCTTTCTCAAACCCCAAACCTAACCTCCCACGGGGCAGCACACCTAAACCTAACCTTAACCCATGTATAACCAATGACTAAACTAAGTATGCACCCCGCGACGGGTAGCATGCAAGGTTTAGGCGTCCTCGTGTCGAAAATAAGTTTTCCCTGGACATACATTGTTCTTTCTCCAATGCGCCATCACATGTCTCTGCTGTCGCAAGAATCAAATTAAGAATGAGGTCGGAACATTGTGTGTGTGTGTGTGTGTGTGTGTGTGTGTGTGTGTGTGTGTGTGTGTGTGTGTGTGTGTGTGTGTGTGTGTGTGTGTGTGTGTGTGTGTGTGTGTGTGTGTGTGTGTGTGTGTGTGTGTGTGTGTGTGTGCGTGCATACACGTGTCAGGCATCCGGACAGACGAGCCTGCAATCTTTGCCAACAGCTGGGCAGTGGATCTGCCTCACGAGCGAGCGTGTCCCTCAATAGATCTGGACTTCACTGGCCCCTGTCAGTCAGAGTCAGACATGGATGTAAGAACCACACACTGTCAAATCTCTTGTAACCAAATGGACCCATATGTGTCCAGTTGATGAGAATTAATGACATTGAATAATTAATGTGAATAATTAATGATATTGAAGAATGAATTATATGAGAGTTAAAGTACTATAGTGGTGGTACTGCATGTTTAGCATACTGCAGTTTTTGTTTGTTTGTTTTGTACATCATTTACCTTTAACTGATTTCCCTATTCTGTTTAATTCAAACTTTGATTTGCTAAACCCACCCAGGAAGTGATGGAAATATTTTGCTAAACTTTTTTTTCAAGTCAATCCACAGATTCCATACTCAACTGCATTCAAGCGCAATCATTTAGTAACGAGTCCCCTTAAGTTGATTTTCATACCATACTAAAATGAATGGAAAACAATGGCTTCCTTGTCTGAATTTGTTCGGATAGAGTACGCAATATCTACAATGGTAGTTATTCAGAACAATAACCAAAAACTGCTCTTGTTCAGTTGGACATGTTGTTAACCCATTTTGGGCGGGAACCCCTTTTGGTGTTTTAAACATTATGCTATAATTTAACTATTGAAAAATAGCAGATCTACAAGCTCATAGCGTGCCACCGAGTGGCGCGCTACGAGCTTGTAGGTCTGCCATTTTTGAAAAATCGTGAAAATATTTATTTCAGAAAACTGGAGGATTTAGAAGGTTTTTTTATTATTTTGAGGTCAGGCCTAATCAGGCTCCTATGTTGTAGCTCGTTTACTTTGACTTGTTAATGGGAATATCATGGATTCCCACCAGTATGGTCCTCTAATTATGGTCCTCTAAGTATTAGCATATCAATATCCAAATGTACTGTACTACGCACTTTCAAACATGGATGGCTAAATGTGTCCATGAGTAGAAGATATGCAACAGTGTTTGGCCTTGCTTGAGTAGTTTTTGTGTAGCCTACATTGTATTCTCATTGTAACTTCTTCTGTGCTGCATTCAGGATGCCATAGAGAAGTGCAGTGCACTCCTCTTCTTCCCATTCGTATCTTGCCATGAAAACATTGACCCAAACCCCTTTGTGGCCAGCTGTGTCTCAGACCTGTGTGTGTAAGTGAAAAAAATCGATATCTTCAATCAGTGTAAATGTGTACGTTTTGTCGTTTTGTCTGAGACCTAGGTACACCTAAGTGGTGGATAAATATCTACAGAAGTTCTGCAGATCAAAGGGGACCCCACAAACTTAATGAACCCAAAATCCGCCATTGGCGTTGATCTACGTCAATTAAAATCAATTAATCAATGCGACGCTTAACGCCATTGGCGTTGATCTACGGCAATTGGGCTTTTATAGTCATAATGCTACTCACGTTAGCGTCGGGTTGCTAGCTGGTGCTGTCAATAACACAGGATCGCGCATAAAGATCAATGTCGCCATAATCATCCATTCTATCTGTTTCTTTCAATCGCCTATATCTCCTATTCCTTGGCCCAGAGCAGACTCTGTGTTGCGTTCCATTAGACTCCATTAGACCGGACGGTAAACAAGGAAGATATCTTGCATCGTCACACACCCTATCATAAGTTCATCAATTCCAGTCTGGAAATGGGGCTCTTCAAAATAGCTGAACAGGGAAAAATGCTGGCGTGAATTATATCCATTGGTCCTCAATAATGTTCCATGTTTTTTCCCCCACTTCTCATAGGAGGGCTGTGGACACTTCAGAAACCCACCTATACCAATGACATCATCATTAGGCAGGTTTTGTCTTTTCATCTTTTCAACATCGCTCATGAAATGTACGCGACCATTTCACCAATTTGCCACCTAGTTAGACTGATCTGATTGGCTCCTCTGGCCAATGGGACACCAACCAACGGAAAAGCTGCCTTTTGGCCAATGGGAAGGGGTTCAAGGGGAGGGTCATATCCCTGGCAGCCACGACGGAGGCTGCACACATACAGTGCACATGCAGCAACGCAGCAGAGACGCATGCTCAACACTCGGGAAAGTATCGATATAACAAGTACTCAATATAACTTTAAACAGACGCTGCTGAAACGGCCGAGAGAAACATGAAACATGATTTCACTTTCTTTTTATTTATTTTTTATATCCAGAGAACAGCGTTAGCATGCTAACTTTCCAGGAAGAGAAAGCCTGCCGTTTCTATTAGCTTGGATTCACCATCGATGATGTCACTGGTAGGGTTTCTGAACTGTCCACAGCCCTCCTCTGAGAGACAGACACGGTACCTAAACAAAAATATGTACCATATTATAATGAGCATTAGTGAAGACCAATTACATGAAGATGGGTTGACTTGAAAATAGATGAAGTCGTCCTTTATGTCATTTCTACATTTCATACAATAGGGTTAGGGTTAGCATTATGATATAATATAATATTGATCTTTTTACTAATTAAGTGTGAGTAATGTTAGTAGTACATTATTTCAGATCGGACGATGAGGATACATTCTGTCGGGCCTTGGTTGAGTACACCAGAGCCTGCTCTCACGTAGGATACCCAGTGAGAGAGTGGAGGGACAGCTTCCCTTCCTGCAGTAAGTACAACCCCTGAAACCATAATCTGTCAGTCAGTTCTATTCAAAGCCCATTTAATTAACAATTGATTGATAGGCCCCTGTTTTAGGCGCCAGTAGACACCTGCACCTGTTCTGCAGTCAGTAATTGGACACAGAATGTCAGCCTCCAAATGGCTTGATTGAAGTGTTTTAAGGACATCACCAAGGTCGGTGATGAACAGAATTGAACTGTCAAATGCTGACAGTTCAATCTGTCTTCTTCACCCCTTCATTGTCTTCTGTCACAGCACAACCAAGACACGTGGAGTAAGCCAACGTGTGTGACAACACTTTGAAAAGCTAGGCTTGCATAAACTATAAACATGGCGTATGTATTCTTCGGTTAATTGCACATTTGGTGGGACTTAGATGAGTGTTTTACATTGATTTGGTAATAATGAGAAATACTGTATGAAGGACATGAGAAGAATACGTCTCAATATGTGACCTTTATAATGAATATAATATAATTGTATCCAATGAATGAATGAATGAATGAAAAAAGAAAACTTTATTCTGAACATAACAAGTCAAAGAATTGCAATATAGAAAACAAAAATAATATTCCCAAAGTATAAACAACAAGAAAAAAAATAGAAAAAAACAGGCCACACTGGCCGCAAGTATAATTATTTTTTTCTCTTATTTTATAGTGTAAGTCATTGTATATGCTCTATAATATAATATATTCTATTCTATATATCATATTATGATCAATAAAAAATAATTTATATATTTCATATAATACATACATATGGTATATTATATATATATATATATATATATATATATATATATATATATATATATATACATACAATCATTTAAGTACAATTATCTAAATGATAAGTCAGTGTTTTGTAACTCTTCCTCTCTATACCTCTTAATAATGTATTCTTTATATCTTTTTTTGAACTGGTTCACACTTGGGCATTGCTTGAGTTCCACATGCAAACTGTTCCATAGTTTTACTCCACAGATTGAAATACAAAATGATTTAAGTGTTGTCCGAGCCACTCTGGTTTTTAGATTTAGTTCCCCCCTTTATAGCCCCCCTCTCTATCACCTGAATATTTCCAGGTAGTTGATTATTCCTTACTTTGTACATTATAAGGGCAGTTTTAGTTTCTATTATATCCATGAATTTTAAAAGATATGAGTTTAAAAATAATATATTAGTATTTAGTGTGATCTCTATATCCAGCATTATGTATAATTCTTATAGCTCGTTTTTGAAGTATAGTTATTGCATTAAGTGAAGTTTTATAAGTATTCCCCCAAACCTCAGTACAGTAGTTTAGGTATGGCAAAACCAGTATAGCAATACGTAGTGACTTATACCGGTAGTTCAAAAGGTGTTTTGCTTTATTTGAAACTGAAATACTTCTAGATAATATATTATATATATACTTAATATGAGACTTCCAGTTAATTCTATCATCAATTATTACACCAAGAAATTTGTTTTCAGAAACTCTCTCAATTTCAACACCATCTACCTGTATATTAACTTTATTATCTATTTTGTAATTACTGAATCAGTATGGTATGAGTAATTGGGGTGGTTGTATTTTGTAATTGGGGTGGTTGTATTTTGTCTCCCTGCTCTTTTATTGAGACATTTATATGCGTGTTAAAGATCATGTCTCACATAGAAACAGGATATGACACAAATTATGACCTGATGGTCAAGATTCAATCTATCCACTGAGCAAGCAGGCCGACTCTATTCGCTTAATGGTAAAAAATGTCAGCACTTAAGCAGGAAACCAGGTTCAAATCCGGGGCTATTATTTGGCTAGAATCGGATTGGGCTATTATTGAAGACTGTGGAAAATAAGGGACAGTGCTGCCAAACTGTACATGCCCTTTCCTCTTTGTTGAGTAAAATATGTTATCCTTAGCCAAAGTCAAGTAATAAAATAATCGCCGTTAAAATAATCAAAAGTTCCAGTACATTTGATTCCAATGTTTATACTATTGGAGTCTATGCCAAGTGCAAATATTTTTAAGTGTCTCTATACGCTCGTTGAAAAGATTAGCTCAAGTCCCAAAGGACAAGTGCTAGGCACAATTAATTTTAGACACGCCTTCATCCATGTCCATGTAATGTGAGGAACAATTCATTTTGAGACATGCCTTATTCCATGTCCATGTAATTGTTAATTATTATACCCTTTAACTCAAGTGTTTGTGTCCATATGCAGACGATGGCTGCGAGGAAAGTTTTGTTCACAGAGACTGTATCAGTTGCTGTCCACCGACGTGTACATTTGAGAAAGAGTGTCTGGGAACCAACCTGCATTGTCTGGACGGCTGCTACTGTCCCGATGGTATTTACACAAACATGTTGCACCCTCTACAATATCAGTCGTTCCCAAGCGGTTTATCAGTGGTTTTGACCTGTGACCCAAAAGAGAAATCCTGAGTCTCCCCTGGGACTCAAACTAGTGAAAACAGCAGATCTACAGCTTGGAGATCGGCTTCTTATTAAAACATTCGTTTTCTAATGTATGGAAATTCTTAGATATTCTTAGATTTCTTCATGAAATTACTGGAAAAAAATAATGGAATTTGTTTTTAATTCGTGAAACATGTTGCTTTTTTTGGCAATGTCTTTTGAAAATGTTTTGAAAGGATAATAATTAAAAACAAAATGTAAGTAACAAAAAAAATAAAGGAACCCATCAAAATGTGTCCGCGACCCACAAAGGGGTCCCGATGTGTTTTGCTCTACATCAAGTATCCCCACATCTGATTTAATTGTTGTGGTTGTTGTTGTTCCAGATCACGTGCCGTCTTCATAACATTCCAACCATGTGTGTTTCAGGTCTGATCCTACAGAATGGAACGTGCATTGCGGTTTCTCAGTGTCCGTGCGTTTACCACGGGACGTCCTACACACAGGGACACGTGCTGGAGCAGGGCTGCAGCGTGTGGTGAGTGATTGTCTCTGTGTGTGTGTGTGTGTGTGTGTGTGTCTGTGTAGTTGTTCTGTACAAACCTCTTATGTTGCTCTGAAGAAGTATCTTAGCCAAAACGTGTCAGCGTTCGTTTATTGGCGTGTGCCAATAAAAAAGTGGAAATATTATTCTCCATTAATTTGAAATTTGGGATGTGCTACCATTTTGGATTTCTTTTTTAAATTACTGTTTTTGACATGTATACTGGTGGATTTTGGGTCTGAGAAAACCCATTGTTGATGCGTAATCCCTTTTTATGAATGAACGTTATGTTGTGTTTGCAGTGTTTGCATGGGAGGAGTGTGGAACTGTACTGAGAACAACTGTACTGGTGAGTTCATCCTCTGCTCTCTACATCAATCAGTTCAATGAGTAATGTTTGATGAGGAGGATACATGTGTAATGTTAGCAACCAATCTACTCTGTATATTTTGTTCATGATGGAGCTTCTTTTTGTGTGTGATGATGTAGCGGTTTCGGATGTTATCAGATCAGCCCTTATCAAGACCATGCAATGGAGCCAGTATGGACATATTTCCTACATACTGACATTGTGCTCAGCCATTGTCCGATGTCACGTTGGACCTGTTGTCTGACTACTAAAACTATTACTAACCCTAACTCTAACTCTGACTCTGACTCTAACCCTAACTAACCCTAACCTCAGTCTCAACCGGCCACGTATGTAAACATAAAGCAAAGTTGTTGCATAGCACAGTTTCACGATGTTTTCGCTTCGGCAGCAGTGATTTCACTTCTGTTTCTGTCTCTCTCTCTCTCTCTCTCTCTCTCTCTCTCTCTCTCTCTCCCTCTCCAGCGGAGTGTTCCGTGGTGGGAGATGTGTTTATGACGACGTTTGACGGCAGGATGTTCCTGCAGCCGGGGGCGTGTCAGTATGTCCTGGCCAAGAGCCGCAGCAGCAGCAGATTCACTGTCACACTGCAGTACACTACCTGTGCTGAGGTAGAGCACACGCACGCACGGCACGCACGCACGCACGCACACACACACACACACACACACACACACACACACACACACACACACACACACACACACACACACACACACACATGCACACACACACACACACACACACACACACACACATGCACAATTTGAGTACAAACTCGCATGCACAATTGCACAGTGTGGGTGCAGACACACACTCACATTGTGGACATGGACATAATTTACACACACACCCAAATACACTACACATGCACACACTTTCATACAATATAGACAAAGTCTATATTTCTGCACACCACCTGTGCAGAAATGCATGCTTTCTCCAACAGAGCAGACACACACACACACATACAGTAGCTCTCACACACTGCAGTTATAACCTTCTGTCTTACGTGTCCTGTGTGTGTGCGTGTGTAGCACCAGGTGTGTATCCAGTCGGTGACTGTGGTGTTGGACGAGGACGTAAGTCGTCAGGTGACGTTAACTAGAGAGGGCGAGGTGGTGGTGGGGGTCAATCCAGCACCTGTCCTGCCCTACACAGACGGTAGGCTTCAAACATCCTCGCATTTTAACGTCACACTTACTTTCTGTTTTACTTGGAACGACCACGAATACAATACATTGAAGCTTACAACACAGTGTCTTGGCCATTTGCGCATAATATGTCATTGCAGTTTGTCCCACACATCCGCCGTTTGTGCATGGAGGTTTTGTCCCAAGGACGTTTTGTCCTGTGCATGTGTTGTTTTGTCAAAATGTGTTTGTTGAAATATGTTTTGCAAAAATACGTCTAAAATTCAGAACATTTGTCAAAAGGTATTTCCAGGGCTCAAAATAGATTTTAAAGTCCTTTTTTTGCGTGCCAATTTTGAACTTTTGAGAAGCACACTTTTCAACACCAGAGCAACCTGAAGCGTGATTATCTGTGCCATGATTTAGTGCCATGATTTAGTGCAACAGTTGCCGAAATCTTTAATAATTTATGATACAATTCATGATATAATAGTTACAGTGATATACCGGTACATACAATGCCATAAAGAAGAAGTTGAAGCCTATTGCTGGCCAACAAACGGTTGCAGGTATATGTTCTGCTATAACACCACTCCCCCGCCTGTACCCAGATCAGTTCTACATAAACGAATAACCAGAATGAATTGAGATCAAAGACAATTTTTTTTTCTTCCTGGGATCCATTTAAATGGACGTAAATGGCCGTGGTTACCGGCCTCACAGGACTCACTACAGTGAAAACAACATCAATTTACAATTTACAATTTAGGCTCTTCCAGAGCGATTTACATTTAGCAATAACAAAAAGCATGGCATACATCACATATATAAAAAGTAGAAACATGTGTAAGCTAAGAACGTAACAGTGGACTAGTATCTATATCATGAAACTATATTATATGTAAACTATACATACTATACTATATTATTATACATAAAATGCAATTCTAGTGCTGTCTACGTAACACGCTATAAGTCTGTTTAAAATGCTATCTAAGTCTACATAAAGTGCTATCTAAGGGGCTAGGGCAAGTGCTACGGGCCATGGTGGCGTGTGAAAAGGTTGGGAGTGAGGCTGCAGTTCTGATTGTGATGGGAAGTGCATTCCATAGTTTTGGAGCCAGAAGGGAGAAGAGTTTGGGACGTGTGGAGCGTTGTCCCAGCGTTTAAAAAAACAAAACAAATCAACATAACTGAGTATGAAAATAATTTCTCTAATAGTTTTCTTTTCCGAACAGTGTCAGGAAAAGATTGATTAATGTACACTAATGTCTGTGCTTTGTTTCTTGTTGACGCGTCTCACAACAACAGATGCCGTGGAGGTGCGGAAGCTGACGTCTGTCGTCACCCAGCTGAAGGCGCTCGGCATCGGGCTGCGGCTGCAGTATGACGGCCGCGGGGGACGTCTCTATCTGCACCTGGACAGCCACTGGCACAGAGCCACACTGGGCCTCTGTGGAACCTTCAACGGAAACCTGAGGGACGACTTCCTGTAAGCAAGAAGCACCTCTCCCCTTGACATTTCAACATTTAAAATAGGCAGTGATAGGAAAGTAAAGTACATTTAGGGGCGATTCACAGTATGGTCCCGGGTGCACACTCGGGACCACTTGGCAGATGTTGTGGTAGTGTGAATGATGCATACCGTTCCCGGGTGTCCATACGCGCCAGCCATCAAGCACACCGCCATCTGGAGGATTAAAGTGTGTTATGCAAGTGTACCACGCTGTTGAATCTCGGCCAATGTGAATAACCAAGCAACCGTATTCGGAAACGGTTCCAATGAAACGGATTCAGTCCCTCTCAGTGTGAATCGCCTATTACTCAATTTCCAGCAATTCAGTACTTTTACTTCTACTCCACTACATCTCAGATCCAAATATTGTACTCCACTACATGTATTGCTTCGACTATGGCAAAGGTGTGTGTGTGTGTGTGTGTGTGTGTGGGGTCCAGGTCTACTGCAGGTATGATCAAGGCCATAATTGTTGGCATATATTTTTGTGCTTGTGTGTCTGTGTTTGTGTAGGTCTCCAGCTGGTATGATCGAGGGCACACCTCAACTCCATGCAAATGCCTGGAAGGTGTCGTCTGCTTGTGTGGCTCCCGTCAACCTGCCCATCATAGACCCGTGTGAAATGAACCAACACAACTGTAAGGCACTTTTTCTTCCTTCATTTGAACACTTTTTTCAACCTTATGTCCATACAGCGGCCCTATAATGCTCCCTGTAGGACAGTACCATTTCTGTATATTAGTTTCTTCGAGACAGGCTGGGGAGTTTGAAATCTAGCTTGAAATCCCCAAGCTATCCACAAGCCACCTCTGCGACACAAAGTGTGTTCTTTTAACCACTTTAACCTTCACGTCCCCATTTTGCTCATGTCATGTATTGGTGGACATATTTCTGAAATTATTTTGTAAATAGCCAATCTACAAGATAACAACAATTTGTTTCCCCCACAACTTTTGGAAGACTTTGACAGTAGGGCTGATAGGTTAACGAAGTGTGAAGCGAGAGCCAGAGACAAAGAGGATTCACTCTATCGACGTCGCCAGGGTTTAGAACATATCATATTCTATCTATGTATTATATTTCCATATTATCCATAAACCGAAGAACCACGGTTATCTGTATCTGTCTGACTGCGGGTCTGCAGAGGACGCACCCATTCTGGATTTGTGGCGTTCGTGTCACGTTTGTGATGCTTAGCCAATAGCAAAAAAGTTCCTGATTGGGCAACCTGACACATCTGCTTAACTGATTGGCCGAGCTTTGCTAGTACGATAAATTGCATGAGAAAGACAACCATCTGCCCAATGCACCATACCGTGCATCCTGACCTTCACTATGGTGCATTGGAGGAGGTGGGGGGGGGGTTCTGCTGAAATAAAAATGTAAATACATATTAACACTTTTGTGAGACATGTTGGACATGTTTGACGCACGCACGCACGCACTCACGCACGCACAGTATTAATAATATACCAATGAATTACTAACTGTACGGTAGATTATCGTGTATAATACATCACTTCCAAATTGTGTGAAATACCAATTGTAGATATTAGACAAAATAATGTCCCCCCGAAAAAAATGAAACTTTTGCACCAGAACTGACCAGGTGTATAACGATAGAAACGTTATGTAAAGTGTGTGTGTGTGTGTGTGTGTGTGTGTGTGTGTGTGCGCGCGCACGTAAATGTGTGTGCTTGTGTGTGTGTGCGCTCCTGTATATGTTGCAGTGTTCTATGCGTCTCTGTGTGAGGTGATGCTGGGCAGCGTGTTTGAACCGTGCCACGGCTACGTCAGTCCGTCCGTCTACAACCAGCAGTGTCGCTACCAGGCCTGCCGCTGCGGGCAGAGCTGCCTGTGCACGGCGCTCGCACACTACGCCTACCTCTGCGCCAAGCACGGTGTGGACGTCAACTTCAGGCCACACGTCTCCGAGTGCGGTGAGTGTCCGACGCCTCCTCCTTCCAGAACTTCCATTTTGACCCTGTCGTGCGACCGCGTCACTCATTGTCGCTATCCAACGAGAGCCAATCTATACAATGGATTACAAGCTTTACTTAACCGTCACGACCTGAGGATATTGCATTAATGTATTGAAGTGTGACTTTGCCCACTGGACAATGTCTTTGTCAGAGCAGCTGCTTATAGAACGAGCACCTGTGTGTCCTCGCAAAAGTTTAAATGCAGTGCTCTCGCCAGGTGGAGGGGCAGCACAAATATATATGGGACCCCCAAAAACAAAGATTTTTCACTTTTCAAAATGTTATATTAAAACTCAAGGACTTAGTTAACTTCTTTTTCATGATGCCCTGGAATGCCAAAGCACACCCTCAAAATGTTTTGAGGGTGTGCTTTATCGTTCTCGTGTGTGTGTGTGTGTGTGTGTGTGTGTGTGTGTGTGTGTGTGTGTGTGTCACAGGGGTGGTGTGTCTGGGAGGCATGCTGTATCACTCGTGCATCTCGTCCTGTGGTCGGTCGTGCCGCGCTCTGTCCAGCTCAGAGAGCTGCGATGAAAAGGACTGTGCCGAAGGCTGCGGCTGCTCGGAGGGCACTTACTACGACGATGCACGCCAGCGCTGCGTGCTGCTGTAAGACAATCCCAACCACACATCAACAATAACATGTTAATGCTGGTCAAACATACGATATGATATGATATGATATAATACACACATTTACATGCTGTATTGATGTTGGTAACATAGGAGAGTTAAAGTACTGTAGTGAAATAAAAAATACGTTTTTCACACTTTTAGTCCACATCCGTGGTCATCATATGGGCATGCCTAACAATGGATGCCATTTTTGTGTATTTTTATATAAAAGTCCATAAAAAGTGCTTTACAGAGCAATAGAGAAAAAAAGAAAAGAAAAGCAAGGCATAAACATTAAAAAACAAGCAGTAATGCAATATATTTGCAATATATATATATATATTACATATATTACACAACCTATAATATATATATATTACACAACCTATACACATATAGGTTGTGTATAGGTTAGAGATAAGCCCTTGGATTTTCTGCCGTCTCTCTGTCAATTTGTAAACAAACCACTCTGCATGTGTGCGTGCATGAGACGGAGAGACGTCCGATAGCCTGGAGGGACACTGATTGGTTCAAAAACTCAGATCCTAGCGTTTGAGGCTGAAACTTCAAAATAAAATGCCCAAATGAACCATTTCACCCCGTCTTTAACAGGCAAACGTTGATCAGCATAACAATTCTTCTACATTCTCTAATTGTGTAATCTTCTTGTAAATAAGTAATGCATTTACATTTTATTAGTGTTAAAGGACCACTTCACCACTTTTCAACCTATCTTCATATAATAGGTCCTCACTAATAATCATGATAAAATGGCACGATTTTTTTCTACTCAGTCTGTGTCTCATAGGAGGGCTGTGGGCAGTTTAGAAACCGTCTTCCAGTGACATCATCATTAGGCAGATTATTTTTTAAACAAGATTTTTTTGCAAAAATGTTAACATTTTCATTATCGTGAGAAGGATGGCTTCCATTTTCGCATTGCAACTTTTCAGGACTAGAAAGCCTGCAGTTTTTATTAGCTTGTATTCCCCATCGATGATGTCACTGGAAGACGGTTTCTGAACTGCCCACAGCCCTCCTATGAGACACAGACAGAGTAGATTATTAGTGAGGACCTATTATATGAAGATAGGTTGAAAAGTGGTGAAGTGGTCCTTTAAATGGAACAACATGGACCCCATAAGGGTCCATTTGGTTTGATTTTACACTCTCAAAAGTTAAAGATGTATAAGGTTCCATTTGGTTACCAACTCTCCATCATTTAGCTGGGGACCACCTGGAACCTCCTCAAGGACCACTTGTGGTCCCTGGACCACTGGTTGAGAAGCACTGCTGTACAGCATTGTTTCTTGAACATTTCATGTCAAGGACATTAGAAAATGTTTAGTGCCAGGGAACGCCATAACAGAAACTTTGTGTTAGTATAACATAAAGGTTAATGTTGTTAAACTGAGCGGCTTCCTTCATTGAAGCCAAGGCAGGACTTAATATTGAGAAACTTGATTTCATTGACAGGGCAGACAGATCAATTATGATTAACGAATTAAATTAGTTTCTTACCCTCAGGGCATGGTTGCAAGGACCAACACCATTGATTTCCATCATGGAAAGGAAACATTCATAATATTACTGTCCAGTTAGAAAAGCATTCGACCGAGAAATACTTTTTTGTATGAGAGTTGTGGTATAAATTCCAGTCTCCTGGACTTTAACCAAGGCTTTTTTGGGAAGGTAAATAATGTTTTTTTTTGACTGCCAATCTATCTTACTACTGCTACCGCTAGCGGGACTATTGTAAAATCTCCTATATTTTCAACTTAGACACGATTTTATTGGAACTAGCTGGAATTCGTGAGTGCATGAAGACTCTGAGGCATCAATATTTATTTTCAGTTAAGTAACGTTGACCATCATCGCTTATAGAGGTTTAAGTTTCTCCATCTTGCCACAGCTTGTACAGTTTATCAATTTGTTGATATCACGAGATTCACAACGTTTCCCATGGACATTTCTGCTGCTGACTAGACGCTTTTTAGTTCCCGCTTCCTGTAGTCTGCTCGTTGGGATAGACCAAGTTCAGATCCCCTCAGACTTAACCAAGAATGCAGCTTATAATAAACAGCTTATATTTGGGAAAATGTAAAAATCGCCTACTCCCAATACTCAATACTCAATGCCCATGTACAATTTTAGATTGTGGGAGAAAAACGTATGCAAACATTCCAAAGTTCAATTCTTTCAATTCGACTCAACGACCATCAGGCATTATTATTAATAAACGTATGCCTTGTGTGTGGTGTTCAGGTCTCAGTGTCACTGCTACTCCATGGGCGGTGTCTTCCAGCCAGAAGAGGTCACCTTCAGTGCTGCTGGACCCTGGTGAGTCATCGTCATAAATCTATCTGACTACCACATTTATTGTAACTCTGCTACACCTGTTACTCACAGTGTCAGTACTGTTAGTACCGTGTTCTATATACTGTGACATTAAATAAGTATGGTTGAAAAGGGGCGGCAGTGGCTGAGGGATAAAGTGGCCGGTACAGTGGCCGGATGGCATAGTGTCAAAGTGTCCTTGAGCAAGACTCTGAACCCCGAATTGCTCCTGATGTGCAGGCATGTTTTCCTCCGCCATCAGTGTACGAGTTTGTGTGTGAATGGTCGAATGTAATGCACGCTATATAAATGCACCATTTACAAAATACTAACTCTACACGTTGCAATGACAAATAAAGATCTATCTATCTATCTATCTATCTATCTATCTATCTATCTATCTATCTATCTATCTATCTATCTATCTATCTATCTATCTATCTATCTATCTATCTATCTATCTATCTATCTATCTATCTATCTATCTATCTATCTATCTATCTATCTATCTACCATTTAAAAATATCACAAGTAAGTAAGACCCTGGAAAGACATTTACAGTTGGATATAGATCTATCTTTTCGATATATATATATTTTTTAGATATATGTCAAAATATTTTCACCCATTTTGGAACATTTTGGTTATAATGTCAAAACCTTTGCAGGGGGAGAGACAGTACTAAAATTCTGCTGCCTCTCACTGTTACCTACACAGTTTACGACGCACCACTACAGCACTGTCACTCCCTGAGGACACGATAAAGCGGCTTGAATGACGATTCTCACTCGGATGAGATGACAAATGAGTACTGTAGCACTTAAACCTACAGTAGCCTTGTCCTTGATGACTTTGCCCTCTCTAATCCCATCCCACTCACTCACTAAACCTCCCCACCTCCAGTTGTGGAAACTAAAGTAACAAAGTACGTTTACTTAAGTACTGCACTTAAGTAAAATGTATTTTACTTGAATACCCTAAAGCATGATCATCAGGTATTATTATTTATTATATAAGGAGGAAGAATGTTTTCAAAAAAGTGTACAGTAGGCTATTTGTTAAAATTACATTTTTTATGTTGACACACCTACCAGTTCATTAAGTATGCCTGGTTTGCCTATTGGGTGGAGATGGATGGTGATCCACCTGAACTGAAGCCACACCCACAGCTGTTGTTGTATATGATAAAGGGGGAGGGGTTAGGGGAGGAAATTATATTATGATGTCACTATATCACTGTTTTCTTTTTCATTGGCACGTTTGACTGTCAAGGTTTCAGCCTCCAGGTAGAAACCATAAATACAAAGGGGAGACATCATTGCACATAACAACCACACCAAGGGGTCTAATAAGTACTGTCACCTCATAATCCCATGAAAAACTGGAAACAAGAATTGATGAACATCAATTAATTACCAGCTGCCTTATTATACTGTATCTGCAGAATTGTGCTATGAAATGTAAATATCTGTGTCTAAAGTATGTGTATTTGTGTGTGTACAGATTTGTATTTGTAACGGAGAATTCGACATTGCAGTATTAAGTAAAACATTTGAGTACATTTTCCATTACTGCTTGTCCTTGATGACTTTGCCTTCTCTAACCCCACTCTCTCTCTCTCTCTCTCTCTCTCTCTCTCTCTCTCTCTCTCTCTCTCTCTCTCTCTCTCTCTCTCCTCCTTCATCAGCCTGTGCCGAAATGGGAAGTTGGAGTGTGTGCAAGAGGACCGAGGTAAAGCCCCCCCCTCCCCTCCTCTCCTCCCTCGCCATCACGCCGAACAACAAAGTGCTGTTTTATTTGAGGCCGTGTGCTCCCGTCTGCTGACCCCAAGAGCTTTAAATACGTCTGAAGTCGGAGCTTGTTTCCCATGATGCTTATGGGAGCTAGAGGGAGGGGGGGGGGCTGGTTTCCTTAAGTTTGTGTGTACAGTACGTGTGTGAGTGTGAGTGTGTGTACGTGTCTGCGTTTGCGCGTGCGTGTGCGCGTGCATGTCTGTGTGCGTGCGTGCGTGCGTGTGTGTTTTTACCTTTGTGTAGTCAGCTTGTGTGTGTGTACATGTGCCCGTACATTTTTGGTCTCACACACACCCACACACACACACACACACGCACGCACACACACACACACACACACACACACACACACACACACACACACACACACACACACACACACACACACACACACACACACACACACACACACACACACACACACAGAAATGCAGAAATGCTCATAGCTTGTGTGCAAGTACTGTATAGTGTTTGTGTATCTGTGTGTCTAATCACATTGCATGTGATGTAGTTATGTATACTCACTGTTCATCGTTGAGTTTGTGTGCATGCATGTGTGTATTAATCGATTAATCGATTCGTCAGATAATTGTATCGATACAGCTACCATATCGATACAGAAGGAAATGCTGTGTGTGACGTGGCTTTAAAAAACAAACAGACAAATCAGAATCTGTTTCTGCCCGACAGTTACGATATATGGTTCAATCTTTTGCGTTTATTTTTATTTATTTTCTTGCATTTTGTTTAAATGTTATCAACTACTTTTTTCTAATTGATTTGGAAACTTTAACATTTCTGACACTGACAATAATTATGTCAAAACATCGGCAATCTGTCGTCTAGGTAAAATGTGTAGGACACACAGTGTCCGGTCATTATTGCACATCAACGTGTATTGTGATACATATCGTATCATGGCCTCTGTATCGTGATATATGTCGACTCAATACCCATCCCTAG
Source organism: Protomyctophum parallelum (assembly GCF_964188405.1). Classification (NCBI taxonomy): domain Eukaryota; kingdom Metazoa; phylum Chordata; class Actinopteri; order Myctophiformes; family Myctophidae; genus Protomyctophum; species Protomyctophum parallelum. Next base: position 18,172,161 of record NC_139700.1, on the reverse strand, counting down.
TATGCGTGCATGCTTGTTTGTGTCCGTGCGTGTGTGTTTGTGTCCGTGCGTGTGTGTGCGCCTGTGTGTTTCAGAGCCGGAGATGGTGGAAACGGGGGAGTGTCCCGAGGGAAAGGTGTACCACAGTTGCACGGAGCGCACAGGGGGCGTGGCCTGCGAGCCCACCTGTCGGAACCTGATGTTGAACCTTACCTGTCCTCCCAACACGCCCTGCATCTCCGGCTGCGTCTGTCCTCCAGGGTAGGAACGCTTCTAAAAATAAACCCTTTCACTGGAAACTCTTAACTACATTTCACGTCATAACTTTATGACCTTGTGTGCACATACTACTTTTATGACTTTGAATGCGTTCACTGTGCATTTGACTCTGTTAGTGGCCTTCATAACTCTGGACATTGTTCAGAGAGAGCTGCTTGTCAGAATTGCATGTCTATGTTTAGTCGGCCCTTTTTTGACAAAGAATGTCGTACAGTACATTTCAATAACACTTTCAAAGACTTCCAAAAAGGTGTTGGCTGAAGCTAAAGCTTATTTTGCCTACCCCATTTAAATGTTGTGTTTGGTCCATATAGATTGGTGCTGCACCGCGGGGAATGCTACTATCCAGAAAACTGCCCCTGTGTCTGGATGGGACTGGAGTATCTCCCTGGAGAAACTGTGGAGACCCCATGTTATAGATGGTATAGTCCTCATACTGTAGAAACTGGAGACCCCATGTTACAGATGGTATAGTCCTCATACTGTAGAAACTGTGGAGATGGTATAGCTATAGCTGGTATAGTTTAGATATTGTGCTATGGCTTTCAAGCCATTTCACTCCAGCACTGCCAGTACAGTATATTGTTGATGTGGTCATAACGTCTTAGCATGTGGTCATTCATAATATAACTAGTTTAAAAACTCTGCATTCATAATATAACGTCTTAGCATTTCTATGTAATTGTCAGTTGAACTATCCCCAAGACCCAGTGGTGGAAAAAGTACTCACATTCTTTACTCAAGTAAAAGTATCAATACTGCAATGTAGAACTACTTTACAAGTAAAAGTCAGGAATTCAAAATGTACTTGAGTAAAAGTACAAAAGTATTTCCATCAAAATGTACTTAAAGTACCAAAAGTAAAAAGTACTCGTTTTCATTTCATGGTTTCAAATGTATACAAATCATTTGAAAATAGCCGATCTACAGTAGATCTACAGTGGATCGGCTATTTTCAAATGGCCAAAATGTATATAGGATTATAGGGCTGAAGTGAGTAATGTATGTTTTGTAATAAAAATCGAAATCTACAAAGTAACTAGATTACAAAGTAACAGATTTAGTTACTGACTTACTACGGACTAAATCTGTCAAATAAATGACAGATTTAGTCCCCCCCCCCCCCGAGATGCAGTGGAGTAGAACTAAAATAACAAATAGTTGTGCTTAAGTACAGTGCTTTAGTAAATGTACTTAGTTACTTTCCACCACCGCCAAGACCTCAACGTGTATGCTGCTTATCATGTCTACTGTATCTTATGTCTTGTTATTATGTCTTCTTATGTCTTATCATGCCTACTGTATCTTATGTCTTGTTATTTTGTCTTCTTATGTCTTATCATGTCTATCTTATGTCTTATCATGCCTACTGTATCTTATGTCTTGTTATTTTGTCTTCTTATGTCTTATCATGTCTATCTTATGTCTGTCCACCTTTTCTCCGTGTCCACAGCGCGTGTCACCATGGCTTCTTCAACTGCAGCTACTCACCGTGTCCGGCGGTGTGCACGGTGTACAGTGACAGACACTACCATACCTTTGATGGCCTGGAATATGACTACTACTCTGACTGCCAGGTGTACCTGCTCAAAGTGAGTGAGGAATGTGGTGCGTGCGTGCGTGCGTGCGTGCATGCGTGCGTGCGTGCGTGCGTGCGTGCTTGTGTGTGTGTGTGTGTGTGTGTGTGTGTGTGTGTGTGTGTGTGTCTGGGAAGTGTCTATCTCTATCTGTGTCTGGGTTCCTGTGCTCTAGAGCGTAGATATGGACATGCATGTTTGGCCAACACGCCAAACACAGGGAAAATCAATTCTTGTCTAATGGAATGGAATGAAGTGCAGTCACAACAGAGGGCAGTGTGTGTGTGTGTGTGTGTGTGTGTGTGTGTGTGTGTGTGTGTGTGTGTGTGTGTGTGTGTGTGTGTGTGTGTGTGTGTGTCAGTGTGTCAGGGAAGTGTATACTGTACGTGAGTGGGAGTATATGTGTTTAAGGGCAAAGGAGGAGCATCCTGGACATTTCCTGGCCAAGACTGATTGGGATCTGGGAAAGCAGATCCAAGGAGCTCGTTTTCTAATCTTGGAAGAGAAAGTGGCTTTTAATTAGAGCAGATTGAGGTGTGTGTGTGTGTGTGTGTGTGTGTGTGTGTGTGTGTGTGTGTGTGTGTCCACGTGCACGCACCAACGTAATGCAAGCGGACGTTGTGCAAAGCCGTGGTGACACAAAGGCCGCACTGTTCGTCACAAACCCCAGGGCTCCTGCGCTCCCAGGGATATAGAATTAGAATTAGCAGAACAGGCATTCCGATTCAAACGGAATCGGACCGACTGGCCACACCGCGGGCAGACCCCGGGAGAACGAAGAGGCCGGGTGGTCTGGGCCACGTCTTTAATAGCCCTACAGTTGCTTCCTCTTCTTGTCACCCTTTCCCTCTACCACACTGAACCCGAATCGGGTTTCCAAGTTTGCATCTTTGGTATAAGCATAGTGGTCTGCTTTTGTATAGATGGCCTTTTTCCAAAGTGCTTCAGCAAGTCACACACACCAACGGCGGAGGCAGCCATGCAAGGCACCAATCTGCCTGTCTGAGCTCTGGACGGAGCGGTTAGGGGTTCAGTGTCTTGCTCAAGGACGCTTCGTTATGTTGCCTGCAGGGTAGATCAAAACGGGAACCGTGCAATACCCGCTCCACCTCCTGAACCACTGCTGAGTCAGGGCCGACCCCTTAACAGGGATCCTACTGTATGATGTTAGCAATACAAAACTAGTGCTGTGAGCAGTCTAGACCAGGGGTTCCCAACCTTTTTTGGACCAGGTACCCCTTTTGCGGTAGATATTTTTCCAGGTACCCCCTCATCCTCGCAACACAGATAACAATATATTTACAACCACAAGCAGTGTTTCCTGCAGGAAAAAGCTTTGGCATGGTGCTGGGCGCAGGCCGCAGGGGGGCCTTCTTGCGTCGAACATTTTGATTAATTAATTAATTTGATTAAATAATTAATGAATAAGATTAATAAATTAAGATTGATTTGTATTATTGCTGGGGAGACACTGGGGAGGCACTGGGGAGACACTGGGGAGACACTGGGGAGCATGGGGAGGCACTCAGGGGGACACTGGGGAGACACTGGGGAGCATGGGGAGGCACTCAGGGGGACACTGGTGAGGCACTGAGGGGACACTGGGGAGACACTGGGGAGGCACTGGGGAGACACTGGGGAGGCACTCAGGGGGACACTGGGGAGGCACTGGGGGGACACTGGGGAGGCACTCAGGGGGACACTGGGGAGGCACTGGGGAGGCACTGGGGAAGCACTGAGGGGACACTGCAGGAGGCACTGGGGAGGCACTGGGGAGAAACTGCAGCCACTGGGGAGACATTGGGGAGCCACTGGGCAGACACTGGGGAGGCACTGGGCAGACACTGCAGGGAAGACACTGGGGTGGCACTTGGGGAGGCACTGGGGAGGTACTGGACATTTCATATCACACACACACACCATGATTCACAAGCCCCCTCAAAAAAAAAAAAAAAAAAAAAAGAAACTTTTTTTTTTCTTTTTTTTTTGAGGGGGCTTGGGTACCCCCTGGCTATGCGTCGCGTACCCCTAGGGGTCCGCGGACCCCACGTTGGGAACCGCTGGTCTAGACTAGCAATGGGGAGGCACTGGGAAGGCACTGGGGAGACACTGGGGAGACACTGGGGAGACACTGGGGAGCATGGGGAGGCACTCAGGGGGACACTGGGGAGACACTGGGGAGACACTGGGGAGGCACTGGGGAGACACTGGGGAGACACTGGGGAGCATGGGGAGGCACTCAGGGGGACACTGGGTAGGCACTGGGGAGGCACTCGGCTGGTCACTGGGGAGGCACTCAGGGGGACACTGGGGAGGCACTGGGAAGGCACTGGGGAGACACTGGGGAGGCACTGGGGAGACACTGGGGAGCATGGGGAGGCACTCAGGGGGACACTGGGGAGACACTGGGGAGGCACTGGGGAGACACTGGGGAGACACTGGGGAGCATGGGGAGGCACTCAGGGGGACACTGGGGAGACACTGGGGAGCATGGGGAGGCACTCAGGGGGACACTGGTGAGGCACTGAGGGGACACTGGGGAGACACTGGGGAGGCACTGGGGAGACACTGGGGAGGCACTCAGGGGGACACTGGGGAGGCACTGGGGGGACACTGGGGAGGCACTCAGGGGGACACTGGGGAGGCACTGGGGAGGCACTGGGGAAGCACTGAGGGGACACTGCAGGAGGCACTGGGGAGGCACTGGGGAGAAACTGCAGCCACTGGGGAGACATTGGGGAGCCACTGGGCAGACACTGGGGAGGCACTGGGCAGACACTGCAGGGAAGACACTGGGGTGGCACTTGGGGAGGCACTGGGGAGGTACTGGACATTTCATATCACACACACACACCATGATTCACAAGCCCCCTCAAAAAAAAAAAAAAAAAAAAAAACTTTTTTTTTTCTTTTTTTTTTGAGGGGGCTTGGGTACCCCCTGGCTATGCGTCGCGTACCCCTAGGGGTCCGCGGACCCCACGTTGGGAACCGCTGGTCTAGACTAGCAATGGTTCTCAAACACATCGATCATTTGATATGTATTTTCTCATGGACACTCATTTCAAAGTATGTTGTGGTAGGGACCCCCATATGAGAAGATTTGTCAAGATATTCATGAAAATGTATTTGAATTGGATGAATACATTCGGAAAACCCTTGAAGGAATCCTAGTAGTCCATGGACCCCACTTTGAGAACCAGTGGTCTGTACAGTGGAAAGAAGAGACAATGGGAAAGAGAACACTTACATCCTATGATTACGCATCCAATAACCATGTCATTTACCTTTACACCTTATCTCAGGCACCATGTAAATATGTAGATATATTTTGTATTTTTATTTCGTTTTTTCTTGTTTGATCTCTTTTGTTTGATCTCCCCCACTTCTTCTTCCCTTTCTCACTTCTATCTATGAAATAATGATACGATGGGAGCGATGCACAAAATACAAATTTCGCCCACTTCTTTACTTCTGTAAACCTGTGATGTGACAATAAAACTGATTCTAATTCTGAATTTGGATCATTCCTCTTTTGTTTGTCCTGTCTCCAGAGCATAGGAGAGGCTGAGGTGTCCGTCGTGGCCCAAAACAAGGACTGCTATGAGAGTGGCATTGTCTGTATGAAAATACTGGTCATCCACGTGGGACTGACCAAGATCTACTTCACAGACAACTCTGGCAACCCTGTATGTACACATACGCACACATGAGTACACAGTTCAATCGCCTCTATGCACACAGAATAACTCCTCCTACTTCCGGGACAATGCAATGTTACATTTGTACACTCTCAGAGTTTCATACCCGTACGGGGCCATTTGGAACCCACTCAAGGACACTTTGAGACCCTTTTTCCCCCCCCTTTGGTGTAGTTCTGTTTGACCAGAATGGAACAGAGCCTTCATTAGTATCAGCGCTAACACCTGTGAAAGAAGTAGGGAAGGGGCCCAAGTTCTTTTCAAAATGGTGTATTTGCATAGAGCCTATTAAAAATACAGTTCAGTTAACACTCCGGATTGTACTATGTATACACAAGTTAACTGCCACCGTGTGGCCATAGAGGGTAGTTTCGCCAGCCGGAGAATTGGTCATTTTCAGTCACTTTCACTTCCGTTTTCCCCGCTCGCAGACCGCCATTGTAAGAAACGGCTTATGTTAGCATTAGCTCACAATGTTTATCTTTCGCCAGAAACGCTAATATTTTTCGATCACGATGCGATGAAAAATCACAAATCAGATCCGAACCTCGGATGGATGATCATCACCACAGACAGTGCTCTTAGTTTCAGAGAAAAGAGCCAAAGAAGATCCTACTTTTAATGGGACCTTATGGGATGCGCGCGCACGTTTCCTGGTGCTGGTAAGGCATTGCCTAGCAACTGGGCCAGTGTTAAAAGTTGATTTTCAGGCCCAGGCCGTAGCGTAACGGTCTGGGCACCGGACTGGTAATCCAGTCGCAGTGTGCCGCGGGTTCGACTCCCGGACCCGACACGGCCTTTACTGCATGTCATCCCCCCATCTCTCTCCCGTTTCCTGTCAGCCTACTGTCTGTCCCTTCAAAAATCAATAAAAAGGCGTAAGCCGCAAAAAAAAATCTTAAAAAAAAAAATCGATAAAGTACATTAATTGACATTAATTGAAATTGAATATTTCAAAATATAGGCGCTAGAGTGCCAGCAGATATGGCAGATTTTACTCTGAATGGTCCCCCCTTTCGTTCCCCCCAAAAACCGGGAGGCATAATCTTCCATTCTTATAGTTCTTACCTCACGCTGGTCACGCTAAAGTCTCTCTAGAAGCGTTTATATTCCAAACGAGATGCATGCTGAAGTCAGAAATGAAGACAGAACATTGTCCTGGTGCAAACCATGGAGAGCTCCCTAGATTAGGAGTTACAAGCCATTCTTCTGGAGCCGTAAACAAGGAAGTGAACGGCAGCGCGCATGCACGAAACAGCAAGGAATACGGTGCAGAAGGAGAGGCCACCCCCCCCCCCTCCCTTTTAACCCCCCCCCCCCGATATATTTTTTTATATCAATAAAAAAGACCTAAAGACGTCCAAGGCCTCCTGCGGTGTGATTAGAAAAGACGTGTATACATGCATGTCTAACAAATGTTGTTAATTGACTGAATACTCCGTGACCGTCAAAGTCAGCTAAACTCTTAAAGTAATACACATTAATACCACATACAGCATGCATACACAAACAACACATACACATGTACGTATGCATTCACACACACACACACACACACACACACACACACACACACACACACACACACATGCACATATAAGGTATAAACACAATAGACAGCAGTACTAAACATAAATGTACTGTACATTCTCTAGATCTATTTTATTTGCCAATTTGTAAGCCATGGTTGTCCTGTATTTGTCCTGTACTCAGAGCCCCTCCACCGTTCTGGGCCGGGGGTCAGAGTTTGAGCTGTGGAATGCAGGCTACTACACTGTGGTCCACTTCGCCAGCCAGGACATCACCATCCTCTGGGACCGCAAGACTACCGTGCACATCAGAGCTGGACCACAGTGGAAGGTGTTTATTCCTTTGGGAAACAGTTAGACAACCCACAGCGAAAATAATTATATATGTGTGTGTTTGAAGATTTTGCATATTAATAACCCATTTAGACTTGAGGCCGATTTTTTAAACGCCTTCTAAATCCTAACCTAATATTTCAGAAAATCTTCTATTTTGTATTAAAAACAAAACAAACAAATCATATTGTTATTACATAGCATAGAAAATGCAAAATGGAAAGAAGGAAGCGCCAGCACACAATAAAGGTCCATTTCACATGGTTTATTACCTCGAACAGACAACGGACGTGTCCACACGTCCCCTCCCTATCTAATTATTGGACAGTATTAGGATGTTGATATTAATTTTTTATTCATCTGTAGGGACCCAAATCACACCGTAGAAAGCATGAGTGTCTATTTCAAACACAAAGAGTTTTTTGACTGGGGAGTCATGTTGACAGCAGAGACTGCCTGTCATAATTTCACCCCCCTCCCTATCTAAAGATTGGACAATATTAGGATGTTGATATTCATTTTGTATTCATCCTTCGGGCCCCAAATCACACCTTAGAAAGCATGAGTGTCTATTTCAATCACAAAGTGTGAGTGCTGAGAAAGGCCCATCTGGCCGAAACACGTCCGCTGTCCGTTCGTCAGAGGTATTAAAATTAAAAGGACATTTATTGTATGCTGGCGCTTCCTTCTTTCCATTTTGCATTTTTGAGCCTTGAACCTATAAGAATACTAATTTGGTGTGTTGCGGCTTTTGCAGTCCTTTTTCCGCTATGTATATAACAGGATAAAAATAATTGAACACTGATGCTTTCCCGGTTTAAAAGGTATAACGCCTAGGTTTTCCTGGTGGTGATGGAAAATGAAAATGATTTCCTTTTTTGTATTTGTATATGTATTTGAAATTGAGAACTCAGATAAGCCATCGCAAACGATTATGTCACAGGCTTTTGTTTAGAAAAGCATACTTGTTGCTTGTTGCATCCAGGGCCTGCTCAGAGGGCTGTGTGGGAACTTTGACACTGTGACAGTAAACGACATGACCACCTCCAGTCACATGGAGGTCAACAACGCACAAAGCTTTGGGGACAGCTGGGCGCTGGGACAGGTACGTACGTACAACTCACCCGTAATCAATTCAGCATGTATATCTTTCACATTTAAAAACAACACATTTGTAACAACACCATAACAGTGGATTGTGTAAAATATAGAAAATTGACGCCTCACTCTCAAAATCTGGTCATGGGGGGAAAAAACGATTAAATCAAATATCGCAATTTTTAATACCACGATTTTCAGAGTTCAAGTTCAGAATCTTTTTTTTATGTATAAATTAATTCATTCATTCATTCATTTAAAATGTTCTAGTATAAAGCAAAGTAACTGATATTGAATCACAACAATCGTTGAATCACAGAATAGCAATATACAGTAAATCGAATCAGCACCCTAGTTATCGAGATCGTACGTATCAAATGGTGAGGTAAGTTCACCCCTACTCTGTTGTGCTCTGGTCCGATGCTCTGATGGCATGTTCCTCCACACGTGTCAAACTCCTCACTGTCAGGTGAAAAAAGAAGCAGCTAAAATCGCTAAAACAAAAGAAAGCAGCAAATGAAAAAAATATATATCACTCATCTTGTACTTTCTCTAATAACAACTCAAAACATGAACCATGGTTCATGGAAATCAATCTTCAATCTTGCCGTCCTACCCACCACAATTGGTGCTGTAGACCAATGTTGATTGGTTGTCAAACATTTTCATGTCAAGGACCCCCAGATTAATGTGTATTTATGAATCTGTAAAAGTATCTGAAAAGTCCACCCACTTCGAATGTTATCAACCGATAATCACCTACTGGTGATTATCGGTTGATAACATTCTCTGAAAAGTATCTGAAAAGTCCACCCACTTCGAATGTTATCAACATTCGGTCAACATTCGGTTGATAACATTCGAAGTGGGTGGACTTTTCAGATACTTTTCAGATACTTATCACTCGGAATGTAATCAAGCCAGCAGGCTCGCCTGGAGACTACCGCATGTATACTGGCTGCGATTTTGCGGAAGTGAAATTACTGCCGCCGAAACGTCAACATTGTGAAACTGACTTACATGATCGAAGACTGATATGAGGTTAGGGGACTTACGTGACCGGTTAGATTTAGGGTTAGGGTTAGTAATAGTCGGACAATGCAACCGACGGATGTCGGACGTCTCTGCGTTTAAGTAACCTACTGGTCGATTTTCAAACAAATCCGTTGAGAAGAAATTGTGCCACAGACCCTCATACGAGAGTGTCAAAGATTGTGTTGAATATTTATGAACAATTGTTGTTTCAATGTGTATTTGATTCGGCAGAATTTGTCAGTACGTATCCCCCGACTCAAATGTATACACAATTCTCTTTCCAGCCTGTTTGCTCTTGCTCAAAGTTTCCCTCAAAGTGAAGCTCTTTTTTACTTCTAAACCTCTCCCAGGTATCTCTGCCTTTCTTTTCTCACTCCTTCAAAGTCTTTCTCACTCACCCTCCTGCGCTCGTTCTCGCAATTTTCTGTCCATCTCCCTTGAGTGTTGGTGATATTTAAGAGTAATCAGACACTTTATCACCTTCTTGGTGTGTGTGTGTGTGTGTGTGTGTGTGTGTGTGTGTGTGTGTGTGTGTGTGTGTGCGCGTGTGCGTGCATGTCAGTGTGTGAGTGATTACGTAGTTAAGCGACCGTGTGAAGGGGACTTGGGCAGACAGCCGTACGCCAAGAGAGAATGCGCTATCCTCTACAGCGACATCTTTGCACCTTGTCACAACGTGGTATGTGCGCACACACACACACACACACACACACACACACACACACACACACACCGTGTATGGTGCTTTGCAGCTGTAGAAAGGTTATCCTGCTGGCAGTGTGGCAGTAGGTTGGTGACAAGGGTATGGGAACTGTTCTTATCTGATCCACAGCAGTAAGCTTTGGTCCTCAGAGATCAACACCAAATACCACAGGCACCAAATACAAAGCTTACCCACACATCACACTCATACACGTGTTCTTGCATTTTCACGATGTCTCCTACACACACATACACAAACACACACACACACAATATTTGTTCCTGAACAGTCACGCCTAGTTTGCCTAGAGACACATGAATTCCCATTACAAATCTCAGGATCATGCAGAAGGGATTTTGTCATAATATGTAATCCTCTGTATGGCCAGCAGGTGGCAGCAAATGCACAAGCTGAGGTCTGCTGAGCAAATTACTTTTCTGTATCTTTGTCAATGTATTCTTTATAAGAAGCAAAATTTACACACCCAACGGGAGAAGCTGGGTTGAAAAACATATGAATAAAACACAAACACCAGCACATCATAAATTAGAAGACGTTGAGGATTCTAATTATGAGCATAGTTCAAGAAAGGACACTGCACACAGTTGTGTTTCCAGCTTATTACAATTGTATATGGAACTGAAAAAGGTTCTATTCTAACCACTTGAACCCCAGCATGCCTTGGGGGTAATATTCACCCAAAATAGCCAATCTACAAGCTCAAAACACATCCCATCACGTAACTCAAGTCCATTTCTCTAAGACTACAGGGTTTAAAGTTGTTAAAATTCATTCTAAAGGCCAATTCAGATCTAATATTAGATGGGAGTGAAACAGGTGAGTGGTTCTTGCAACTGAACCAGAGAGGTATTATTATGGCATATATTGTCTATAAGAGGGTCTGTCTGTGTTTGTCCTGAACTAATGTTGACGACTTGGACAGATTAGAACCAAATTCCGTGTACACTACACATTGCCATTAGGTTAACTTGGTACCTCTACTAATTCACACATGTTTTATACTTTCTGAAATATATAACTAGTTTATAATTTTGTAATGGAATTCCATGGCGCTGAATCCTTGGACAATGTCAACATCATACTTTAACATACTGTACTGTTAAGTGTAGATTCGACATAGACGGATTCTGTCACAGGCATGCCACATTAACCCATTAATGACCTGAGGCTGGTTCTATACAAATTCCTTCTAAAGCTGTAGTTCTCTAAAAATTTTCGTGCCAAGAACGCCCAGAATGTGCTTGGCCCCAGAGCCCCCCCCCCCCCCCCCCCCCCACACACACCACCTCTCTCTCTCTCTCTCTCTCTCTCTCTCTCTCATTAGCAGGCAACACAGCAGCACTATCACTCTCTCTGTTTCTTGCGCCCCCTACTGGTACAAATAAGTCCTATACTCGCCACATAGTCACATAGGCACGGACATTGCTGGTTGTAGGAAAAAAGAAGAAGAAAATAAATCGCACTGTGAGCTTGCATAGCTGCTAGCCAACGCAAAAAGTCTAAAATGTCACGGGTGCTTTTAATGGGTTAAGTCCGACTTGTTATGTCCGAGGTCTTATATGTTAAGTCTGAGATGGGTTTTCTGTCTTCTGTGATTCTGTGTGCTATCTTATTGCTTATATCCATTTTCAAATGTGTATATATACTCTATCTTTACATCTATGTTTGCTGTTTCTGGACAGGGGGAGGGGGGCGGGGTACAAATTACCTGAAATGCTTGAAATGACTGAAATGCTTGTCTGTAATAACCTGTAAAAAGGAATAAAAACAAAGTAAACACAAGTCTGATTGGGTTAAGTCCCATATATTAAGTCTGAGGTGGGTTAAGTCTGATATGTTGAGTCTGAGGTGGGTTAAGTCTGATATGTTGAGTCTGAGGTGGGTTAAGTCTGATATGTTGAGTCTGAGGTGGGTTAAGTCTGATATGTTGAGTCTGAGATGGGTTAAGTCTGATATGTTGAGTCTGAGATGGGTTAAGTCTGATATGTTGAGTCTGAGATGGGTTAAGTCTGATATGTTGAGTCTGAGATGGGTTAAGTCTGATATGTTGAGTCTGAGGTGGGTTAAGTCTGATATGTTGAGTCTGAGATGGGTTAAGTCTGATATGTTAAGTCTGAGATGGGTTAAGTCTGATATGTTGAGTCTGAGGTGGGTTAAGTCTGATATGTTGAGTCTGAGGTGGGTTAAGTCTGATATGTTGAGTCTGAGATGGGTTAAGTCTGATATGTTGAGTCTGAGGTGGGTTAAGTCTGATATGTTAAGTCTGAGATGGGTTAAGTCTGATATGTTGAGTCTGAGATGGGTTAAGTCTGATATGTTGAGTCTGAGGTGGGTTAAGTCTGATATGTTGAGTCTGAGATGGGTTAAGTCTGATATGTTGAGTCTGAGATGGGTTAAGTCTGATATGTTAAGTCTGAGGTGGGTTAAGTCTGAGATGGGTTAAGTCTGATATGTTAAGTCTGAGGTGGGTTAAGTCTGATATGTTGAGTCTGAGATGGGTTAAGTCTGATATGTTGAGTCTGAGATGGGTTAAGTCTGATATGTTAAGTCTGAGGTGGGTTAAGTCTGATATGTTGAGTCTGAGATGGGTTAAGTCTGATATGTTAAGTCTGAGATGGGTTAAGTCTGATATGTTAAGTCTGAGATGGGTTAAGTCTGATATGTTAAGTCTGAGGTGGGTTAAGTCTGATATGTTGAGTCTGAGATGGGTTAAGTCTGATATGTTAAGTCTGAGGTGGGTTAAGTCTGATATGTTGAGTCTGAGATGGGTTAAGTCTGATATGTTAAGTCTGAGATGGGTTAAGTCTGATATGTTAAGTCTGAGATGGGTTAAGTCTGATATGTTAAGTCTGAGGTGGGTTAAGTCTGATATGTTGAGTCTGAGATGGGTTAAGTCTGATATGTTAAGTCTGAGGTGGGTTAAGTCTGATATGTTGAGTCTGAGATGGGTTAAGTCTGATATGTTAAGTCTGAGGTGGGTTAAGTCTGATATGTTGAGTCTGAGATGGGTTAAGTCTGATATGTTAAGTCTGAGGTGGGTTAAGTCTGATATGTTGAGTCTGAGATGGGTTAAGTCTGATATGTTGAGTCTGAGATGGGTTAAGTCTGATATGTTGAGTCTGAGATGGGTTAAGTTGGAGGTGGAGTCACACTGTTCCCATGTGGACCCCAAGGTCCTCGTGGAGGTGACTGTGAGTGTCTCTGTCCATCCCAGGGGGGCAGTCAGCCAGATATTTCGTGAAGCCTCATTTGAAATCGGTAGTTCATATAATGGCCTGTTGTGGCGCTGGACTGGACCCAAAAAGCCCCATAGCTCCATAGAGGCCCATGTATTTTGGCCCAACTTCACCTAGACTGTATTACCTTAATAAACATGGTCATGAATACTTTCTTCTTCCAGTCACTAGTTTAAAGTCTCATTTCTAATGTCATAATATTCTTTTTGGAAAATTATGGTCCCATTAATTAAAAAAATGACCATAAAGTCGCGTATGTTCTGAGGGGCGTGGCTACCGTTACAGTCTATGATCGGGATTCCCCTCCCACTCAAGAGTCTTCTCCTCCCACTCGAGTCAAAATAAAAACCAACGGAGAAGAAGGGGGGAAGTCCCGCCTCGTTGTCTGGGCAGCCAATGACCAGCTGGTACAAAACGGAGCCAGCCAATGGCCAGCTGGTACCAAAAGATGGCGACTTACATCAGGAATTAGCATATCATTACAGGCTTCATTTTACGTTCATGTTAGACCCGGGGAACGCTTTGTCCATATTTTTTACAGTCTATGGTCCATCCCCATGCTGCCAGCATGGGGATGACGTCATTCACTGGAGGTCACCCTCCCATTATATTTGTATTATTAACATTATAAAATGAAAGGAGCCTGTACACATCAAAGTGATGAGCACAGTCAATGAACCATACACATTTCTGTGCTGCTTTAAAAAAAAAGATCTGAACTTGCTTTAATGCAGTTACAGTACAGTACTTTGACAGTTAATCCCCTCAGGCAATGGCGCTGCATTTATTCTCTTTCTAAAACGGTTTTGTATCATCACACATCTCACATCTGAGCAAGTCTTCAAAGAACTATACTACAGTCACGAGAATACATAGAATAAATACATAGAACCCATAGAATATATCTAGTAAAATACATCTTTCGAAGGTATCTCAAATTCAAATTCAAGTCAGTACAAATTAAAACATAGAGTTCTATCGCTCTATGGTGGTAAATAGCTAGTAACCTACAGTATGTTTGTCAGCCTGTCACCACCAGCGTGGACATGGGGGGCCCAGTTATTGTTTTGTGTGGAGTGACCAACTCATCGTTGATGTGACGTGTCTGTCACAGCAGCCCTCATCTGGGCCCCGAGAGTGACCCGCACCCCATTGTCCTCACGTCTTTTCCATCAGCACCAGTCTGAATTATTAACCGCTCACCCCCTAAACCCGACCACCCGTAGTCTCCCCCACTTCGATTTGGCCTGGTTCACTTGTTGTTTTATATGATGTATCTATCTATTTGTGTGTGTCTGTGTGTGTGTGCAACTGTGCACACATTTTTGTGTGTGCCCAACTGATTTTTTGGGTCTGATGCTAAGACCTAGACCTATTTTGTTAAATAGCGCAACATTTTCTAATCAATTTGAAAAACTTGATTTGATTAAAGTCTCTATTTGAGAATATGTAACTTGTTAGCAAAAATAATAATAAATACAAATAACTTTTTGATAAAACACAAATAAAACATAAACTGAACTTTTTTAATTATTTACAGTAATCACTTCATTCCTGTTCAAAGATGAAAATGCGATTGTAGATCTGCCATTTTTTTGGTGAAATATAACGCCAGGTTGATATTTGTTAAACATTAGGAAACTATAAAAAAGTAAAATAATTGCCGATATATCAGTTGTGGTTTAGTGTGTGTACTGCATTTGCTTTGTTAGGGTATAATATAATATGTGTGCACGTGCTTGCGTGTGTGTGTGCCACCCAGGTGGATGTTGCCTGGTTCTATAGGAACTGTCTGACAGACACGTGTAACTGTAACCGTGGAGGTGACTGTGAGTGTCTCTGTACGTCCATCGCTGCATACGCACACAAATGCTGCCAGCAGGGGGTCGGCATTCACTGGAGGTCACCCTCCGTCTGTCGTGAGTACGCACACACACACACACACACACACGCACGCACGCACGCACGCACGCACACACGCACACGCACACGCACACGCACACGCACACACACACACACACGCACAGACACACAATCAAAGTAATAGATTTATTCAAATAGAAAACATAATTAATGATTTTCGATTTTTTAAACAGCAGATCTACGAGCCCTAGTTGTATATCGACCAGTTTTGTTATTTTTATGTGACGCCATTATATGTTTTAACACTGATCTAGTTCATTCATTAGAATTGTTTTGCGTTGATTTGTTAATAAGGTATAAAAAAACATTTGGGAGCTTCTTGATTATTCAATGAATCGAAAAATGAATCCATGGAATAATTGAAGAAACTAAAAAAAAAACATTACAGATGATCGGTAACTCCTGGAATGAATCTACATAGATTTTACAGTGTAGATTGCGGTCCAAGAGATGAAGATAGGATTAAATGGCAGTCCGTGGTCCAATGCATAATAAACTGGGGGTCGTTGACGTTAAAAAGGTTGAGAGTCACTGGTCTGTATTACTTGTGATTTCAAAACTGTGTTTATCTCGTTCTCTTGCAGCCTTCGACTGTGAATACTACAACCAAGGTAAGGGTAACACTTTAAGGTCGTGTCTGTAATGCATTAAGCTTAAGGCTTTATAACACTCATTATAAATGTTTATAATAATGTATGACAACTTATAACAACGTATACTTATAATGTATTATATATAAGTGCTGGTCATCATGCATTAAGCTCAGTGGCACAGCACATGGTAACTACCTTAACTTATAGTTATAAAGTGTCTTTGTTATGCATAATAAACAGAACAGAAAATACATTTTCAGGTTTATTGCATTAATTTCAGTCAATCATCATCAATCATCAGTCAAGCTCATTTATCAGCTTAATTTATCACTTCCAATTTCACTTGTTTAATCTGTATCCTGTCTGAGTTCTCTATCCTGACTGGATAAAATATGTATCCCGCAATAGAGCTATATAAATCAACAAAAATCACTTACCCTACCTTTTAAGATTTAAAAGCCTATCTACTGTATGTTCCCTACAGAGCTAGGTGACGGGCCCTACGCTATGTTCAGTGCCATCTATAATGACACCATGTTCGGAGTGAATCGTAGCAGCAGTTCGGTGTTCCCTATGACTAGAGTGGCCCCAGGGACTTTGCCCGCCCCAGGGCTGCTCTTCAACTTCATGGTCACCTCAGGACTGCAGAAGGAGCCCAAGACACGTGAGCTCTCATATGCACACTGTCATTTACACAAGTGTATGAATGGACCGGCTTATGGACCGGCTAGTGTCGCCACGTGACACCATCGTACGACAAAGTATAAAATACGGCTTAAGTGGTAAAGTAGTGCTTACTGTAGTTCCTTACATTTTAATATATTTTTGTGTTCCAATCTAATTTTAAGGAATGCTCTTTTTGGAGTAAAACCACATTTAAAACAAGCAGTGACAGTGGAGTGGAAGCAGTGAAAAGTAAACTCAGTGAGGCCTCCTTCACACATATCAAACAAATGTTCTGTGCTCTGTCTGTGATTAATGGCTGCCACAATCGCATGTCCCACTGGGAGGAGACCCCGGGGCACACCAAGGCGCAGTTGGAGGAAACACATCGACTCACTGGCCTTGGAACATCTCGGGATCCCCCAGGAGGAAGTCACTAATGTTGCTCTGGAGAGGGAAGTCTGGAGCACTCTGGTGGAGCTGTTGCCCCCGCGTCCCGACTACGGATAAGCGGTTGAAGATGGATGGATGGACAGACAATGCAATTCCAATGGGTGTCACATGGTTTGACCAAACATTTGTGTTTGATGAGGCAGCAATCAGCAATCTAACCCTTATCATATTTTGCATATGAAATTTGTTCTATGAGCGCATAGGACATACTAAATGGTTGTAAAAGAATAGTCAGCATCCCATCGAGTGAACAGAATATGAAGTAGTAGAAAGAGTCTTTCGTTTTGTTCTCAGTTCTCAGAAAGAGTCAAGACACAGGGATATTTTCTGTATTGAATTTCTTATATTGTTCATGAAAATACATCATACAGAATTTAAATAAATTTTAAGAAATCAGACCGGTCTGAAGTGAGTGGTGCAACAGTGCCCCCTGTTGGTACTCTAAACATAGGGACATACTCTAAACATAGGGACATTCCTGTTCCTTGGAGTGGACGGTTGCACCACTCAAAAATGACCTTAATCGCTGGTCTGTACTCCCTTTATCCTTGAGTTCAAGAATCGAAACTATCAAAATGAATATCTTGCCAAGACTCTTATACCTGTTCATGTCTCTACCAGTTAATGTTCCATCCAAACAATTCAATGAGTGGGATAAGTTAATTTCACAATTCATTTGGAATGGCAGAAATTAATTAAAATCAATTAATTAAATATGCAACATTACAGCTGAATAAGGAAAAGGGAGGCGTGTCACTACCAAATCTACAAGACTATTTTTTACGCCGCCCAAATTAGATTTGTGGCTTTATGGGGAGCTAATTATACAGAAGCCAAATGGAAAGCCATAGAAATATGTAATCAGGATATCCCAGTACAAGCTATGTTAGGCGGCAAACAATTAGCAAAAGCCAATTTAGATGAATTAGATCCAATCACATCTTTCACATTACAGACTTGGCTCACTGTTGTCAAACAGTTAAAAATAGAAAAGCAATCAAAAATACTGAGAAGGGTAGCCTATGATACGGCATTTACACCAGGAAAACTGGATCAGCGGTTCAGGTTTTGGTTTTCCAACCATGGGATCACATCTTACTATAAGATTATGGAAGAAAATAGATTACAGAGCTTCCAGAACCTAAAGGATATACATACTATTTAGAAAATCAAGATTTATTTAGATATCTCCAGTTACATCATTATTTTAAGTCCAGAACCGTGATCCACAAATAAATCAGAACAAACTTATTCAATTCATTACTCAGGCATATACAAAAGGAACAAATAAAATATAATAAAAATGATATCTGTATCAAACTGCAGAAAACATACTGTACAACAGTATGTTGTACAGGAAAAATGGGAAAAAGAACTGAATGCTCAAATCACAGTTGAACAAGGGTTAAATATTTGCAAAACACAATACACATCAAGTTCCATCACCTCGCGTGAATTATGCTGGAAAAACACACGTCGCTTTTCTATCACTCCAAAACTTAAATGAAAACAGCTTGGAGCACAACAGTTGTGCTGGAGAAACTACGGCGAGGTAGAAGTAAATCATTGTCATGTTTTCTGGAGTTGTTCATAAATGCTTGGAGTCTTGGAGAAATTGCAGGAGATCCGGGGTATATACAAATATTAGATTACTGTATATTGTTATATCTGGGAGACTTACCAGATGAAATTACAGTGAGAGGTATCTAATGAAAATATTCTTGGCTGCAGGGGAAAAAGCCATTACTCGTAAATGACTTCAGGCAGAATCTCCATCTGTAGAAGACTGGCTTCAGGTAGTCTCTGAGATCTTTGACATGGAGAGGATGACAGCGAACTTGAGAAGGAAGAGAGAGTCTTTTGAAAACAAGTGGGAAAAGGGTTATATTATACCTCTGAGCAACAAGAGGGCTAGGAAGTAGGAACCTGGATGGTTTTTCAAATATATATAAAAAAAAGATTGCACTTGGTGTGATGCTTAAACCTTTGACAAAAATAATCATATTCAAATTATACTTACATTTCTCCTAACATTTTAAGGAGAAATACCATAGATGGTAACTGTCTGAAAAGGGGAAACAAGATAAAATATGTTCTTCGTACTTAATTGTCCAATTCTATTCCCACTTTGTATGTACTGTATGTGTGTGTATATGTATGGATGTGTATGTCATTGTAGGCACATACTATACTATATGCGGCCTTTTTTCTTTTTCTTTTCTCCAGAAATACACTGTCTACTATTATATAACAGTATTTGTCTTCTATTTTGTTTCATGATTCGCAAGATGATATGTTTGGCAACATATACTGTGATGTCCTTTTGTTTATTTGTTTGTTCTGTGTGTGTTCTTTTTTTTTTTCGTTTTTGATTGTTCTTGAAAAATGAATACAATTTAAGTTGAAAAAAAGTAGTATATCGCCCACCACTAACCTCACTCTCTTTCACGTAGGCGTGCCTATGGTGTCACTGGAATCTGCAGAGAGACCAAATTACTTCCTGACTGTGTCAGGGCGAAGCCGACTCCAAATGGAACGCTGGAGTCGAGGGCCCGAGTTTAGTCGTAGGGCGACCTTCATCCAGCACCAGGGGCTGTTCCTGCCGGGCCACACCTCCTTCGAACTGATCACCCAACCAGGCTTCTTTCTGACGCTGACTCGCATGGCTGTACGAGCCCAGAAATACCAAAACTCACAGGACTTCAAGACGAGCAGCAGCTTCACTTTGGAGGGTCAGTAATGCTCCCAGTCCCAAGTACACACCAGTAGACATAATCAGAAACTGTAAAGGCAGACATACATACAAGCACGCACTCGTCTCACACACACTTTTAGAGAAATAAAATAAAATTGGCATATGCACACACTCTCACAAACTCACAGGTGCATTAACAAATACTATACATATTCATTGGCTTTGTAAACTGCCATGTGAGTATGAAGTAGCCTATGCTAAACCTTAAAGTGACACAAATATTGAATCATCTGTTTTTCTCTCCTTGTCAGAGAGCAGTTTTCTGATCCCGTACCGTATATTTTGTGAGTGGCGATACCAAACCTGTGCCAGCCCCTGTGTCCCAACATGCAGTGACCCTGATGCCACACTTTGCCATTTCCTGCCTCTGTAAGACGCTCAGCTCAAGTACTGTCCAAATACAGGTATGACTACAAATTAATGTGTTTCGGTGTAATGTGGTATTCTTCTGTGTGCGTTGCAGTGTGGAGGGCTGCTTTCCACGCTGTCCCAAGAACATGCTAATGGATGAAATCACCAGGAGATGCGTCTATGCAGAGGACTGTGAGTGATGTCGACTTGTTTCTCTTGTACAGCTCAGAGAATATAAACAAATTTAAATTCTATGCTCAAGGAGTCGCATGTGATTGGCCCCAGGATCGAATCCCATCAGAGTATGTTTTACAGGCCTATGTGCTTTTAATGGTTAAAAATGAACCAAGCATAGAAACATAACCTTTTATGATTGAATATAATATCAGAGTATGTTGGAAACTTCAGGGTTCATTATACAGTATGTACGTTCAAAGCTTCTTCAGTGGAAGGGAGTGGCGAGCCTCGCTCCTGTTAGTCAATGAGGCACTCCAATCCAATCCACATTTCTTAAAACACAAGGTTTCCACAGTGCTGTACAAAGTGAAATTAAAACACTCAGGAAAAGTAAAAAGACACTGAATCTTGGCGAGTCCAATATGTTTTTATACTGTACATTGGCAACTGGAAATAGGCTTTATGCACACACAATAAGTCTTCATACTTCCAGGCCCCTTCCCTACTCCCTTCACAGGTGTTACTGATGATACTAATGCAGTGCAGTGGTTCTCAAACGTTTTAATTTCAAGGACAAGGACACTCTCAGAGTTACGGGGCCATTTGGAACCCACTCAAGGACACTTTGAGACCCACTGGTGTAGCAGTGTATTTTCATTGAGCCAACATGGCCAACAGAATGGAACAGAGCCTTCATTAGTATCATCGATAACACCCCAAGTTCTTTCCAACATGTCGTGTGTGCTTAGAGCCCATTAAGCCCTATACTGTATATTCAACGGTAACTCCTTAACCATGTTCTTATTCATGTCTTCCAGGTGTGTTCCTTCCCCCAACTCCAACCCCCTTTGCATATGTCACTCGGTCCAACAGAACAACCACAGCGCCCCCCATAACCACGCCCACACCAGTTAGAACCACCACCAGCACCACCAGGAGGCCTATAATAAGTACAACATCCACCACAACCAGGAGGCCAATAACAAGTACAACCTTCACCAGCACCAGGAGGCCTATAACAAGTACCACCACCACCACCACCATCACCAGGAGGCCTATCACAAGTACAACCACCACCACCATCACCAGGAGGCCTATCACAAGTACAACTACCACCACCATCACCAGGCGGCCTATCACAAGTACAACCACCAATACCACCATTACTACTACTAGAGCCATCACCACTACACCCTCCTCCACCAGGGCTTCCACCACAAGGACCAGTATTTCTACCGTTTCTCCCACCACTCCCAGTGGCGTGCCGGCATCCACGGCGCGCATCACAATATCCCCCGCCCCATCGTCGAGCGTAACCACTTCTCCGATGACTCCGCTCGCTGCCACTGTTTCGACCCGGTGGACCGGCGCACCGACCATGTCGTCTGCCGCTCCGGCGACCACCGCGACCACCGTGACCACCGCGATTCCGCCGGTAAATGGCCCTCCTCCTCATTGACCAGGCCTTTTCAAGGAATGAGGCAAATGAAAAAATTTAATTTTGAAAGTCATCCAACCACACAAATTCACAATTTGGATCTACCTTACATTAAAAAGTCTCTCCCTGATAGAGTTGTAGAATGGGCAATGAAAAGCAAAATGCATTTCATTTTCAATTTCCTTTAGACCACACAAACTACATAATCTATCCTCCTCAACCGTGCTTACATATCAATATGAAGACCAAGTATGCCAGCCCTGGTTTGAGCGCATAAGGATCGTTTTCTTTTTTTTTCTCCAGGTACCAGCGACTAGTACCGCTAGTCCGCTAGTCGGTAGTAGTGTCACTACTACCCCCGCCCGGCTGCCCACGTCCACTGGCGCCACCACCGCGGGCACCACGACAGTCGCGGTCGGCGTGCCGACGAGACCGCCGAGACCGACGAGACCGACGAGACCACCGAGACCGACGAGACCGACGAGACCGACGGCGCCTGCAGAGACCACAGAGTCCACCACCGCGGAGTCCACGACCACCCAGACCACGCCAGCCGGACCCACGTCGCCTACGAGACCCGGAGACATCACCACCACCACTGTGCGCCCACCGGTCGATACCACGGTGGCAGTCACCACCCTCACTCCCACTTACACAGGGGTCCCCACCACTACCACCACACCTGGACCGGTACTGAATGAATGAATGAATGAATTTCTTCGTGTCATGCCACTTTGGCCCAATCCCATATGGAATTACTGTATATGACACATTGAAAACAACTGACATTACAGTCC
Source organism: Protomyctophum parallelum (assembly GCF_964188405.1). Classification (NCBI taxonomy): domain Eukaryota; kingdom Metazoa; phylum Chordata; class Actinopteri; order Myctophiformes; family Myctophidae; genus Protomyctophum; species Protomyctophum parallelum. Next base: position 18,149,523 of record NC_139700.1, on the reverse strand, counting down.
CTCCCGTTCATATTACATCTTGCCTTATACACAACATAAATAGATAGTTCAGTATTTGAACAAAATGAAAACAAACAAGACAATGTCATTTTGCATGTAAATGGCCCTCCTCCTCATTGACCAGTCCTTTTCAAGGAATGAGGCAAATGTAAAAATGTAATTTGGAAAGTCATCCAACCACACAAATTCATAATTTGGATCTACCTTATTAAAAAGTCTCTCCCTGATAGAGTTGTAGAATGGGCAATGAAAAGCAAAATGCATTTCATTTTCAATTTCCTTTAGACCACACAAACTACATAATCTATCCTCCTCAACCGTGCTTACATATCAATATGAAGACCAAGTATGCCAGCCCTGGTTTGAGCGCATAAGGATCGTTTTCTTTTTTGACCAGGTACCAGCGACTAGTACCGCTAGTCCGCTAGTCGGTAGTAGTGTCACTACTACCCCCGCCCGGCTGCCCACGTACACTGGCGCCACCACCGCGGGCACCACGACAGTCGCGGTCGGCGTGCCGACGAGACCGCCGAGACCGCCGAGACCGACAAGACCGACGAGACCGACGAGACCGACGGCGCCTGCAGAGACCACAGAGTCCACCACCGCGGAGTCCACGACCACCGAGCTGCTGACCAGCCCTGAGACGTCCCCCGTCACCACAGAGGAGCTGACCACCACTCCCCTCTTGCTGCCCACTGGGGCTTGTACGGTAAGGGTTACCAATTAATATATGTTTTATTGAAATTATTGGATTGTTTTATATTATATATATATATATTTTGTATCCATTTTGGTCCTAAATATAATATATTTAGTTCTATGTTTCAAAACCACTGTTTTGAAACATAGAACTACTCTTTTCTGTATGGTTGTAATGTACGCACGCACGTACGCACGCACGCACGCACACACACACACACACACACCTGTGCAGTAAATCTATGCGTGAAGAGAGTGTTTCTAGATGCTGCGGCTCCCCCAGAATTCCAGCGAAGATACCACTGGTATGTGCTGGATCCCTGGACCAAGTGATCTGTGCTCTTGCTGTCAATACAGTCATACATTATCTCTGTATCTGTATCTGTGTGTCTGACAGACAGTGTTTGTTTGTATCATTTGATTTGATTCGCCAATTCATATCTTTCTCGTCAGGTACATTTTTCGTTCACAAATATAAGCCTGATTCCTTATTTGTCGTACAACACTGTTGCTCTCAGAAAATATCTTAGGCATTCACTCTGGCAGATGCAAAAGATACAAAGATGCTAAGCTACACAGCATATCTGTAGCTTTGTAGTTTGTACCTTTGTAGCTGAAACCTGCTGAACCTTTTTGTTGCGACGGCAGGTAGCAGTTAACTATGGAATTGTGCATTTCCCATCAGTCAATCAGTCAGTCAGTCAGACAGACAGACCCCCAGGCATGACCATATCGTGACATCACGTGACATCATCAGCGATGGAGATCTCTGATGTCATCAGTTAGCCAGCAACTCTGACCTCAAACCTCTTCAATGTCTCCCTGTTGACTGATACCTGTCCATTTAAACTCTAGAGACGCGCCTGCCCCAAAGTTATTAGTGCAGCCACGCCCGGCAGCCGGCGAAAACTAGTCACCCAGGCGGATGCGCAACCTCTCTTAGGGTCCTTTAGGACCTCACCCTTTAGGGTGAGGTCGCCCTCAGGCGTCTTACTGGCAGCTGTGTAGCTTTTGCAGCAGCAACAAACGTCTGATGTATTTTTGTATATTCGTGTCGCTGGCTTCCATTGACAATGAATGGTAGCCTGTATCTTTGCATCTTTGCAATTTGCTGAAGACAGCTCACTGTCCAGTGTGTACTCTCCCTATCTCTCCTCAGCCCCCGTACTCCTTCCGCATTGACGAGTGTGCCGAGCTCATCTGTTTCAACAGCGAGCTGCTGCTCCACAACTCGTCTCTCCATTGTCGTTACAACACAACCATGCCTCAGTGCAGCCTGCTGGGCCTCCCCATCCTCACCAACACAGACCCCTGCTGCCCGCAGTGGCAGTGTCCCTGTAAGTACAGTACTATACACCCTAGGGTTGTCCCCATCCGATCACGTGATCGGACATCGGGGGCCGATCATGTCATTTTCAAATGATCGGAATTGGACCGGGAGCAAAAAACATGATCGGGACATCCGATCACCTATCATATCCATATCATGATATTAGATTTTGGATATTGTACTATTGTGATATGGCATACATTTTCTATAAAAAAATATAAATATCGGATCGAGAAAAATTGCTATCAGCAGATACTCAAAATCAAATGATCAGAATCGGATCAGTATAAAAAAACATGATCATCCCTAATTACACCCATTTACTTATTTTAACTCCAACAGGAGCGAGGTGAAATTACGGACCGACATAGTCGGTTCAAGTGTAACCAAAATGGACGCTGGACACATTTGGTTACTCTAGTTGTACACTCTCAGTTAGACAGTTACAAATGCATAACAGAACACTAGGGATTTCCCTGTGTACAACAAATACAGTACGCCACAAAGACGCAGCTGAAATTAAACCAGGAATGTGCTGAACACCACTCCACTAACTTTATTCCTTTGAGATTCAAGAGTGAGTGGTCAACATGATCACTTTTCAGTCTGCAGAAGGAACTAAGATGGGGCATAGCTTTCCAGGTATCCTCAAGAGATACAGGCAGTAGCAGAGATTCATTCTAATTATTATACATTTTTCATCAAACTTTTTATTTTTATTTTTTTTAACATATTTTTTTGTCTTAGTCCTAGTAGTACAAAGTAGTAGTAAGGTTGAAATCGATTTTTTGCAAGTAGAAATTAATGCGGGTGTTAGAGGGTTAAAGTATTGATTATTTATGTATTTTTCCAGTTGTCATTTTTCATTGAGGCTCTAATGGATTTACACTAATGTGTCATGTTTACCTCCCCTCCCCTTTTCATCCTCCTAAAAGGACCTCAGCTGAAACGTGCCCTTGCGCTTTTATTGTGTTTATTATTGTGCTTTTATCTGTCCTCTTATTCTATTATTCAGCGAGCATAATACTCTGTTTGTGCAATTATACATTTTTAATTAACAGACACTTGGTACATTAAATCCGCCAGCCAGTCGACACACATTTATACTTCATTTAATTAAGGAAACGGGATCGCATTGAATATTACATTTGGCCATTAGCAAGCTTTTGTAGATAGTAGATTCAGTTACTGAAAATGAAGGCTGTGTCATTGCTATGTGCATTGCGTCTAACGAAAGGGCCGTAATTGATCTAGCAAACTGAATAGGCAGTTGAGTTTACCCCATTATACTATTTGCAGACCAGGGCACAATGTGGAATATGTTAAGCAATTCAATATAGCTAATAGACTGACGTTCGTCCATTTCTATATACTACTATGACTGTGCATGCCAGGCCGTTGCTCAGTGATGTCAGACCTGCGTGTGATCACGTTCGATGGCAACAACGTGGCACTATATGACAACGGCTCCTACATCCTGGTCACCCTGCCCAGAGAGACCATCATAGGCACAGTGGACAAATGCCCCTTCAGCCAGGTAATACAGAACAGCCGGAAATCTACCGCATGATAAACATATTGGTTTATGTGCTTTAATAAATGGCCTTCTGTTTTCCCTTTTTAGAGTGTCAACTCCATCCGAAGAACTGTGAGTAGCAAAACCTCTGTTGAAAATCTTATGACCAGTTACGACAGTTCCGAATCATCTTTATTGTTACATCACAAGTTTTTACAAGTAAAAATGTGGTTTTGCACATACAGTACCGGTAGTTGCCATTGTGATCGTTTTCCAAGAAAACAAAGAAAGGGAAGAAGCTTCTCAAATTTAGAAACTTGTTCCACAAACAGCACTTAAAAAAACAGCACAGCCGTAGGGTCTCTATTATTTTATTTACAATACAAGTAAGGGATTTCCAGATATTGACAAGCTTGTTTCACAAACGGCACAACCGCAGTTGCGATAGTTACATTGATATTGGGGACTATTTGTTATTGGGCATATTAAAGTGTTTTAAAATATCACTTTTCGACCTAACCTATGACTGCTAATGTCCATAATTTTCTCTCCCAGAGTCCTGCAGGAGGCAGTGATAAATCTCTGTGCTTTATCAAGCTGAACATTACAACCTCTTCCTACCGAATCATCATCAATCGGCTGGACCGCAAGGTGACCGACCGTCTGACAAAGTTTCAAACTGGGCGGTAGTCAGTGTTTGTGTCGCTTTCCACTCAGACTGTACAGGCTGTGTATGCTGTTCATGCTTTGTTTGAAGTCCGATAATACACTTTTTTATTTTTAATAATAATTCATTATTAAAATGATGACGTCATGAACGGGGCCTCCCGATCCTTAAGGCCGCCCCTGCTTAAACCCATGGATTAAAGTTCTCAGTTGCCACGACAGATAGAGGCCAGCGTGTCTTCTATGGAAGCATGTTGCACAGAGACATGTTTTTAGTTATTATTTTAGGATTAGAGCATTTGAAGTGGTCAAACTAGCAATATGTTCCGAAGCATCTTCCATAAACCTTTAACCTTAATAGTCTCGGATATTTCATGAAAGCAAAGGTTAAAGCCTCGATCTGTGATTTCTTCAACTGGTTGTTTGTAGAACACCAGGAACAAATATTACTAAAACATCATAATTTTACATTTCACATAATTGTGTTAATTGTTTAGAAACAGTGCTAGTGTGGGGGGTTGCTTTCAGGCTGTTTCTGTAATCTCATTTTGTCAGTCGTGAGATTTAATTTAGCTTTAATCCATGCAAAACCCCTTTTCACATTTTATTGGCTCTTTGTCAGCATTTTCTCACACTGCAGATGTTTACCATCACTATGTGTGTCTGAGTCCAGGTGTTGGTGAACTACAGACCGGCCCGGTTGCCGTTCTCCCGCCATGCTCTGTTGGTGGATGACACGGGCAGCATGTATGTGATCAACACGCCCGGAGGGGTCAACATACAGTGGTACCACAGCACGGGCATCATGGTGCTACAGTACACTAATGGTGGCAATGGATCTGCACCCACACAAGGCCTGTGTGGTGAGTATATGCACACACATATGTGCATGCATGCATGTGCGGAGTAACTCTGGCTGACTTGAAGGCAGCTGGGATGTAGCCTGAGGTGATGGATGTGTTGATGGTAACGAATGGGAGTACATGAGGGGCAGTGGCCTGGAAGATGGAGGAGTGGATAGGGTGTAGAGAGAACAGGTGGTTGGTCGGGTGGATGACACCCTTTCCAGGACCTCGTCTGGAGATAGCGGAGAGAAGGAAGACATGCATGATATGCTGGGGGTTAGCGTTAGGTGAGCTATGATTGATTAGTGGGAATATGGGAGAAAGAGCTTCATCGTTAATTTTCTTATCAAAGTAGGTGACGAAAGCTTCAGCAGAGATGGTCGGGGGCGGACCGGTGGAAGGGGTATACGGTGGGAGGAGAAGAATTACCTTGGGTTATAGAGGCAGAGGACTGAATCTTAAGCGCGATAGAAAGACAACTTAGATCACTCATTCTTGAGATGAGGGACAAAAGTGGAAAAAACATGTCCCACACATAAGAGCCTTATTTATGTTAAAAATAAATTAATTCATAAAAATAAAAGCACTTGCAAAGTTAAATGTAATACAGTTGTGTATTATTATGCCATTAATTTCATTATAATTGTTTTCATATGCCATCTGAATTAGTTAAAAGCAGGCACTGTACCCAAAAACGCCTGTATTTAGCCTGTCCCCAGCATAAATACATAAATATACATACTAAATTAAAGTAGATTGTCAACAACATAGCAAACAATATACACAGTTAATTTTAATTTATATATTCCATTACATATCTCATATCAAATGTGTGTCCCACGTCTCCCGTCAACTCCGTCAGGTTTTTTAAAAGTCTTAAATTAATCAGAAAATATTGTCGACAGATTTAGCCTGAAGACTCCTTTTCCAAGTCCCGTTTATATTTGTTGCAACAGTGGAGCACCTGGTCTGACAAGCATTCAATTGTTTGATATTTTAAACAAACAATGTTGATATCAATGAGGTCACAGCTTTTACATGTCAACTCCGTCAGGACATTATTATGATCTTTGTTAAGAATTCCAAAATAATGTTTATTATTTTAGTTTAGGGTTAGGTTTAGCTAACAAATGAAGCAAAAACAAAATGGCTACATTGTACTACAGAGGGTTAAGATGAAAACAAATGACATTTTGTCAACTCCGTCAGACGTCAACTCCGTCAGGTTTTGTGTCTGACGGAGTTGACATGTATCTGACGGAGTTGACAAAAGTGTTCCTAAAACAATAAAATGATAGTTTTTGAATAATGGGACGTATTCTAATTTGGCACACAGTTAGAGCATGCCTTAAGGAACATTTTTGGCTATAGGGCCATCACAGATTTGTCTCGTGGTGACCATGGCAGCCATTTTCCAAAATTGCCGCCACCTGATGTTATTTTACAATAACTCAAGTTCTACACCACCTAGGATCTTGATTCTGGTGACTAAGACTACATTTTCAAGGATGAGGGATACAGTGGTACAATTTAGATTTTCCCTGTGACCATGGCAGCCTTTTTTCAAAATGGCCGCCACCTGCTGTTATTTTACAATAACACAAGTTCTACACCATCTAGGATCTTGATTCTGGTGACTAATCATACATTTTAAAAGATGAGGAATACAGTGGTACTATTTAGATTTGTCCTGTGACCATGGCAGCCATTGTTTTTCAAAATGACCACCAACCTGCTGTTATTTTACCTCAAGTTTTAGACCACCAAGGATCTTGATTCTGGTGACTAATCATTACATTTTCAAGGATGAACTTTCTCTGGGAGGGGTCAGGGCTTATTTCAGGTGCAGGTTGAGTTGCTACTGACAGGACATTAAAAGGAGGTGGGCTTTCTGGCCTTTGACTTGTCCCTTTCAGGTACAGACGCACAGTTTGACTTCACTGGCCACTGCAGTGTGGCGTTGTATCTTGGTGGCCTCCTGCCAGTGTTTCTCCATCCTTCTCATGAGCTCTGTGTTCTGGGGCTCTGTTATAGTCAACTTACATTGTCTTGGCTGGAGATTGCTTTCCTGCAGGGTCCAGCCCAGTCTTGTGCAGATGGCTGCTGGCCCACCTGGAGGCCCCAACCTCATTTGTTCGGTTGGTGTGATTAGGTGGGGTGGTCTTCCCCAATCAGGATGAAGGGTTTGAGCCTTTCAAACGGCAGTCTGGCCAAGTGTCTGTATTTAGTTGTGAGGCTAGATACAGGACACGATTCCTCACCCAGCCCCAGGTGACTTGAGGTGAAGGCTCCTTTGATTTGGTAACATTGCTTTGGTTGACATGCTGGGGACACAGAACGACACTGATGCCTTCAGTGTCTGCATATCCTGCCTGCTAGTCCTGAAGGCAGATCTTCTGTCTTCAGTCTTTCGCTCACTGTTCACTGCTCACTGTTCACCTCAAGCAGGTCTTCAAGGTGTTTGCCTTTGCACAGGCTATATGGCTAGGACTCGTGCTTCAACCACTCAGAGAACTCCAACATGGTGTTGGTTGCTCCTGGGCCGCAGAGCATTGTGCGGCAGAATTCAGCTCTCATCTCTGGTGGCAGCTTTTTGAGGAGTCGTGCAACATTTGAGCCGCATCGAAGTTCTGTGTCTCCCTCTGGGCCTAGGGTAGACACTTGCTATTTTATGTAACACTAATTGGTGGGGCTGTCCAAACTTGTTGTTTAGGTGTCAATCGGGTCTCTGTTGGTGAAGTCGGGTCTAGGTGGTCTAGAAGATGAGTTAGTCAGGGGATATTAATACAATCTGGTAATAAATTCCTTATCAAGAATTTTCTTCACCAATGTGTTTGGAAGGGTGTCTACTAACATATCCCACATTGCTTTATATTCAACCACCCTAGGGGAACTTTTGACAGCTGCTGAAAGTTGGGGTACCATCAACAACCTATATAAGGCAAAATGTTCATTATGCTTTAAGTAGCATGTGACATGTCAAACTAGGGAGTTTTCATGATTCTGAATGCATTCCAAGCATTAGCTATGCACGAAGAACACTCCTTGGGCTGAAAACGGCCATAGCCGTCATCACAAAATGAGGTCAGCACATTTGGGCAAGTGGATATATGGCCGAATTTAGCCCAAGGGGTTTGACCCCTAGTTTGGCCATAGACTCTCTAGTTTGGCCATAGCCACTTGGTATGATACCCAACTTTCAGCAGCTGTCAAAAATGCCTCTAGGGTGGTTCAATAGAAACCAATGTGGGATATGTTAGTAGACACCTTTACAAACACATTGGTGAAAAAATTCTTGGTAAGAAATGTATTCACAGATTTGACATTATTCTGATAATATTCCCTGACTAAATTGGTAAAATAATAGCAGGTCCACCATTTTTGAAAATGGCTGCCATTGTCACAGGATAAATCTAAATAGTACAACTGTATTCCTCCTCCTTGAAAATGTAGGATTAGTCACCAAAATCAAGATCCTAGGTGGTGTAGAACTTGAGTTATTGGGAAATAACAGCAGGTGGCGGACATTTTGAAAATGGCTGCCATGGTCACAGGGCCAATATAAATAGTACCACTGTATTCCTCATCCTTGAAAATGTGGGATTAGTCACCAGAATCAAGATCCTAGGTGGTCTAGAACCTAAATCAGTTAAACTTGTAAACTCCGTCAGATGTTCGTCAACTCCGTCAGACGTTCGTCCCGTGATGTTTTTGTTAATTTCCAAAGAAATAGAAAATTCGATGTTAAATCTTTTGTGCTTATGTATTGAAACTAGAGCTGGGACTCGATTAAAAAAATGTATCTAATTAATCAGAGGCTTTGCGATTAATTAATCTAGATTAATCGCATTTTAATCGCATATCAATATTCAACCCGAGAACAGCGAGAAACCTTTTTTTTTATGTTTTTTGGTATCCCAGTAAATCAACGAATAGTGACTACAGGATACCACTCATTTTCAACATTTTACTGTCATTAATATACCTGTTGTAGTAACAGTAACAAGTACATCTCAGTGACATCACAAAGCTGTACTTACTTCATATTGTTACTGTTTTTTGTCAGACCTCCAGTTCTAGGCAACACAAATGGGGTGACTTTTTATTATTTCCAGTTTTCAGTACTATAGAAAAGCGCCCAGTGAGAAACGTTCTGCGGTGAAAAAAAAGGTGCGATTAAATTATCTGTAGTTAATCGCGATTAATTTTTCTGTAGTTAATTAATCTAAATTAATCGCAATTAGTCCCGGCCCTAATTGAAACACCAACTGAAATGATACATAATGATGATTTTTTTTTTTTTTACATGGTTTTCATGTTCATAATTCATATATTCATAATATTGAAAATAAAGGTTGAAATGACGGATTTGAGAAATTGGATATTTCATAATAGTGTGATATTGGAACAAAACAATATTAAAATAATTGTATTACTTAACTTGATTACTGAAAGCCATTATAAGATAACTGAGGACTTTATATTATTGTTGAAATTCTCAAATCCAATTAAAAGGGATTTTAGTGTGTCTGACGGAGTTGACATGAATCAGGTATTAAGTGCATAAATGTCCCATTTTAGAAAGAAATGTTATGCGAAAAACCTGTTCCTTCTCAAGATTGGTAGTTGAGACCTGTATCTACAAATACATCTATTTGATTTGAATGTATCTTAAAAAAAAGAAAAATCTAGTTTGAAAAAAGTTTTGTCCCTTATCTCAAGAATGGGTGATATACATTTCATTATAATAGTGGATAATGAGATGGAAAGGCGGAGAGGAGTCAATGAATGTGGGAGAGGTCATCTGATTAGCCCATTTTGTGCGACTTCCCTTCAGCCGACCCTGAGACGTGTTCAGTCACTCAACTCTGAGGGATTTAGATAAGCGAGGAGCTGGCCGACACACAGGGAGGAGAGAGGCTGGTTACGGTCAAAGACAGATGGAGAAATGGATAGAAAGGAAGTTGCAGTGTCAGTCGAGAGGGAGGGGGAGGATGGATTCAGGGGAGGGGAGAGAGGAGAAGGAGGATAGACAAGAGAGAGGAGGGGTTTTTAGAAACCTCCGGTTCTGTGACAGTTTTTCGGGCTCGCTATAGGTTTAGGTGTGACGTCTCTATACTCAAAGGGCCAGAGACATGAAGGGGGGGCAAGAAGGCAGAAGAAGGTGAAGGTGATTCAAAGACAGGCAGGACTTTATGCGACTGCAATTGATTCACTTTCTTGCACACGCACACGCACACGCACACGCACACACACACACACACACACACACACACACACACACACACACACACACACACACGCGCACACACACACACACACACACACACACACACACACACACACACACACACACACACACACACACACACACACAAACACTGTGTGCAGACATAAGTTTAATGCAAGCTTTCAGTCGTGTGACCTTCTTCAGGCATTGTTTTTGAGCGGTTGCTGTTTATTACTCTGTTCGGTTAAATTTGTACACAGTTAAATGATCACTCAGGATTTTACAGTGTAGATATAAAAGAAAAAGTGAGTGATGAAAAAGCCTGTAGCCAACTACTACACATTCACTCCCACTTGAACGATAACGATGATGCCACTTAGGGCTGTCTGAAAGCCCAATGGACGTAATTACACTTTTACAGGAATTCATTATTCTCTCTTTTGGTCGGTCTTCATCACTGTCTGTCCCTTATTCACACCAAAAAATAAACTGGCACGCAAACGTGCACATACTCACAAGAGACACACACACACATTTTGTTTTGCTATCTTTCTTTTTTAAATGCCATGACTTACCCTGCTGGCCCAACTAGGTGGACCATAAACATACTGTAAAGTTATACAAATTCACAACACTTTGCGTGTTTGTAGGTCAACTAATTTCGCCACTTTTGAAATCTGTTTCGATTATATTGACATAGGGTCAAAATAGGGACGCCAGGTAAAAAGTGGTGGCCGATTCCGTTGGATTTTGCCACTGTGAATAGCAGCAGCTTGCTCGGCAAACAAGATGACACCAGGCAGTCTTACATAACAAGTTCTGAAGCTTATTAAGCGTATACAGAGCATATATTTGCAGAGGTGGCTGGAAAATATGAGTCACGAGTTATGGAGCCAAGAAGGACAGGAACAGACAGTGTGCAGGGAATGAGACAGTATGTATGTATGCAAACTCATCTACAGTAATATGAGTACACAGTTTAACCACTTTCAACATGATGTCCCTGTTTTGGGCATGATTATAGGTCAACATTTTCAAACAATTTCGGAACATTTCAAAACATCTGTCTTTAGGTTTTCTTTTTAGGTTTTCATCATTTTCACCAGGACTGGGACTATTTCTCAAATTACACTACTAGTGGGGATATTTGTCTCCACTAAGTATAGTATTTCTTTATTTGACCATTTTGGGTTGCAAATGTAGTCCTAGATCTGCCATGTGGTGTTTCAATTTGTCTCAACAGTCTGATTGGTGTAGAACTAATCAATTTCTTTGCAATACCTGTTTGGTCCTCAAAATGGCAGGTTTATATAGGACTACATTTACAACCCTCGAGTATGGATGTATGGATGCATGCAAACGCACAAAACAACGATAATTCATAAAGTGGCAAGCCTTCAGACCCTGTCGTCAGGCACACAGGGGTTCTTTGGCAGGCAGTTACAGCTGTCTGTATCTGCCGTGCCAGGATGAGAAAACACACTGGAGAAACAGGTTGTGTCATAACCCCGGCTCTCTGATAATATTACGAGTGAGGTCTCGCACTATGGGGAGCACTCCATGTGTTATCACTAATCCTGCCAGTATTGGCTGGCAGTTGTGATGCCTGCATTGAGTCGTTTTAATTAAAGGTTTGCAGAGAGTTAAAGGGATTGGATCTGGTGGTGTAATACTCATGTTGGTTAACAGAAATTCATTCAAGTGTTATTGTTGTACATTCGAATATACGAATGTATAATTCATTGTTATCCAGTGGCTTAGGGGCAGAGTTCTATTAAAGGTCTGATGCTAGAATCACCCGTGTTGGCAAAGTGGAGAGACGAAGAAGGTTACAAAATGGTGATAAGAGACATGAATGGCCATTTAAAGCAAGCACTGGGGACATTTGGAGGTGAAGAACACATACTGAGTGGCAAAAAAACGACTTTGACAGCCCATACTGTACATCCGAACAGAAAAGTCCTATCTGATTGTATTAAACGTTGTTAAACAACGTTGAACGATAATTCAAAAAGTGGGGAGCCGTCAGACACTGTTGTACTCGTCGGGCACACAGGGGTTGACTGGCAGGTAGTCACAGCTGTCTGTATCTGTCAATTCTTTCATGTGTCAGGTTGCTGTGACGGGAACCCAGCGGACGACCTGAAGCTGCCCAACGGCACCGTGGTCAGAGAGCTGAGTGACATGATGCTGTTCCTGTCCGCCTGGAGGGTGCACACGCTGGACGAGACGGAGCACATGCGCCGCATCGGAGACAACTGCACCACGGGCGACTGCTCCACCTGCCTGACCATGCTGCGACAGAGCCCCTTCACACTGTGCCACGGCAAGGTAGAGCTCCAAAACACCGGCACGTTGTTGGCTTATTGATTATTGCTCTGGATTTTACTGTGTAAAACTATAAATGGTTTGTTTGATTGATTGATTGATTGATTGATTGAAAATTGTATAAACCAATGTTAAATAAATCTGTTTGTAGAATGGGGCTAGTAGTTTCGAATTGCAGTGGTGCATTTACAGTATATGGGGCCTTTCTCCAAAGCGCTTTACACTGTGCATTCACCAGGTCACACACACATCCACACACAGGCACAGACCTGCTGCTCGACCTGCTGCTCGACCTGCTCAGTTGTTAGGGGTTCAGTGTCTTGCTCAAGGGCACGTTGACATTAAGCCACCCTGTGATCGAACAAGGAACCTTCTGATTTCCAAGCAGTCAATTGTGATTAGTTCATATTCTTTGGATTACAGTTTGACTGTGCCACTTTTTTCGGTGTGTGTGTGTGTGTGTGTGTGTGTGTGTGTGTGTGTGTGTGTGTGTGTGTGTGTGTGTGCATGTGTGCATGTGTGCATGTGTGCATGTGCGTGTGCGTGTGCGTGTGTGTGTGTAGGTGGCCCCAGAACAGTTTTGCGACATCATGTGGGCAGGGGACCTGCATTACAAGGATCACAATTGTGACTTCTTGGCTGCGTACGTGGCAGTCTGTTACACGCACCAAATCTGTATCACATGGAGACGAAGAGACTTCTGCCGTAAGGACACACACACACACACACACACACACACACACACACACACACACACACACACACACACACAGGATGAGAAAACACACATACACTGGAGAAACAGCTTGTGTCATAACCCCGGTACTACGATAATATTATGAGTGAGGTCTCGCACTATGGGGAGCACTCCCTGTGTTATCACTAATCCTGCCAGTATTGGCTGGCAGTTGTGATGCCATGACTGAGTCGTTTTAATTGAATGTTTGCCGAAGTGAAAGGGATTGGATTTTTCATTTTAATAAAACCATCTGGTGGTGTAATACTCATATTGGTTAATAGAAATTGGAACAGAAATTCATTCAAGTGTTATTGTTGTACATTCGAATATGAAGATTGTATAATTCATTGTTATCCAGTGGCTTAGGGGCAGAGTCCTATTAAAGGTCTGAAGCTAGAATCACCCCTGGTGGCAAAGTGGAGTGATGAAGAAGGTTACAAAATATTAGAGAGATAAAAGACATGAATGGCCATTTAAAGAAAGCACTGGGGACATATGGAAGTGAAGGCAAACCTTAAAAGATCCCAGACTGTAAAAGATGTGCTATCTCTCTTTCTCTCTCTCACACACCCACACAAACGCACGCAACATGCACGCTCTCACACACAGTCACACACACACACACACACACGCACGCGCGCACGCACGCACGCATGCACGCACGCACGCACGCACGCACACACACACACACACACACACACACACACACACACACACACACACACACACACACACACACATCCACATCCACATCCACATCCACATCCACATCCACATCCACACACAAAACAAAAATAATTTAAAAAGAGTTGAACCTCAGAACAGACAGGCACACTGGGGATGATTGGCAGGTGACATCTGTCTTTCTGCCATTCCATGTTGGGTTGGTTTTTAATAAGAGAGTATGTAGTATGTAGTAGTTCTCAAACTTTTTTGTGTAAAGGACCCCCAAATTGATATTGGCGGCGGACCCCTATCTGAAAACCTTTTGTGCCAGGGACCTCCAGAAGAGAAGATTTATGTTAAAAAAATCTACAATTTTCTTTTCTTTCTTTGCACTGAGCAGATACACAATCTCGCTATGAGCTTCTGCTTTAAATACAAATCAGCTGGTGACCACTTGGAAACCCCTCAAGGACCCCTGGGGGTCCACAGACCTCCACTTGGAGAACCACAGGTGTAATGCAATCAAACAGACTTGTTTCCAGTTGGTTACAGTCGTACACTCTTATTTAAATTGACACTCTATATACACATGTATTGCATAATACACCTCAATACACTGTATACATTGGTTATCAAAGTGGGGTCCGGGGACCCCCAGGGGTCCTTGGGGTTCCAGGTGGTCCCTAGCAAAAACATTGTGATGCTATATTTAATATAGCTCACAGCTGCGAGCTTGTACATCTGCTATTTTTGAATAATTGTAATATTTTTTAACACAAATCTTATCTTCTGGGTGGTCCTCCCTGGTACAAATCGTTTTTAGATTGGGGTCAGTGGGCCAAATATCAATTTGAAGGTCCTTTGACCCACCAGTGGTTTGAGAGTTCCATTTAGTATGGGACTACTTTTACTTGTACAATAAAGGATTGGTTCATTAAGCTAATTTGTGTAATACATTACAGATGATATAATCACTATTGTTAATTATAGCGTGTAGTGGGGTGTTTTCCTATTAGTATAGTGTTTGTCTGCTTGTTGTTGTTTTTTTGGTTTGTTTTTTAGTTATTTTGTCTTTGTCTTTTTCTTTTCCTTTTATGTAGTAGTAGTAGTAAGTAAGTAGCCTTGCCGAGCCATGAGGCCCATGGGGCAGAAGCCTATCTCCTGTTTCTGTAGTGTGAGGCAGCTTGATGTACAAGTACACCCCCTGGACATGACGCTAGTATGTTGCAGGGACTTACCCCCAATCCAACCCTTGATGCTGAGTGTCAAGCAGGGAGGCACTGGGTCCCATTTTTAGAGTCTTTGGTATGACCCGGACGGGGATTGAACCCCGACCTCCCAATCTCAGGGCGGACACTCTAACCACAAGGCCACTGAGCTTTTATGTACATCATGTGAATTATGTTGTTGAAAAGTAGATCCAAAACTTTGATGACAAAAAAAGAGAACCACTGCTGTAATCCATTTGACTTGATCATGTGTTTGTAACCCCGGTGTGGCCTCGCAGCTCTGCGGTTTCCTGCCGGTAAGGAGTACAGGCCGTGTGTCAGCACCTGATCATGTGTTTGTAACCCCGGTGTGGCCCCACAGCTCTGCGGTGTCCTGCCGGTAAGGAGTACAGGCCGTGTGTCAGCACCTGCGCCAGCCGCACCTGTCTGAACCGCGAGTACTACGAGGAAACCACCTGCTCCTTCATCAGGGAGGAGTGTGTGTGCCGCGCCGGAACCATCCTACACCGCGCCGACTCTCCCTACTGTATAACCGAGGATCGCTGTGGTGAGTGAGTGAGTGAGCGAGTGAGCGAGTGAGCGAGTGAGCGAGTGAGTGAGTGAGTGAGTGAGTGAGTGAGTGAGTTATGTAACACACACACACACACACACACACGTATTATGTAATTATATGTCAACGTTGTTTTCGGGCAGGTTAATAGTTATATATTCAAACTTTTTGTGTTTTTTCATAAATTAATGCCCTGGCCTACGTGAACTTACTACACTAACTACAGCGACACACAAAAGCACCAAAAGTAGAAGATGTGCTCAAAACGCGACGTGAAGCGACGCGTTTTGAGCTTGTCGATTTGCCACGTTTTGGACATATGAGGTTTCCACCCGACAGAGACGATATTATGTAATGTTATAGTACATACTGTATACTATATCCTATTCGAATAATAATAAATAAGGCACAAATGTTTTATAGAGCAGTAAATTATGCAAGGCAAGATCAAGGGGCAAGAAACAATATTCCTGCAGAGGACGAAAAAGAAAGGTTTGATCTGAACAACAACACCCCGTAGTTCTATGCTGGACATCAGCTCGTTAACGCGTGGCTCTGCATGGGTGTTCTCAGTGTGCACTGACAACGAGGGGAACCCGCGGAGCCCTGGCGAGGTGTGGAACGGGTCGGCTCGCAGCTGCTGCCTGTACCAGTGCATGGAGAACGGCTCGGTGGTGGCCGTGGAGCCAGACTGCGGCGACAACCCGACGCCGCTGTGCGAACGGGAGGGAGAGTATGTTCTGGACGTGGTCGAGGAGGGAGCCTGCTGTCCTAAGAAGATCTGTGGTGAGATGTGTTTTATGTTTTATTTATTTTTGCAGTATAACAGCATGATTAATTGGCTGCCATGCAGCGCTGCTCCTTTTGAAATAGTTTATGGTTGGTTAAGCCCTATACATATTATAATTCTTTCTCTTTTCTTTCGACTTGTACAAAGTCTGTATTTCAGCCCTGTTCTTTGGAGACGCACATTCCAGTAGTTTTAGTAGTATTTTGTAAAATAGTATGGTATATACTGGTCATAAAGAGCATGATATTTGATTTTGTGCATAGTTATTGCCCAGCTCAAGTTCATTTGGCTTCGTTCTCTCTCTCACACACACACACACACACACACACACACACACACACACACAAACACACACACACACACACACACACAGTGTTGTACCTGAACGCGTTCAAAGAACGATAGTTCACGAACGATAGTTCACTAACGATAGTTCACGAACGCGTTCTCATTTGGGCTGAACGTGAACTGAACGTAGGCCTACTGTATTTCTGCCTGATGAACGACATTGTGAACGCGTTCATTTCTGGCGTGTGTGAACGTCACTTTCTCTCGTTCAACTTCGTTCAAGAGTGGGGGGGGGGGGTACAGACGTTAGTATTCTGCCACGACGTTATGCTGCTTTCACACAGGCAGATGCAACAGATGCAAAGCTACACTAGTACACCTAGTCACAAACAGTGTCGTCGTTAAACAGCAGTATATCCCACTGGC
Source organism: Protomyctophum parallelum (assembly GCF_964188405.1). Lineage (NCBI taxonomy): Eukaryota > Metazoa > Chordata > Actinopteri > Myctophiformes > Myctophidae > Protomyctophum > Protomyctophum parallelum. Next base: position 18,132,218 of record NC_139700.1, on the reverse strand, counting down.
AGCACCTGTCCGTTTATCTCTAGCACAACCACGAACGTCCAACACATATACAATGAATTACTCACCTAATGCTGCCTGCAGGTTCCATGTTTAATTCCAGCGTGTGTAACCTACATTGTCTAAGTGACAGTTTTCATATTGTAAATATGGTCGCTAACGTGGTTTAGCGACTAGTACTTTGACAGCTCATCCATCGTAGCTTGTTTACAAGTCAAACAGACTTCCTGTGCAGAAACTGCCTCATCAAAATAAGAGCCACTTGTATTGATTAGTCAACACTAGTTTTATTTCTAAGTCTACTACAGGACGTTAACATCTCATTTGAGTGCCTGTCAGCATTCTCTAAATCCCTGTCTCAGCTGGTGCGCAATTAAAAATTAAAATAATAATAATAACTAAAATCATTCATTTTTTTGGAACCATGAACTTTAGTTCAAAATGTTGAATTAACTATGAACTGAATTAGTTCCTTTTTAAATTTCTGAACTGTGAACTGAACTAGTTCATAAAAGAAATGAACTTTCCCAACACTGCACACACACACACACACACACACACACACACACACACACACACACCCAGTACACATACGTGTAGTACAATGTACTTTTCATTGAATTGCCATGGGCCATCGCATGCCATTGTGACCTTTTTCCTTCTCCCCCCTGGCCCTGGCCTGGACAGAGTGCAACATGACCATCTGCGATAGCGAGGCTCCTCCCTGTGATCACAGCAACCACTTGGTGATTGGCTACAGCGCCCTATCCTGCTGCCCAGAGTACAGATGTGGTGAGTACATCAAGTTTCCATTCTCTCCACTGCCGTCTTAAAAAGAACAACAATGATTTCAGCATCCACACTGATTAAACATGTTGAACGTGAGTGATCTGTTTGAAGTGCCCCCTAAATTCGGATGGATCTTGATTGGCTGTCAGTATTTCTATCGCTGATCAATATGCTCTGACTGTGATCCCAAAGACACCGTTTGGCACATGGTGGTGTTATAGTTGTAGTGTGGAATCTGCCACTGAGCAGATTATTATTACAAAACATACTAACCACTTCAGCCATTCGGCCATTTGAAAATAGATCTACAAGCTCACAATGCAAGCACCTATTTTCGATCGGCTATTTTCAAAAGATTTCTTTATATTTTTTGACTTTTGAAATGGGTATTTTGGGTATTTTTCACAACGAGTAAGTTGACTTTTAGTACTTTAAATATATTTGGATTCCGATACTTTTGCCCTTTTGCTCAAGTACATTTTGAATACGGGACCTCCACTTGTATATACTGTATATCCACATTGCAGTATTGATACTTTTACTTAGCGTAAATAAAACAGAGATTCATTCCATCACTGGTTGTTGTCAGAGTGCGACCCCATGGCGTGTCCCCATGTCACTGCGCCATACTGCAGAGAAGATCAGTTCCTAGTGGAGGTCAGGGAGGACCGCTCCTGCTGCTACTCCTATCTCTGTGGTAAGACTGACTGGTCCACCAGTCTCTCTCTACTGGTCCACCAGTCTCTCTCTACTGGTCCACCAGTCTCTCTCTCTACTCCTATCTCTGTGGTAAGACTGACTGGTCCACCAGTCTCTCTCTACTGGTCCACCAGTCTCTCTACTGGTCCACCAGTCTCTCTCTACTCTATACCTCTGTGGTAAGACTGACTGGTCCACCAGTCTCTCTCTCTACTCTATACCTCTGTGGTAAGACTTACTGGTACACCAGTCTCTCTCTCTAATCCTATACCTCTGTGGTAAGACTGACGTCCGCCAGACTCGTAAATTAAATGTTTTTTATTTTGTCTCTGTCTTACTGTGTGTCTTACTGTGTGTCTTACTGTGTCTTACTGTCTTACTGCCATGAAGAACATTGGCACAGGTCACTTGACAGCATTTATACGCACATATATGTTTGTAAATACTGTATTTATAACCTAGCCGTAAGAACCTTGTTCACGCCACCTTTAAAGACCTTGCTACTTCTTTCCTGATATATATTATTATTGTGATCATTATTATCCTTTGGTTACATTTCTATGCTCTCTGACTTCTCGAGAATACATTTACAATGATAATTCTACTGTGTTCCACTGCAGAGGCACACATTATGAGCTTCCGTGTGTGTACGTACATGCGTGCCGCGTGTGCATGTGTGATCTCTCCACAGTGTGTGAGTCGTGTATTGAGCTCATTCCAACTTGCGGCCATGGTGAAATCCTGGCTGTGGATCTGAACACCACCAGCAGCTGTTGTCCTCAATACCACTGTGGTGAGTCTTACTGTACCGTATGCCTACCGTACATACCAGTGTGTGTTTCTGTGCGTGCTTTAATGTGACTGTGTACAGCCGAGACAGATATATTGGTCTGCCGGATATATCGGCCATTATTATCATCAGTATCGGCAATCATGCAGCCGATGTGTACTTTCAACCTGGCGTGACATTTCTTAATATTTTCAAAAATAGCAGATCTACAAACAAGTGTCCTTGAACAAAACTCTGAACCCCTAATTGCTGCCAGTGTGCAGGTTGGTGCCTTGCATGGTTTCCTCTGCCATTGGTGTACTGTATGAATGTGTGTGTGAATGGTTGAATGCACTCTCTATGTAAAGCGCTTTGGATAAGAGCAATATATAAATGCAGCATTTGCCATTTTACCATTTATTTTTGAGTTTTCTCTTTCTAAGAAACCTTTATCAAATTTAAGTTTTTTAAAATTCACCGGAATTGACTGCACTTTTTGACAACATATCAGTCAAAACATCAGTGAACGGTGGGCTAGGACTCTCCAAAAAGTGGGTATTTTGTACCCAATCATATGTCATCAGTCAAATATAGTGTACATTATTGGGTTTCTTGTGTCTGTGTCTGTGTCCACAGTCAGTGCAGTACTGTATGTGTGGGTGTGTGTTTGCACCCATATAAAGTAAATGATCATGTTTCTACCTTCTCCTGTGTGCAGTGTGTGATGTCAACATGTGTCCTGGGTCCTCTGTGAGCTGTGCAGCCGGTCTGACTCTGGTCCAGACCCCGTCCCCCGGGCAATGTTGCCCCCAGCAGACCTGTGGTACATGCACACACATTCATATCAACGGTGTCAGGGATTTTACGATTGAAGGTATAGTCCAAACATCTGTTGGTCAATACCATATATTATATGGTATTGGCCTACAGGTTTGGGGGCAATTTTTGCCCATACTGTATGTCAAATTTTCTATTTTGTTTCTTTTCACATGCGCGTATGGTGAGGAGACGTTTTGGCTAAGTTAATTTGTGACCAGTGCCAGTAATTTGAACCACAAGTCGCCAACTCTGTTATGTCACTATAGGACCAAATAGATTATTTCTTTTTTTTTGGGTGTTTTTCGTTTTTAGCCACATTAAAACTGTTGGAATGTTAAAGAATGTTTTTATTCCATCAGAAAGTCGTTTAAGTGTCATTAAGTCATTGTAATTGCGTAAACAAGTCACTATGTTTAATGTTTAAACCATTGAGTTAAGCAATGCTAACCAATGCTAATCAGAAAATCAGCTTTACCTTCAAAGTATGCAAATTCCGCTAAAATTCCGCTTTTTGTACACAATCGTTTTTGAAGATAATACTAGTCTTTCACTAACTGGCTAACAGAAATAGCAGAGAAAGAAGTATTAACAGTCGTATTTTGTAAAAAGTGTGCTTATTTTCGGTCCTCCTAAAGCTAATTCATGCGAATGTTTTAGCTAGGGGCACTGGTCATCACAACAATGGAACATGGCTTCTTATTTCCAATAGCAGAGAAGAAGAAGAAGAAGACTCTAGCATGTATTGTAAACATTGTAACATTATGTCACCATAACGTGGTTCTTATTAGTTACTTTGGAATGTACCTGCCATGAAAATTAAGGTCATAATAATGCAGATCACATCGATATGTAATATAACGCGATAATGTACTTGTTTTAGCTACAGGATTGACGATTGATATCAATATATAATGCTAAATGTAGCTAACGGCTATTTTTTTGCAGGGTTGCCAGGTTCTGCGAGAGAAACAAGCACCCGTATATGAAAACAAGCCCAAAATAAGCAAAAATAGCCGATCTACAAGCATATAACAAAACCAATCTTGTCCCTGGCATACATTATTTTCAGATGGGGGTTCTGCAGACAAATAATAATAATAACAGGCTAATATAGCTATCTTATTTGTACTCATCTGGACCATTTACATAAGCCTAATTTTCTGCCACTGTTTTTTGCCCTTTTTTCATAGTACAAAATGGCAAATAAATGCAGTAGCCTATTTAAAAAAGGTGAGATAATAGGCAAACTATCAATTATAACAACATTCTCTAATTGTGAAGACTTATTGGTACAGTAGGCCTATGCATTCTTTTTCTTTAGAAACATGGCCAACTAATTATAATAAGCAGACATGGCAACACTGCTGGTTGGCTAATGGAGGAATGAAGGGAAAACAGCGCCCCCTAAAGTGACAGATCACTGCTGATATCTTTGAAGGGGGAATTCTCCAATTTGACATTTCTGGTTCAACAAGTTTCAAATGGTCATATCTTCTTCATTTCCCCCCCAATTTCAATGAGCAATGCATCATATGAAAGGTTACAGTGTGCAGTTTCATAATATGTAAAGAACTGAAAAATGACCATGGCCCCCTTGTGTATCAAACTACTGGCACTGGTCACATTTGTTATACATTGCTGCATACTGCTATTAGCTACACCTGGTGCTGCGCTGTCCGCAGCCGGCAGGGTTTGTTTTTCGTTTTGCTGATTGTTCCCTCTCATACGTTTGCGTATAGTGAGTATACTTTTGATTAACATTGCTATTATTTTGTGCATACTGCTATTTACTACCCCTGGTGCTACGCTGTCCGCAGCTGGCAGGGTTTGTTTTTTGTTACAATTAGTCCCTCTCATACAGTACGTGCGCGTATAGTGAGTAGACGTTTTTTGGTTAATATTGTTATATAAAGTGTTGCATACGGCTATTTGCTACCCTGGGTGCGCGTATAGTGAGTGGACGTTTTGATCAAATACTGTTATACATTTGTGCATATTGCTATTCGCTACCCCTGGTGCTACACTGTCCGCAGCTGGCAGGGTTGTTTTTTGTTATCCTAATCCCCTCTCATACGTTATGTATAGTGAGTAGGTGTTTTGAGTTTCGCCTATTATTACCCTGTTACCACACTGTTCGCAGCGGGTTGGGTTTTGCGTCTGTTCCCTCAAGTACGTGCGCGTACGGTGAGTAGGGTTGTTTACTCGTATATTGCGGCCCCTGATACTGCTGTTCGCAGCGGGTGGGGTTTCCTGCATATCCCTCGGTGCGTTCGCGTACTGTGAGTGGGGCGGTAATTGAGCTACTATGGCTTCCTATACGTCTGCTGCTGTTGTCAGGCAGCCATGGACCCCCGTGATGGCCACCGGGAAAGTTTGTTTGGGCAGAGCCCATGTGCGGCGGGACGTTGAGGACCCCTGTGTTACTGCCATCGACTTGCCCTATGCCGAGAGGGCTCGGCGTGCAGCGCTGGGGGGGGGGAGTCAGCTCCCCCTGCCCAGGAACCGGTGCCTGGCCATAGTGACAGGCATTCTAGAAAACGCCACCGGCGTCGCTCAGGTGACCATGATTATAGGAGGTCTCGTGAGCACACCTCTCGGGCCCCTAAGCGTTCTGCTCATGCCCAGGAGGTCGGGGAGACGCAGGGCGCCACTCAGAGGGAGATTTTGGCTGCTATTCAGTCCCTCAGTGAGCGGATGGGGAGGTTTGAAGCTGAATGCTCCTCAACTGTGGTGTCGCATGAGACTGTGTCCTCGCAGGCATCTCCCTTCAGGGGGGTGCCTGGCCCGGAGGATAACCCAGATGTGCTTTCCATCCATGCGCCTGGCTCCCTTACTTTTAGCGGTTCACGGTCGGACCACGCTTCAGTCTCAGGCAGCACCAGATCTGCGCTCTACACAGAGTCCGCTCCGGATGTCATCAGCCATGTTGGCTCGTCGTCAGGTCTGGCTGGCTCAGATGCGTCTCCCTGAGAACATCAAGAAGGAGCTGCGGGAGAAAGCAGTTGTGCCTGGCCATGTGTTCAATCCAGACTTCCAGGACACGCTGGACAGATTTTGAGAGCGTTCAGTGGTTTGCCGGACTGTTACCTCCAAACTCGGACCACGGCGTTCTTATCAAGGCCCAGGTCCCCACCAAGTGTCCTGGGGGCTTGGCAGGCACCAGGAGGAGGCGTTTCGGGCCCCCAGTTCGGCCGCCCGGCAGCAGCCTCACCGGCAGCAAGGTTCTAGATCCCGAGCCACTAACAGAGGTGGCCCTCAAGGGCGTCACCCCCGCAAGGGCACAGGGCGCCAAGGGGGCTCTGCATGAGAGTTCAGGGCCGGCCGTCGAACGTCTCTCCCGGCTTTGCTTGGACAGCTGGGTAGAGCGTACATCAGACCCCTGGGTACTGGAGACAGTCGCCAGAGGCTACAAACTCCAATTTCGATGGCGCCCCCCCCCCCCCCCCCCCCTTTTCAAGGGTCCGTATGACTCTGGTCAGGGACCCTGTCCAAGCACGCGCGCTGGCGGAGGAGGTTTCCACCCTGCTGCAGAAGGGCGCAATTTAAACACAACACAACTTTGTCTTATCCCCTTTGTTTAACAACAAGTTTTACAGACATGCTTGATAAATCCATTTATATTTTGAAACTATTCCCCCAAAGGTTTGATCTTGATGCCAGCATGCGGCGATCCCATTATAGTCAGGGCTATAATGCACTCATCTATGCTACTACTGTTTACTTTTCTCACCTTTAAAGGCCCAAGTTTTCTCGATATTAGGCCAAAATCTCGCACATCGTGGCAACTAACTGCCTTTTTAGTTGACTTTTATTTGCAAACTAAATTTCATACGAGAAAATAATAATTAGCTTTATTAATTCCAAGACGGATTACGTACTGACGCGTAGTGGGAGGGGCACTCCCGTCCGACTGATTACAGCCACATCAATTGTTTTAATAGAGCTAAACATATTTAATCATCATTTCCATTTAATCAACTTTTTAACTAATTTAATTTCGACAAAACACACATCAACACATGCCTATACATATATGTTGAATAAACTTACACTACACACACTTTTTGAATACAGATAAAGACTGTTGAATCTCTCCATCTGTTATTAATGAACTTTTTTAGTGTCGCTCTTCCATTGTCTCTCATCTTGTTTATTATCTATTATTCATTTAAGAAAAAAGTCAATCTACCTTTAAAACAGCCACTGCTCCAAAATGAAGCGATAAGCTAATATCAATGCTACTTTTTTTATCAAAGGTACTTTTAGTCCCACACGTATTACTACAGTGAAGTAATAGACTAACCTATTTTGACCACTATTTTCACTTTGACTACTCTAGCCCACATTTAGACACAGAAACTGTCCATAACTGTATTTTAAATATTTCTCAAATATAATTCTCCCTCCTACATATGACGTATGACGTACCTGAAGCCATTCGGTCAAACTGAGGAACTGCATCATGTATGAAGAAAACTTGTTGCAAAAAAAATTCACGTCATTCAGTCACGTCCATTGTCCTTCCGTGGCGCATCCCTATTCACACTCCCCCCTTCCAGACATTATTAATATGAAATATCACATAATGACTGGAAAGAAAAATATGAACGCTTGTGCAGCTACAGGCCGATCGAAACGCAACACCGTGAGCTTGCAGATCTGCTGTATTTGAAGAATGAAGAATGAATCGCCGTTTGTGACCGCTGACGAGATGAATCGCGCCGTGCCGTCCTCTCGCCGTGATGAACGCTCTCGGTCGCCGCTTGGTCGGGGACTCCGCTCGGTGAAGACTCACTCGGTGAAGGGCTGACGGCCATGTAGATCGCCTCCCTCTGGCCGTTGCATGCCGTGAAGAGACGCATCCGGTTGCCGCTTGGTGAAGGCCCACTGTAGAGTCGCCTTCCCCGCCGAGATGTCAAGCAGGTCCCGTTCTCCGGTTGCCGAAGAGACTTCTTCCCGCTGTAGACTAAAACTCAACGCCGCTTTGCCAAAAATAGAATGAATCGTCTCACTGGTCCACCGGTTCTTTGTGCCTGAAGTGAAAAAAATCACCTCAAAGACAGTTTGTTCAGGCTCCAAGTATGTGGTAAATTTTAACCCACCACACTAACTACAACTAGACTAAATAGAGACAAAAAGGACGAAGAGTACCAGGCATCAAAACCTCAGACGCTCAGACGATTCGTTGAAACAATAGTATGCTAACTTCCTCTCACACCTGACCAGCCAAGGTACTTGAATATGCGTGATTGCCTTCAAACTTGCAGACAGACTAGACAGACATATAAGTAACATTTGACTTAGCACAGAATGTATAGTTGATATGCATGATATAGTATAAAATTATTGTCCAGATACGACACCGGGTCACAGGCCCTTTCTCTGCTTTGCCTTTCAAGGGCAGGCCTACCAGTTCAGAGTTCTCCCATTCGGGCTGTCATTGTCTCCGAGGGTGTTCACAAGGGTAGTGGCGGCCGCTCTGTACCCTCTTCAACTTACAGGCATGAAGATCCTACCTTATCTCGACGACTGGCTGATCGTAGCACCGTCTCGCAGCCAGGTTGCAGCAGACACAGAGCAGGTGTTGTCTCATGTCCGGTCCTTGGGTTTCAGAGTGAACTTAAAGAGAAGCAACCTCGAACCCAGGCAACAGACAGGGTTTCTCGGCCTGTGTCTCAATTCAGTGACCATGGTGTCTCTCTATCCCCGGAGAGGGTTCTATGGATCCAAACACTCCTACGCCACTTCCGTCTCGGCACGCGTGTCGAGATGGTTCGGGTCCAGCGGCTGTTGGGGATGATCGCATCCGCCACAGCAGTCGTCCCACTCGGCCTGCTCAGGACCAGACCGCTCCAGAGGTGGCTGAATTCGTTCGGCCTTGATCCCAAGCGGGACCGGCATGTGAAGCTGGTGGTTACAAGGTCTTGCCTTCACTCCCTACGGCCGTGGAAGGACAGCACGATGCTGACACGAGGGGTCCCGCTTCGGGACCTTCCGTTCAGGAGGACTGTGGTGACGACAGAACCGGTTGGGGAGCCGTATGGGAAGTCAGGACAGCGAGGGGTCAGTGGGCGCTTCCCTGGACGTCCGAACACATCAATGTGTTGGAGCTGAGGGCTGTTCATCTCGGCCTCAGGGCTCTCCTCCCCTCCGCGACAAGCATGTCCTGGTGAGATCAGACAACACTTCAGCGGTCTATCATATAAATCACCAGGGGGGCACGAAGTCACTTCGTTGCCTACAGGTGGCTCAGGATCTGTTGTGGTGGGCCGCGCCTCGCTTGGCCTCCCTCAGGGCAATCTATGTGCCGGGAGTGGTGAACACTGCAGCAGACCTTCTGTCCAGGTCCGGCCCCCTCTCCGGCGAGTGGAGACTTCACCCACAGGTGGTCTCGCAGATATGGACCCGCTTCGGCCGGGCCCGAGCAGACCTTTTCGCCTCTCGAGAGAATGCTCACTGCGAGCTATGGTTCTCCCTGACGGGTCAGGGGGGCCCTTGGGCCTGGATGCTCTGTCAGGAGAGTGGCCGGACGACTTGTTGTACGCTTTCCCTCCACTCCCCCTGATTCCTCAGGTATTGCATCAGGTGAGGCGGGGTTGCTACAGAATTCTGTTGATTGCACCCCAATGGCCAGGGAGACATTGGTTTCCAGACCTCCTTCAGCTGGTTCAGGGGTCTCCATGGCCGCTGCCGGCCAGAGCAGACCTCTTGTCCCAGGCAGAGGGTCAGATTTGGCACCCCAAGCCGAGGACTCTGCAGCTCTGGGCCTGGCCTCTTCTGAGCCCCTCCCTCAGGGGCTAGATGAGGCCGTCCTTGACACAATGCGTAATGCCAGGGCGCCTTCCACCCGGGCCTGTTACGACCACAAGTGGAAGTGCTTCTCTGCCTGGTGTGCTGCCCAGCAGGCGAATCCTGTCACCTGCAATGTATCCCTAGTTTTACGTTTTCTCCAGTCCCTGGACCCCCTGGATGCTGGCAGAGCAGCCAGCACCATCAGGGTGTATTCCGCCGCTATTTCGCTCCGGCATGAGGAGGTTGATGGGCTTCCAGTTGGTAGGCATAGTTTTGTCACTCAGTTCATGGCTGGTGTCAAGCGGCTACGCCCCGGACGGGCCTTGAGGGCCCCTGCTTGGGATCTCGCTCTGGTACTGCGGTCCTTGATGGGAGCCCCGTATGAGCCGATGGATCAGTCCGATCTGAAATCCCTCGCTCGTAAGACGGCACTTCTTTTGTCGCTTTCCTCTGCCAAACGCGTCGGTGAGCTGCAGGCCTTGTCAGTCAGCCAAGACTGTATGAGGTGGAAACCCGATGGCACAGGGGTGTCGCTGTGGCCTAAGCCGGCATTTCTGCCCAAGGTAATTACGCTGCCGACGGTGAACCAGGTGCTGGAAATTACGGAATTGCGTTCTGCTCTGGGCCCCCAGGAAACTGTGGAGGGCTTTTCTACGTTGTGTCCAGTCCGAGCACATCGTGCTTATGTGGATCGCACACAGGCCATACGAGGCACAGGCACGCAGCTGTTTGTCTGCTATGGGGGCAGGAGGTTGGGACTTCCCTTGTCCAAGCAACGGTTGTCACATTGGCTTGTGGACACAATCTCGGCGGCCTATGTTGATCTAGGCCAGCCGGTCCCGGAGAATGTGGTGGCCCACTCCACAAGGGGGGTGGCCACTTCTTGGACTGCACTAAGAGGAGTGTTCCACCGTCCTGCTTGCAGCTGCCCAGCGAGATGGTGATGGGGCTGAGTACCCTGTTCCTCGCGACCCGGTTGGTATAAGTCATCCGTTGTTATGACCGTAGTGGCGGTCAGAGTGAGGTCGATATAGATCGTAAGTTATGTCTATAACTATGGATCTATGAGACCGAACGATGACCGTCACTATCTCCTGTCGCTCGGAATGTTATGAGGCGTTCGAGGCTGGAGGCGGAGCCGCCCTCACCGGACATAACTTATACGGTGAGGCCGCCCCCCCGGGCTATATATTGGTCTCGAAAAGAGGAAGATGAGGGCATCATTCGTTGTTATGACCGTAGTGACGGTTATCGTTCGGTCTCATAGATCCATAGTTATAGACATAACTTACGTTTTATGACATACCCACGTTATGGTTATAGTGCTTGCAATGTAAATTAGGTCAAACAATAATCATGCCTGCCCAGAATGAAAGGCAAGTATACAAAGGCATTTTAGTGCACAGAGTTTGCTACATTAATTATGGAACTTTTAATCTTTGAAAGAGTTAAGAGTAAGAAAATGCAATGATATTGGCCTACCGGCCTTCCTGTTCTCCAAATTATTGAAATCGGTATCAGCCTTGAAAAAATAATTCAATGTCTAATTTGGATTCAGCAGGAACAGAAAACCTTCCATAATCTTGATTTAATTTCTCTCTGTTGATCTCAGAATGCCAGTGTGAGGACAGCTCTCTCCCTGCGTGTCAGGTGGTAAGTTAACAAAAGTAATAATTTTTTTGCCCTATTTATATATGTTCCACTTTTTTACCCATACATTTGTTATTGTTCTTGAATTCTTTATCACATGCATTACATGCTTGCCAATAAAAGTGACTCTTTCCTGTGTGTGTGAAACACAAGCCAACTAGAGCAACAACTCTGTGTGTTTGGTCTCAGGGGGAGTTGCTGCTGGAGGTTCCAGACAGCAGCATCGGCTGTGGCTGCCCACGCCATGCATGTCGTAAGTCTACCACATATAAACACACGCACACACGCACGCACACAAACACAAACACAAACACACACACTGCACTGGCTAAAAGTGTGCCTCAAAACACAAGAAGATCACACTATGGGCCTCTTCCGCCCAGGTCAAAGCAGTTATTGCTATTTAACAAACAATTGACAACAGACTGGAAAGAGTTATTTCTTGACAAAGCCTTGTTCAACTTAGACCAAAACAAACAATTCATGTACTACTGTACCATAAAATCATATAACTTTGACATTATCACATAGGACATAATCACACATTGTGTGATTTGATTATGTTTTGTTTTTACATGTTTTCATGTTTTCATGTTTGCGCGTGCGTGCGTGCGTACGTGCGTGCGTGCGTGCATGCGTGCGTGTGTGCGTGCACGTGCTTGTGTGTGTGTGCGTGCGTGTGTAGAGAAGTCGGAGGTGTGTGTCTTCCAGGGGGTGACGGTGCTGAACCCAGGCCAGTCCCTGATTCAGTACTTTGAAGGAGAGCTGTGTTACACCGTGCTCTGCCTGCTGCACAGAGACACTGCCACAGGTTTCTATGCCATGGACATCTCCTCTGTCAACTGCACCCAGAAGTGTGGTTCAGTATGTATCCTCTGTCACCTGCTCCTAGAAGTGTGGTTCAATATATTTTCTCTGTCACCTGCTCTTAGAAGTGTGGTTCAGTACTTTACAGTTGTGTATTCTCAACATAGCCGTAAACCAGAAACCAGAAACATTTCCTCATTCTAGACTACTAGAAGCTCGACCGGCTTGCGGCCTGTGGTCTGTAGAATGATGTTACCATACGTAGGTGTGCGACGCTGTTTGATGACTTTGCGTAGACTGGTCCTATTGGGCAAAAGACGTGGCTGAAATGTGCCTGAATAATTCAGAAAAATCCGCTCGCAATTCATTATTAGTATCAGCTGGTTTCAGGAGCGCAGGCCACGTTTACAATTACAATTTAGGCATTTAGCAGACGCTCTTAATCCAGAGCGAATTTCAATAAGCAAGAACAAAAAGCATGGCAATACATCACATACATAAAAAGTAGTTATCATGAAACATGCGTAAGCTAAGAACGTAACAGTGGAATATCTATATAATGAAACTATACATACTATACTAGATACATATATAAAGTGCTATGTCTCCATCCTTCCCCGATACAGTCCTTCCACATTCCATCATTCTTCTTTGTTCTTCCTCCGTCTCTGCAGCACCAGGTGTACGTTGTGTCGTCGGACCCTCAGGTGTGCTGCGGCGCCTGTAAAAATGTCTCCTGTTCTTTCACCGATGACAACGGAACCACGGAAGTCTTTGCTGTAAGGAAAGGAAAAAATTGTATCTTGTGTACTGTTTCACTGCTCAGATCCACACCAGTCCATTGTGCATGTGTGTGCGTGTGCGTGTGTGCGTGTGCGTGTGCGTGTGTGTGTGTGTGTGTGTGTGTGCGTGTGCGTGTGTGTGTGTGTGCATGTATGTGTGTATACTGTATGAAAAATATGTAAAAAACTTTTTAAAATGCTCCTGTGTGCATGTGTGTGTACTGTACGTGTGTGCATGTGAGCGTGCATGCCGTACATGCATGTATGTGTGTACTAGGCACTGGCAGGGAGCTATTCATGTGGGCATGTCATACACACCCTTTAAGGCTAAACCCCACCCATCAGAGGTGTGGTTTCCAGAGGTACCTTTCGCCTGAAAGGTTTTGAAAGGTACCTATAGAAGTCAGCCTGGAACAGACCAACAGAATGGGACTGTACATACATAACAAAATAAATTAATAACAATGTGTAAATGTGCCTGTGTGTAGTCCGGGAGTTCCTGGGTAGACAACTGCACGCGGTACGACTGCATGGAGACAGCAGTGGGAGCCGTGGTCCTGGCCTCTGGGGTGATCTGTCCTCCCTTCAACGACACAGAATGTATACAGGTCAGGACCTTGACCTTGACAACAGGGACAAATGTGCTACTTTAAATTCAAACAAACTCTCTATGAATATCACGGTGCTCCAAGTGGGAGTATATCAGTCAGTATCACCAGTCAGAAACTACACATTTTGCAGGTCCAAGGCCTGTCGGTCGCTCTAATTGGTCGCGAGGAAACCACCTAACTAAATTCTTTGTTTTTCACATAAATAAATGCATCAGTGCTATTGAACACCTGTTACGTCTGTGTTGGTTAAAAAATATGGAACCAATTAAAAGTAGAAAAAAAACGCTTCGGCCAAAAACTCGATTGGACCCTCAAACTGTCGGCTAAAGCAGCTAACTCATTGACAGTAATAAATCACAATACCAACTTTAATGAGGCAGTATTGCTTTGTTTTAAAAATATTGTGTATGTTTTCTTCATTTTCTGAAAAATGTATATTTTCTATTACCTGAAAAATGACCTTTTTGGAGTTAGGTGGTTTCTACTTAGGACAACAGCAAAGCCAGGATGACTGCAGAGGGCCTCTACATCATGATTACATTATCTCAATTAATCAGGATAAAACAAGAATGACTCAGTCATAATTGCCAGGTGCAGAAAGCTCTCGTTTATGAACATCTAATCAGTGTGTGTGCCGCAGCCTCTGCCTCAGCTCAAGGCTTCACATTGCCGCATTCAGAGTATGGGTTTTATGCCGTCTCCCATTGGCTTAGAGGCAGCCTAGAGACGAGGCAGCCAATTGGTCGCTACTAGAGGTAGTAGCAAATGTAGGCCAGACGCTTTTCAAGCAACTGGCAAAAATCATCTCTGTTGTCCATTAACTCCCGTCTCATCCCGTACTGTTGTTCCAGAATGGAGGCGTGGTCCAGAGGTATGTGGACGGCTGCTGCAAGACATGTGAGTCACCAGTCTTAATAACCTGCTTCTCATATTGCTTTCAAGCTGCCAATCAGATGGGTGGTGAGCGCCTTGTTGCCTGGCAGTGGATGGGCTTATTGGCTGAGGGTGTTGGGGGTGTGGCCTGTTGTAGAGGGTGGAGTTAAACTTGTTTTTTGGCCTAATAATCAGTACAGTTCCCCAGAATCCCTTGCTGCAAACCTTGTACCCCCGCCCCCCCAACCCCCCCCCCCCCCCCCCCCCCCCCCCCGCCAGATCTTCAATCGACGTACTGGAGAGCCACTGTAGAGCAGACACAAGTCTTCATTGGTGCATTGCTCTAATGAAATGATAAAAAAATATATCTAAATAGACGGATAAACAAGTGATTGCATTCAGCATTTAATAGTTCACACTATAAGTTAATACATAACCTCCTGAACTGCTGCTTTGAAGGTGATGGTCCGTAGACTGCTCTTCAGGTTTGTACAAAATGATACTTATGGGGTATAACGACATTTTGCAAGTTGGGTGTGAATTTTCCCTTTTATAAATCTCTAATAAACATTTAATAAACATGACACTTTCTCTCTGTCTCTGTGGATGCGGCGCCGCAGCCCTGCCCCGCTTGCCTGCTTTCGCAGCGAACCTTGCAGATTGTCCAATCGGGTGGCTCGCTGGCTCCCCACGGTGAGAGCATTTGACCAATGACAATGTGAGATGGTGGCAGGGGTTAGAGTTGGCCCCGCCCCCCGCTGAGCTGCTGTCTGTAGTCCCCCCCCACGTCCAGTGGTGGAAAGTAACTAAGTACAGTACTTAAGTACAATTTTGAGGTATTTGTACATACATTATGAGTTTTTCCAATTTACTTTTACTTCTACTCCACTACATCTCAGAGGCAAATATTGTACTTATATTATATATTTGAACATACAGTAATCCTACTAACCACTTCAGCACTATACATTTCGGCCATTTGAAAATAGCCAATCTACAAGCTCACAATGCGTTGCGATACGACGCATTGTGAGCTTGTAGATCTGCTATTTTCAAAATGAAATGAGACATTCTGCATGATGAGTACTTTTACTTTTGGTACTTTACGTACATTTTGATACAGATACTTTTTTGTACTTGAATTCTGGACATTTAATTGTAACAGAGTAGTTCTACATTGCAGTATCAATACTTTTAGACATTGGAGTACTTTTTCCACCACTGCCCACGTCACACAGCGTTTTGTCTGGCCGCTCGGAGTGTCCCGGAGGAAAAGTTGAGTCTGCGTGCATGCATTGATTTTCATTGTGTGTATGTCTGTGTCCTTCAAACTGTGTGTGCTAAATAAATCCAACGTAACCATGTGTGTGTGTGTTCTCCTGGTCATTCCTTTCACAACCTGGCCGGCTGCGGCTGTCCCGATGATGCCCGGCGCAGGTTCTGGAGTGGGCACCTTACCGTTTACCGTTAACCCTGTAACTCCCACTGGTAGTACTAACTGTGACACAGGTACCATATGTCATTCATTCACTTCTTTCTTCTACCATTCACCATATGTCTCTCACACCAAAACTCGTAATATTCATCGACTTGCTTGCTCACCGAGTGACTCACTCACTCACTCACTCAGTCAATGAATATTATGTCAATGTATATTTCTCACCTTCACTGTTTAGATGTGTGTCTGTCTGTGTGTGTGTGTGTGTGTGTGTGTGTGTGTGTGTGTGTGTGCGTGCGTGCGTGCGTGCGTGCGTGCGTGCGTGCGTGCGTGCGTGCGTGCGTGCGTGCGTGCGTGTGTGCGTGCATGTGACTTGAGTGCATGCATCCATCCATCCATCCATGCATGTGTGTGTTGCATCTTTGTCTCTGCATCACTTGTGTGTTTTAATCAATAATTCATGACTGATCTACATGGAAGAAGCATGTACAGCCTAGTAAAAGCATGTAACCAGCCATATGGCAGAATAAGCGAAATGGCGTCAGAAGGAATGAGTGTTAAACTAGACACTCCGTCTTCAACTTAAAGTATATTGACACAGGTGTTTACAGGTGTAAGTTTACAGGTGTAAAAGAATAATGGGTGAAATTATTTTCCATACACGCTTCCGAGTTGTCAAATAGATAAACATAGATAATCATAGAAATGTTTAATGTTAATGAAACAAATCAGGTGTGTCAAAAAATGTAATAAGAAAATAAGGCAGGGTACTGTACCTCGGTTTCATAGGCTCTCCCAGCAGGGGGGGCACAGATTTATTATTGTCTCCACCAGGCCGAAGGCATGTGGAGAGAGTATGTTTTGCACTCTGTCCGTCCGTCCGTCCGTCCGTCCGTCAGTCCATCCGTCGGTCCATCCGTCCGTCGGTCCGTCTGTGAACAGCTAATCTCCGGCACCGTTAACCCGGTCGATGTCACATTTTGCACACACACTCCCTGGATGCCAACGATGAACCTCTGCCCCGAAATTTCCACAACGGCCTGTTATAGCGCCACCAGGAGGCGCTATAAAAGGATAAACACATTTTGTGATATTACTCCTCCAGATTCTGTCCAAAATCACGCACATCGTTACACACTATCTCTATAGTCATGTGTTCAAGATGGATCTGTCTGATATTTCATATTCCAACCTAATTGGCTAATATAACATTGTCTTTCAAAGTTTGCAGGATTGGCCCTTTTTAAACAAAAGCCTCAAATCATGAACGCAGCGTGCAATTTACGTGAAATATTTCACAGACTTTCCTACTAGGCTGAGGAATATATCCCACCCTTTTCACATTGGCCTGTTATAGCGCCACCAACAGGCGGATTTTTGCAAAACACATTTTTGGAACAAAATGCCTAAAATCATCCAATTGCCATCAACGGTGTAAGAACAAATGGCACCCTTTTCACATTGTCCTATTATAGCGCCACCAGGAGGCCACAACCTGACCTGGCCTGGTGGAGACCTGTGCCCCGATAGTTATCATTATCATTATTATTATTCATAATAGTATTATTAATATTGTTAGCCTTCGCCTGGGCCATGGCTCAGTGGTCCAGGCACCTTGGCTGGTAATCCACTCTGGCAGTGTGCCGTGGGTTCGACTCCCGATCCCGACGGCCTTTAGTGCATGTCTTTATATAAAATAAAGGCGAAAGCCACAAAAAAAAAATAATAATAATATATATATATATATATATATATATATATATACTTATAATTACCCTTATTATTATTATTTTAGGGGTACCAAACTTTTTTTGGGGGGGGGGCAGGTGGTATAATGATAGCCTACAATATCTGGGTACACGTCTGTGAGAACCACGTGCCCCCTGCTCCCCCCCCCCTCCTCCCAAAACCGCCACTGCTCGGTCTCTTGTGCAAGAGAGAGCGAGACGTCACTTAGCAGCTGATATGAAATATGAAACATGTGGGAATGGAGAATATTCCCAGTCTTATACATAATATTCTGTTCAGATTCCAGTCGTCCGCATCCTCCCCTTTCTCAAGCTCTCTTTGGTTAATATGAGTAAGGTCAAGTGTAGGTCAGTAGCCAATGAGCCATTAGCTGAGCCAGCTCTCTGGTGTGAGAAGCGCACCCCCAGTCACCCAGCTGTCAGTCACAGCGAACCCCTACTGCTGGGTAACAATGAGCCCTGCTCAAAAGGCCTTTCACTGTGTGAGTGACAGCCCTCACTATGGAAAATCATCAAAGTAAGTGTGTGCTTGTACCAGGCTTGTACGCACATTTGTGCATGTTGGGGGGTGTGTGTGTGTGTGTGTGTGTGTGTGTGTGTGTGTGTGTGTGCGTGTGTGCGTGCGTGCATGCGTGCGTGTATTAGTATTAGTATTTGTATGTGTATTTTAGAAATATTTGTGAGGACAATTTCCCTAATACCCCCAAGAGAAATTGTTGTTCTATGGAGTTAACTAGGCTTACTTTCGACCTCAGGGTTAGAGCTACAAATGGTTAATAATGGCATTTATAAAATTGCTTTCCTAAAACGTTCATGTCCTCACAAGTATAGTAATACAAACATGTTTATGTGCGTGCGTGTGTGCGTGCGTACACACATGCATATCTACAGTATTTGTTTGGGTGCTGTTCTGTGGGTGGTCCTGCTAAATGTGTGGAGTTGTCTGAGTGTTCCTCTGTGTGTACGTGTATGTAGGCAAAGAGGACGGTAAAACATGCAAACGGGTGGCCATCCGCACAACCATTCGAAAAGACGACTGCAGGAGCAATGCACCGGTGAGGAGAGATAAGGATGTGCCATTCCAACACTTCAGGCTTTCCTGTACTTTTCCTGCATTTTTTCTGGAAATACTTGTTTTCCCATAAGGCTCGTTTCACTGTTTAGCCTTGCAAATTCTTATGTTTTGATCCTGAAAACAATGTCCCCTTTTGACACTTCTTTTCATTGTAAAAAGAAAATCTGAATATAATTTACATAACAACACCTTTTTAATGCCCTCCTTTCTCACTGTACAATGTTCTGACAATCCACCGTCAATGGCATGACGTGCAAAGTTCTCAAATGGCACATGAATACAGAATGGGGAGGTGGGGTGCAGGATGGGATGTTGATAGTTGTCTTAATAGTTGTCCCTTGAGGATCATTAAAGTTCTGTCTTATCTTATCCTAGTTATTTTCTTTCCTCTTATCGTCTCTAAGCTTACCTGGTCTTATCTATATAAAAAAATCCTCCAATCAGTATGTTATCTTCTCCTGTAGTGAAACATCCTCCCCTTCTTCTTTACAGGTAACGGTTTATTCTTGCGATGGCAAATGTCCATCCGCGACCATATTCAACTTCAACATCAACAGTCACGCCCGGTTCTGTAAGTGCTGCCGAGAGAGTGGACTGCAAACGCGCACGGTCACACTGTACTGCTCACGCAACTCCACGTTAGTGGACTACAGCTTCCAAGAGCCCCTGGACTGTTCCTGCCAGTGGAACTAATGGGAAGTTCCAAGAAAGAGATAATGGGGGAGAGATTTTGGTTGTATAAATGTAGAGAGAATGGGGGGTGGGGGGTGGGGGGATTGTAATCATTGTACAGTACTTTTGGTTAAAGCATGAAAAACAGCCATGTTCCATTATTCCTGTGTTACTCTAGTACATTTTACAGCACAGGGGTTATAGTTGTAACTGGGTAACAAAGAGACTGTTTTTAGGTACATCTGCACTTTAGTTTTTATTGTCTCTTCCAGAAGCGCTATGACAACCCAATCAGCTTCCTAGTGCTTTTTTGAACGCTGCGACAGGCAGCATTAGCTTTTTACTATTGTAATGTATTATGAACAATTTATTCATGACTGACTGCCATGTTGAGGACCAAACAGGTGTTGCAAACAAATTAATTAGTTCTACGCCAATCAGAACTGTTGAGACAAATTGAAACACCTGTGCTGGTCCTCAACATGGCAGGTGTAGGACTACATTGAGGCCATTGTTGCATAATGTTGTCATATATCTGCTGTTGCGTTGGAGGATATATATTCAATTTGGTTTGTCCTAGCAGAACAACATAGCTTTTGTACAAAACAAAATGTTTTTTGCGTGAGCCTGCCTTCCCTTATGGAAGTTGAATCGGTTACTAATTTGTGATTATTTGCCTTTTTATTTTATTTTAATTTTTTTGTTGCAGTATTTGGAAATGAGATAGGCTAATAAACTCACTCTCTGGTGTAATAGTGTGTGTGGCTACAGTTGCTGATGTATTGTTTGGCTTTTCACTATGACACCACACGCTATGTGGCTCCTAACCTGCTGGGTCTCCTCACACCCTCTTTCCCGTTTCTCCTCCCCTACGCAAACACACGCACGCACACACACGCGCGCACACACACACACACACACACACACACACCCACACAAAAGCACGTTCCTGATGCAGCATTGGCAGTGCTGACGTGTGTTTGTATTCCACCTCTGCTGGGTTATTACTGTGTGGGAGTCACCGTTCAATAACAGGGCCCCTCGTTGGTGTCAGCCCCCTGTCTGTCAATCATTTCTCCCTTCTCACATTCCTCTCATTCCACAAACATGGGCCAGCGGTTCCACCACCACACCCCTCTTCCAAATCGGCAGCGCACTTGCACAGTCACACACGAACGCGCACAATTTCATCTCTAAAAAAACGCACACTCGAGTCCACTGTCTTACTTTGATCAGCAATTTGAAAACCCACAATGCAGATACTCGTTACAGAGGGTAGGGAGAGAAGATTAAAACAATGCCCCATCTGGTTTGTGACAGTCTTACTGTATGTGAAAAAGGTGTGGTGGCGCAGCTGCATCACATTTCAATATTTCCCCCTGAAGCCCTTTCTCATCTCCCCTCAGATATGCCCCTCTCCTCTCTCCCTGCCCCGCATCTCCAGTCTCCCCACCTCCTCATCTCCTCAGGAGCCCGGCTCTGGAGTGGCTGTGTGCCCAGGTTGCCATGGTGACCAGCTCTTATCCCAACAATGGGGAACAGGCAGCTGAGCCAGAACAAATTAGGCTGAACGCACGCTCACAATTCCTCCTCTCTCTTCCTCTCTCTCTCTCTCTCTCTCTCTCTCATCCCTCTCCTCTCACATCCACTCCTACTTCACTCCGCTCAAATCCAAGTTTCTTCTCAGTCTCAGTATCTCTCTCTCTCTCTCTCTCTCTCTCTCTCTCTCTCTCTCTCCTATTCCCTCCCTCTCACTCACGTTTCTTCTGATGACAAAAACCGTTCTTCTCCACTTTACCCTCTCTGCTTCGGGTAAAGGTGCCACACTGCCACTTGAATGCAGCCAGAGAAGAGCGCTAAATTCAAAGTCGAGGTTCGCTGCGTAAACTGGGAGTTGCTTGACAAGCAGATATTTTCCACTCTTATCATCTCAACGCTGCAGACTTACACCGTTTAAATGTACTTACAACATTACCAACAGTAACTGATCAGCAGTGATCTCTGTTTCAAATCTTAAAAAGAAAAAAAAGAAAAAAACATTGTTCAGACTCCAGAGTGCAGACCACATGCTTCTCTGCTGTGCATCACTCGAAAGCAACCGGGACTTTCCACCAGCGAATGTTTACGCGCAGCAGCTCAGTGATTTTGTTCCCTACAGTACGCCACAGTACGCTTCCATAATTTGTAGTCTCTTCCCCTGTGATTTTGGTCTGTGTCCGTCTGGTGACATGAAGTGACCCCACAACATTTCCTATGGGTGGAACAACGCGCGTATGGTTACTTGCCAGTTTATGCCAGGTAAGAAATAATAATGTACAGTCCACTGAACTACTTTACTTTTCTTCATTGACACATATAGAGTACTAAAATGACTATGAACTTTCACCCCGCAACCTTCCTAACTTATATGTTTTTTTTTCTCTTAACAGGATACATGTAGGCTGTTTGTTTTTCACATAAGGCTGTAGAAATAACAATGTTATATTAATGTTGACTAACTAACTATAAACTAAACATATTATGTATTCACCTCTCGGCTCCTCAGGTGGTTGTGTTGACTTGTGACCAGCGTTCAGACCCTGTTCTAGTGGAACTTGTGTTCCAGCCTTTCCCCTATAAACAAGATACAATGAGCTACACTGTCATCTGCAGCACTGCCAGCGGCCATATGGTGAGAACAGTCTATATCCAGCAACCACAAACAAGATAATGGCAGAGAGGGAGACTATTTTTGTCTATGTAGAGACTAGAGAGTAAAATTCTCAGTGTTCATTTCACTCTAACTGTGTGATGTACAAATTGAAACGAATGGACCCAGAAGGTTCCATTTCGTTCCATTTGGGCATTCTCAGAGTTACAAATGGATAAACGAACACAGGGCCATGTTAGTGTTTCATTCTCTGCTTTTCTTTTCACTTTCTACTTTTCGGGGAACACTTTCTCACGCCCTTTCTGCAGGTGTTGGTGGATCTCATTGATCACTCCGCATGCTCCCCGGTCTGCAAGGTGTTTCTGCGATTGGTTGAAGACCCGGGGGGGTATCACATCACACTGAGAGCCAATGCAAATGACGCCACGCAGGAGGCAAAGGCCTTTCACTTCAGTGAGTCCATGACCTCTTATATTACCCTGAACACTCCGGTCTCCTGTGGTGAAAGATGACATGGGAAAATGGCACATTCGATTGGGGCTTTTCATTGTTTTTCATGGCGTCGACTGACGTAATTTGAGCTCCTCTCCTGTCTTCTCTTCTTCCCGCTTTCTTGCCACCCCCACATCACCTCTTCTATCTTTTTTGTATCAATTGTTTTTATTTATATTCCCCTCTTTTGTATATTTATTGATAGATAGATTAACACTAGGCTGACAGGTAATGGGGAGAGAGATGGGGGTGACACGTAGCAAATGGCGGGATCAGGAGTGGAACCCATGACGGCGCGCTGTCAGGCTGGATTACCAGCCTAGGTGCCAAGACGGGCCCCTCGAACGAAAACCTGTAGTCTGAACGGCATAAAAACCCATACTCTGAACGCTGAAATGTGAAGCCATATTGGCTGCTGTTGTGTAGGGGTTAACACCAGTGACTTGACAACAGAAGCTAATGTTATAAGCTAACTGGAGCTAGAGGAAAGCCATAACAAAACACAGTGAGTGAAACAACAAAAGGAAACGAACAAAAACAATGGCACCTGGCAGTTATGACTTGAGTCATTCTTGTTTCAACATTGATTTGTCTCTCCATGTTCTCCTCTCCTCTGCAGATCCGCTCCCTCTCGCCTCCCTCCACGTAGAGAGTACAACCACCACTGCTCTCCTCACCTGGAAACATCAGCCAGGACAGAGCCTCTTGACACTCTGTCTATATAACTCTCACACACTGTCTGAGGCACACACCGTCCACCTGAACCCACAGACACAGACACATCCCCACATCACGCTGGAAGCTCTTCAGCCTGGCACGCGCTTCGAGGCCAGCATTGTGGCGACCACAGCTCTCACACGTCTCAATGTGACCTTAAAGCAAAGACTCAGCATACGCATGGAAACGGGTACGAAACACACGCACGCACGCACACACACACACACACACACACACACACACACACACACACACACACACACACACACACATGTACACACACTCAACATATGCCTCAATATGTCAAAGAGCACAATACACACAACTTTTTTTACATTGTCTTGGGTCAACAGTGAATACAGTGAACAGAACTGCAGACTCACTCCCATCTTGGAGTTCATCTTGCACTTGCACTTGCCTCAACTACCTTAAAGACGTATGCAAAGGCTGAACTTATGTAATTTAGCTAGCATTTTATGTAGACATATTTATAGCACTCTATAGTGTATCCTTACTCTGTTTGACCAGCATGGAACAGAGCCTTCATTATAGTATCATCAGTAACACCTTTAAGGAAGTAGGGAAGGGGCCCAACAAGTTATTTCCAAAATGGTGTGTGTGCATAGACTTACTTACTTACTTAGTCATCTTGCACTTCATGGCGTGTAGAGCTAACCATAGCAACCAGGTATCTCCATCTTGGTCTGTCGTGGGCAAGGTTCAGCTTGTGCCAATGTCACGTTACATGCTCTAAGGTCCTGGGTATTACATCCAGCCAGCGGGTGCAGGGGGCGCCTCTTGGTCGTCTCCAACCGGCTTGCTGGGGATTGAAGTCCAGGATGGTGCGTGTTGGATGTTCCTCTGGCAGGCGGATGATGTGGCCATAACAACGCACTCGCCGCATTGCTGCAAACATTGCAAATTGATAAACATCTCTGTGTCCCCAGATCAGTGTCCCATTGGCTGGCTGGCCCATGAGAGAAGCTGCTACAGTGTGATCCGGAGCGGCCTGGCCTGGGACAACGCCCAGCGCCGCTGCGGAGCGCTGGCAGCAGGAAGTCACCTGACTGACCTGAAGACCCAGGAAGACATACGCTTTGTGTCCTCCTACCTGCGTAGTCCCCATAATACACTGCTGCTGCTC
This sequence comes from Protomyctophum parallelum, assembly GCF_964188405.1. Taxonomy (NCBI): domain Eukaryota; kingdom Metazoa; phylum Chordata; class Actinopteri; order Myctophiformes; family Myctophidae; genus Protomyctophum; species Protomyctophum parallelum. The sequence goes on along the minus strand of NC_139700.1, from coordinate 18,107,694 downwards.
CTGTGGACAGGACTCAATGACAGACAGGTAACCAAATACACTGTATCACCACCTGGTGTTCATTTAACACTGTGAAGGTCAGTGTTTCCACTGTGTTTGGTCTGACCCATTAACCCACTAATACCTGAGACTAGGCCAGATTCTACAAAATGTCTTCTAAATCATGATCATGTTTCTATATATCAGTGGTGCGCAAACCTTTTCATGTCAAGGACCCCCAAAATTATAATTTGGCCGCCGACCCTCATCTGTTGTTTTAGGGACCCCACCCCCCCACCAGAAGCAAAGATAAGAGTTAAAACGGTGAAAGAATATATATTCAAAGAGTTGCAGTGCACACATTTTTTCTAAAATAGCATCTGCTACTTTTCAATAGCTAAAGTTTAAAATAATGATTAAAGACCTGAGGCTGATTCTACAAATGCCTTCTAAATCAGTAGTTCTCAAACCTTTTCGTGTCAAAGACCCCCAAAATTATATGTATTTGGCCTCGGACCCCCGTCTGAAACTCATATGTATGTGTGTGTGTGTGTGTGTGTGTGTGTGTGTGTGTGTGTGTGTGTGTGTGTGTGTGTGTGTGTGTGTGTGTGTGTGTGTGTGTGTGTGCGTGTGTGTGTGCGCTCGCTGGATGTTTGGTTACAATATCCCTTCCACTCATCTCATAGGATGAGGGTCAACCCCGCTGGTCTGATGGCTCTGCCTACAACCTGACCGACTCTGTGACATCATCATCATTGCCGGCCAATCAGACAGATTGTTTTGCCCTGCAGAAAAATGCAACGGGACCGGGATACTTCCTCACTCCATTCTTCTGTCACATGCCTTTACCCTTCATCTGCCAGTACCACAGTAAATAATACACATTCAATACAAATGCCTTTACCCTTCATCTGCCAGTACCACAGTAAATAATACACATTCAATACACATGCCTTTACCCTTCATCTGCCAGTACCACAGTAAATAATACACATTCATTACCCTTCATCTGCCAGTACCACAGAAAATAATACACATTCAATACAAATGCCTTTACCCTTCATCAGCCAGTACCACAGTAAATAATACACATTCATTACCCTTCATCTGCCAGTACCACAGTAAATAATACACATTCAATACACATGCCTTTACCCTTCATCTGCCAGTACCACAGTAAATAATACACATGCCTTTACCCTTCATCTGCCAGTACCACAGTAAATAATACACATGCCTTTACCCTTCATCTGCCAGTACCACAGTAAATAATACACATTCAATACACATGCCTTTACCCTTTATCTGCCAGTACCACAGTAAATAATACACATTCAATACACATGCATTTACCCTTCATCTGCCAGTACCACAGTAAATAATACACATTCAATACACATGCATTTACCCTTCATCTGCCAGTACCACAGTAAATAATACACATTCAATACACGTTCATTACCCTTCATCTGCCAGTACCACAGTAAATAATACACATTCAATACACATTCATTACCCTTCATCTGCCAGTACCACAGTAAATAATACACATTCAATACACGTTCAATACCCTTCATCTGCCAGTACCACAGTAAATAATACACATTCAATACACATTCATTACCCTTCATCTGCCAGTACCACAGTAAATAATACACATTCAATACACATTCATTACCCTTCATCTGCCAGTAGTAGTACCACAGTAAATAATACACATTCAATACACATTCAATACCCTTCATCTGCCTGTACCACAGTAACACATTCATTCTATGACTCATCATGAACAGTTGTTTGGGAGACAGAGAATGACAGTCTTGGTGTGTAAACACAGTGGTGGAGAAAGTACTGTAGTAATGTAGTGAGAGTAAAAGTACAATATGAGATGTAGTGGGGTAGAAGTACTGGAAATTGGAAATGCTCAGGTAAAGTACAAATACCTCAAAATTACAGAACTTACTGTAAGTAAATGTACTTAGTTACTTTCCACCACTGTGTAACCGCAGCCATATACATAGCTGAGTGAGGGGCTGGTGTAGCTGAGTGGCTAAAGACACTCAGCTATACATCATGCAGCTGGCGCTGAATTCCAGCATAGCATAGATACGGGGCACTCCCTCCATTGAAAATAATTCAAAACATACGCTGCTCTCAGGACAAAAAGGTGGACATAATTACTATAACTTCCTCCCATACGCTGCAATAAGATAATACAAATTGACGCATATGTTATCCATGATCCTGTCATTTCACCTCACACTGCAGGCTGTTATTTCGACAGGGTCTAATAACTAAATTCAGAAAATGTCCCAAGAGAAGATAAATGCTCAGGAATTTCGGGGAATTTTGGAAATGTACTCTCCCTCTTTCTCCCCCCCCCCCTCCCACCCTCCCACCCCCCTCTCTCTCTCTCCCTCCCTCCCTCTATCTCTGTCTGCCCATAGTCCCTATGGTCCCTGCCGCCTTCTCTTTGGCCCTGGGGCAGGTGACAGAGCGCGAGGTGGAGCTTCGGTGGGGCGACCTCACAGCGCTGACCTCTGGTCAACAACATGCACGTGCACCTCAGGTTGTCCTCCAGTATCAAAAGGAGGCGAACGACGAACCTGGACGACCCGGAGAGGAGGAGGAGGAGGGGGGAAACAGGAGAGAGGATGTTATGTGGAGGAGGCGCGGAGCAGGCATGAACAGACTGGTGCATGTGCCAGTGTCCTTGTCATCCCGAGGGGTGACTCTGGCAGGTCTGTCCACCGGGAGTGTCTACTCCTTCTCCCTCAGAGCATCTCACTCTGATGGCTCGTCCTGGAGCCTGGGGCACACTCACACCGCGCATACCAGTGAGTCCTTACGCACGCACACACACGCACACACACTTAATTTAACTGTGTAGGGGAACCCTTTTTAATCTCAGGATGTTGCTGTATTACTGTATATTCTGAATATTAATAATATTCTGAATATATTATTTTAATAATGTCAGTTGGAACCCTGCAATAGGAACTCAACAAATAAAACAGAATAATCAGAAAACATGGCTGAAAATCAAACATCAAACACACTGGAATTTTATATAAATAAGACGGGTGCATGATAAACAATTTATTGCGCAGGCATTCGTCTTTGCCTGGGATTGAATCTCAATTGCACCCACCAATATTGTAACATGTTTATGCCCATTCTGTCACAGGGCCTACTCCACCACAAAACATCACGGTTGGTTCCGTCACAGTCAGTCAGATTACAGTTCACTGGATGCTTCCGGAATCAAGCCATGCCAAAACATGGAGCTTTGTGGTGCACTATATGGACGTGGCTTTGAGACAGGAGTGGATCGCTGGAATGGCCAACATCTCCGGGTCAACTGTGATTGGTGGGCTGCAGACGTACACTGCCGTGATTGGAGGTCTGGAGTCGTACAGGAAATACAGGGTTGAAGTATACACAGTCACTGAGCACGGGGTCGAGAGCTGTGAACAGAAGCCTCTGATAGTGCGCACTGGTAAGTGTTAAATGTTAAATGACCAGAATGAATCCTATAGGATTTAAGTGGTTATGTAGCACAATTCGAATTGTCCCCCAACACTCTGAAAATGCCCTGAAATTGCCTTTAATTTGTGCAAATGCTGCTGTATTTGACTCCGGTCCAGTGAACTGAAGCTAATGACTGCTGTGTTTTGTGTGTATTAGGGGTGAGGGCCCCTAGCGGACTGGCAATGCGTATCGCAGGAGAAAACCCAACGGCGTGCTGGAACAGTCCACTGGACGACCCTCCAGAGGGCTATTACCTCACATCCCATCCACTAAACTACCCCAGACCAACTGCATTGTGGATAAATGAGTCCAGTCCTATTGCACTCTGGGAAGATGAGTCTGTGTGTGTGGCCCTGGGCATGCTCACTCCAGGTCAGACCTACAAGGTGGGAGTGGTCTCATTGAGAGGACAAGACCAGAGTCAGGAGACCGCCATCATTTACACCACAGGTAAGATGTAGTGGATATAGGTGTAGTGAAATGGTGGGCATTTTATTTTGAAGTTTCAGACGGTTTCAGCTTGAAACCAAGAGTGTCTGCTGAAGTTTCTGAACCAATCAGAGTGTCACATCCCTCCAGGCTATGGGAGAGGAAGTCTCTCACTCACGTGCAGTGTCATTTGTAAACAAAGTGACAGAGAGATGTGGAGAAAAGCCAGCAGATTATTTCTAACCTATACACAACCTATAGCCTATACATATTTTAGCGTGATGATTAAGTTTAAAACGAGTAATACACTGTTTGGATGTCATCTTGAATGAGATTAAAAACGGAGTAGTTCTTTAATCAAAACCAGCTGTGGAGGAGGAAGCATGGGAATCAAACTGGTGAGCTTAATTTTTATTGGCTTTTATCGATGTGGGCCTCGACACGTCATCACGCAGCACGTTTTATGGACTTTTGATATAAAAACACACACAATGAGAATTTGCCAATTTTTGGGCATGCCCAATTGCCCATAATGACCACGGATATGCGGTCTAAAAGTGTGAAAAACATATTTTTCATTTCACTACAACTTTAAGGCCGCCCTGTAAATACTGTTAGGGCTGATGAGTTCATGGCCGGCAGGTGCATCAATTGAGTGCGATGAGCTGATCACAGACAGGTGTGCCAAGGCTGGAAGCTGGGAGGAAAGCTGACGGCCACACACAGCCACAGTATGCCCACACAGAGCCATAGACTGTGGCAGGGTTGAGACCAGGGGGGCAGTCAGCCAGATATTTCGTGAAGCCTCATTTGAAATCGGTAGTTCATATAATGGCCTGTTGTGGCGCTGGACTGGACCCAAAAAGCCCCATAGCTCCATAGAGGCCCATGTATTTTGGCCCAACTTCACCTAGACTGTATTACCTTAATAAACATGGTCATGAATACTTTCTGCTTCCAGTCACTAGTTTAAAGTCTCATTTCTAATGTCATAATATTCTTTTTGGAAAATTATGGTCCCATTTATAAAATAAATGACCATAAAGTCGCGTATGTTCTGAGGGGCGTGGCTACCGTTACAGTCTATGATCGGGAGTCCCCACCCACTCGAGTCAAAATAAAAACCAACGGAGAAGAAGGGGGGAAGTCCCGCCTCGTTGTCTGGGCCAGCCAATGGCCAGCTGGGCCAAAACGGATCTTGAAAGATGGCGACTTACAGTGCATTAGAATGCAAGGGATTTCAGGCTTCATTTTACGTTCATGTTAGACCCGGGGAACGCTTTGTCCATATTTTTTACAGTCTATGGTTGAGACAGGATATTGCTTTGTCAATATTGGCCTTACACTGGCCGTTTATCGTGTGTGTGTGTGTGTGTGTGTGTGTGTGTGTGTGTGTGTGTATAGTGTGTGTGTGTGTGAGAGACAGTATTTGAAGCGTTCCAGCGGGTCTGTCTGTCTTGCTAACTAAAGGTAAAAAATAATAACTGCCTGGCTGTCACTCTGGGGGCAATATAACCCGAACGAGAGCCAAAAATACGGCAAATTAAAGCTGATATACCCGCTTACATGCTTGCGCGAGCACGTGCCCGTCATGCACACGCGCCCAGCTAGGCCCATCTTGGACTGCATTTCTGGCTGCGCCACAGTATGTGTGACCCGGATGTGACCCCAATTAGATGACTGCTCGGTGTGAACACAGCCCTTCATTGGGGTCAATAGGCCAATCAGCATTAGCTAGGGGTCAATAGGTCGCACTGAGAGACATACCTGTAGGGAGTAGGGACAATCAGACAGACATTGTCGCTTAAAGCAGGGGTTCTCAAAGTTTTTGGCTGGGGACCCCCAATCTTTTTATTTTTTTAAATAATTTGGGCACCTTCCAAAATAATTTTGGGACGGCCCGAGGGGTCGCGACCCCAAGGTTGAGAACCCCTGGCTTAAAGGAGCGCTTGGCACTGCTCAAAAATGATATGCAGAGACCAGAGTCAAAGCAGACATACATTTGTGAAAAAAGTAATGAAGTGTCCTTTGTCTCTTTTTCTACCTGAACATTTGCATCTCTGCAGAGCCCTGGCCTGTGCAGGTAGCACTCCCTCTGTCCGTGGACACAGACTCTTCTCTGCTGTACATCCAGCCGCCACTGCAAGGCGTGCTCGACGGGGTGAAGGTGTGTCTTTGCCACGGCGCGTGTGACAATGAAGCGTGTCGGGAAGCGACGTGTGAGGAGGACTCGTGCGAGTGGCACTCTCTCCCCGCCGGGGCCCGCGTGGTGTCCCTCAGGAACCTGAGTCCAGGGTCCCAGTACCGTCTCGGGGTGTACAGCACCAGCCGAGGGAGGACGGGAGCCCCCTTCTTCACACACCCCATCAGAACCAGTGAGTTACACGGTCGATTTTGTCAGCAATATTTAGTTTAGTCATAGTCTTTTGAATAGTCTTTAGTTTAATTCACATTTTAGTCATCTGAAACGTTTTCAGCATGCTCCCCCGTGGCGGCCAAGTCTATGGACTTTTTATTTTTGCTTTAATCATGTCCCCCCCTCACTTCACACGAGTGTGTTTTTTAAATAGCAGATCTACAAGCTCAACACGCCACATTGTGAGCTTATCTAACGTATTTAGATGGTATATTATCTCATTTAGCTGTATGTACATACACACACGCAGTATAACCACATCGTAATAACACCGTGATTAAAAGTACCTTCTTCGGTGCTATCTTTTAAACCTATGAGTCTTAGTTTTAATTTTCCCTAAACCCTCCTAGGTTAATTACTATCCTGCATGTTTTTTTTTTGGACAATAATTACAGCATAATGATCTGACGCGTGCATGTTTCTAATTTCAGGCCTGGCCCCTCCGGGCAGTGTGAGAGAAGGCGTGGTGACAGAATGGTCGGCGGAGCTGCTTTGGGATGCAGCGGGCGGCCATGCACATGGCTACGAGGTCATCTGCTTCGACTGTGACCGCCACGCACTCACGGTACAAACCAAAGCCCCAAAAGTCATTAAGAATCAGTCAGTGTTGCTTTTAGTGTCTCAATTTGATGTGAATGAATTTGTGGGATTGCTTTAGCGGCTCAAGGTCAGACAGTCGGGCTTGTTAAAGTCCACAACGGCCAGTGGTGGAAAGTAACTAAAGTATGTTTACTTAAGTACTGTACGTTTAAAGTGTGGCATAGAAATGGTATTCACTCCTTCAAAGATCTTTATATTGATGGGTTATTTCCGACCTTTGAACAAATACGACGCAAATTCAATTTACCCCAATCACATTTCTTTAGATTTCTACAGATATGACATTTCTTAACACAACACACTGCTTCATTTCCAAACATACCTCCCAACTCATCAATGGAATCTATATTTCTACCTGACCCATTGCTCAAAGGAGGTGTTTCTATTATTTATAATTCTCTCTCATGTCTAGATAATAATGCCTCCTTGGAGTATTTAAAAACTGCTTGGGAAAACGACTTAGGAATATCTATCACTGACGAGCAATGGTCTACATCTCAAAAGTTTGTGCACTCTTTTTCAGTATGTGCCAGGCACGGTCTTATACAGTTTAAAATATTACTTAAGTACTGTACTTAAAGGTATATTCAGTGATTTCACTTAATTCAAATATCACTTATTTTTTTGTTTTGTTGTGATAATCCTCCCTACAATAGAGTGTGCTGGCCATATAAGGAGTTCCTCCCTGTCCCCAGTTAACCCCTGGGGGTCAAAAAACCTTAGGTTTCGTTTTTGACTCTCTATCCTGATTGGACGAAAGGCTGGGTCCCACAGCCAAAAAACGAAACCTAAGGTTTTTTGAGTGAAATCACTGAATATACCTTTAAGTAAAAATTTTAGGTATTTGTATACTTTACTTGAGTAACAGGTCTAGTTATTATAAAAAAAAACATGCAGCCCTGTATATATTTCGGCCATTTGAAAATAGCCAATCTACAAGTTCACAATGCGTCGCGATACGACGCATTGTGAGCTTGCAGATTTGCTATTTCCAAAAGATTTGCGTGCACTTGAAAAAAGGTTTAGATGTGCTGGTGGGGTGGTGGGTGAGGAATGTTTCTCTTCTCTCCATGCTCAGTAATGACTTAATCCCAGGCTCTCCACTCCCATGTGCTCCACTCGGGCAAAAAGACACCACTAGACTGTGTTTCTATGTGGGTAAGTTGTATATACAATCAGGGCTGGACTGGGACAAAAATTCGGCCCGGGCATTTTCGCGTGAATTTGGCCCAGATCGGCCCACCACAACCAGCGCGCAGATAGCAGAAACTCTACTGCCCGCTCCGTCGCGGCACACACAAACAAACAAGCCCTGATACCACCACTTTTACAGAACAACATAGGCCTAAATGATACAAACCAACAGACAACTACACAACCCTTTGTAGAGGGTTTATTTGTCACTCACTGATACAGGTACAGTGAAATTATCATGATGGCACTGGCAGAATGGCAGCACGACCGGACCTTTCCTGGTGGCCTGCCGCCTATTGTCCTGCCTGCCTGTCCAAAAAAAAAAATATATATATTTTAAATCATGGCGGCCCCCTACGGTCGCGGCCCACCGGGAAAATGCCCGGTATGCCCGGTGGCCAGTCCAGCCCTGTATACAATACAGGTGTGTGTTTGGCTTTTTGTTTGATTGTTGAATTTTGGACCCAAAAAACATAGGGACATACAAAACATAGGGACATAGGGACACACACGGACATAGGCCGCGTGTGTCCCTG
>NC_139700.1:18089009-18094009 GCF_964188405.1 Protomyctophum parallelum | reverse complement strand
CATACTGTACGCATGCACTGCACTGCACGCACACACACACGCGCGCACACACACACACACACACACACACACACACACACACACACACACACACACACACACACACACACACACATTATTCAAGTTGTAGAGGAAGCAGGCCACCTAGCTGGTTCAGGTTTCACTCACCTGTGGACGCCCAGTGAACCACGCACACACCCATGGGGTCACCTGGCAACCGCCATCGGCACGGCAGAGCTTTGGTTACCGGCCCTTTAAATGATGCATGACCTCCTCAGAGCTATGGCCAGGAACAATGACCGAGCACTACACAGTACCACATTTACACACAAGCAGAAGATGTTTTAATAATGTACTGTATAGTGTACATCAGTGGTTGTCAACCAGTGGTTGTCAACCAGTGGCCCATAATACATACTGTACATGCAGCGGAAAATGCTATAGCAATTTCTTTTAAATGAAACCTTTGATCAGGCATAACTCATGCCTCCTTCGGCCAAAAGTCATGGCACTTGTTTCCACATGTTCTTTGACTCAACACTGTCACTTTGACCAGTAAGCTCCGCCCTCAGATATTCCACCATTTTGAGAAGTTTGAACCGGTATACCTGATTTTCTGCCTGGATCTTTGAGCGATTTGCATGAAACGTTCTACACACAATCTATGAACCATTATCTGAAATCCCAGTTGAAGATAAGTTTGTACATGAAAACATGAACAGCGAACACTCTGTAGTAATGAATAATGGACCAGGACACACATAATTGTCATCACAAACACTGGACTGATTGGGATATGGGTTAAAAATCCCCCCCACACACACACACACACACACACACACACACACACACACACACACACACACACACACACACACACAATTAAAACTGACCCTGTCACAATTCACAAATGTCATGTTTTTCACAGGTTCAGTCTTGTCATGCCATGTTTCTATGGCTTATTGTGCATATTATTCTTATTGCTTATTGCCTTCCTGCTTGGTCCTGCCTTATCGCTGCGATTATTATTATTTCAAATGTTTTCAGTGACAGCACCCCAGTACAGTTATCATGGAGAAATTGGGTCTCTAATGAATAATAAATACTGATCTGCATGCATGTGTGCTCGTACACATATATGCGCGCGCGTGTGTGTGTGTGTGTGTGTGTGTGTGTGTGTGTGTGTGTGTGTGTGTGTGTGTGTGTGTGTGTGTGTGTGTGTGTGTGTGTGTGTGTGTTACAATACTTTGAAATATAGTAGAATTGGATACATACATTGTGAGGATTTGGATTTACCATTAGGAAAATACTCAGGTTAGTGTTAGGATTAGGTTTAGGGGTTAGGAGGATTAGATTTATGCCTGCTTTATAAACTTAGTTATACACACTGGGATTTATTTTAACCGGATACCCCGCCCAGGACAGGAGACTTCAGGAGACTTGGCTCAGATCTGAACCCATTTGATTTGCCGTTAGGAACCCGTTGCGACCGGCACATGCCCTTGCTGACGTCGACCCAAGGCAGTGTTCAAATCCACACAACCAGATGTAAAAAAACAAAATAGCCAATCTAAAAGCTTTTAGATCAGCAATGTAAATGTTTCTGCCATTCTTCTTCAGCAATTTTCAATGTTGTCCTAAACCTTTGACGTCCTCACTCACAAGTATACTGTAGTAATACACGTGTGTGTGTGTGTGTGTGTGTGTGTGTGTGTGTGTGTGTGTGTGTGTGTGTGTGTGTGTGCGCGTCTGCGTGCGTTAATTGTTCTCAGCTGGTGTGTGGCCTGCTGGCAGAGGACAGGCGGTGGTGGCTGGAGGTGCTGGTTGTGCACGGGACCAGTTATGAGATCAGAGACCTGGTCCCTGGCTCAGCCTATGGACTCAGCATCTGCAGCATGCTGGCAGAGGACGCCAGTCAAGCAGTCCATAGAGAGTTCTACACACGTAAGGAACGCACGCACGCACGCACGCACACACGCACGCACGCACAAACACACACAGACGGTGGTAAACGCTTTAAAGTACATTGTCCATTTCTGAAAATGTAGGCCTACTTATCAATTATCAGTTGCAGCTCTGAGAGAGAGAGAGACAGAGAGAGAGAGAGAGAGAGAGAGAGAGAGAGAGAGAGAGAGACCCACAGAGAGATAGAGAGAAAGAGTGTGTGTCTGTGAGAGAGAGAGAGAGAGAGAGAGAGAGAGAGAGAGAGAGAGAGAGAGAGAGAGAGACTCCAGCATTGTGTGGGCTCAGCATTCATCCCTTGCGGAGGTCATCAGATAATGGCAATGGCTGATTAGTTGGTTTTGAAGGGTGCTTCTCTCTTCTGATCAGAACATTGCTCCCCCACCTTGATTGGCATTCATAACAAGACACCAAAAAGCCAAATGGAAGCAGGGAGGAAAATGTGTCCTGAATGCACAACGAGGTGGCGCTTTTCTTTGCCCAGGCCAGTGGTGGAAAGTAACCAGTGGTATAAAGTAACTAAGTACATTTAGTACTGCACTTAAGGTATTTGTACTTTTTCTTGAGTATTTCCAATTTCCAATACTTTTACTACTTCTACTCCACTACATCTCGGAGGCAAATATTGTACTTTATTACTAGTTACTTTGTAGATTTTGATTATTAAGCCTATTACAAAACCTTTTAAGTACATTTTGATGTCTATATCTTTGTACTTTCACTCAAGTACATTTTGAATTCCGGACCTTTTACTTGTAACAGGAGCATTTCTACATTGCAGTATTGCTACTTTTACTTAAGTACTTTTTCCCACCACTGGTAATGGGTTTTGTTTGTCCAGGCCCCGCAGGAGTGTGTGCCCTCCATCTGCTGCACGCCAACACGTCGTCCTTCACCGTGGGCTGGGACGGCGCGCCGGGACACTTCCACTTCCACAGAGTCACCGTGATGGCCGCCGGTGATTCTTCGGTCACTCGCACGCTCACCGCGCCCCGGGGGGAACGCGTCGCCGTGGTTACGGGATTACGGGACGGCTGCGGCTACAACGTGAGCGCCGAGAGGGTGAGAGGGGCGGCGACGGGCAGCCCCGCTTTCCTCACCGTCACCACAGGTAGAGATATGATACCTGTATGGGAGAAACCACTTACAAACTAACTACAAAATGTTTTTAAATATTTTCTTTTATATTTTTGGTTCAATATTTTTTTAACCAACACACAGACATAAAGGGCTGTATTTTGCGCGTCTTAAGTACCAGGTCTTATTCCCTAACTTGAATAAACTAAAGACCTGGAGGCGTGATCAATGCTCTTTGGCCACTCAGAATAGCAAAATGGCATTGATCACGCCTCCAGGTCTTTAGTTTACTCAAGTTAGGGAATAAGACCTGGTACTTAAGACACGCAAAATACAGCCCAAAGGGTGTTTAATAGCACTGATTTATGGAGAAAGAAAATCTCAGTTAGTTAGGTGGTTTCCTCCCGACAGCAACGATATGATATGATATGATATGATATGATATGATATGATATGATATGATATGATATGATATGATATGATATGATATGATATGATATGATATGATATGATTATGATATGATATGATATGATATGATATGATATGATATGATATGATATGATATGATATGATATGATATGATATGATATGATATGATATGATATAATGTACTTAGTAGTATATGAATATACTACACTGAAATTTGTCTTGCAACCCAGCAACCTTGTATGCAACACATATAAATGACAGATGATAATGATAGATGATAAATGACACATAATTGACATAACACAGAAATGAAAATAAAATACATACATAAAAACATGAAGGCAAGAGCAATGTCCACAGCTCCGTCTAGTCCTGGCCAAAATCTGGATTAAGCCTCCGTCGACTGATGGACAAAGGACCTCTTCAGTCTGACCTTATTGTATGCTGCTGGAAAAAACATATCTCCTTCCTGAAGGCAGCAGCCTATACTCTCCATACAAAACATATAGTATTCGAGGTGATATTCCTTGCTAACCTCAGCCTGCTGCCTGACCAAGGATGCTCTTGCACAGAAGGGCCCGGCTGCTCAACACCCCATTAACTCACTCATCATGAATGTCTCTTCATTGAATTACAGAAAGAAACTTTGTCCACCCCCACCCCCCTCTTTCTCTCTCACTCCCCCCACCTCCCTCTTTGTCTCTCTCTCTGTCACTTGTGTCCCCCCCATGAGTGCCAAATCGCGTGAAGGGAGTGCGTGTGGTCAACGTGTCGACGCATGCGTTCTCGCTGCGCTGGGAGCGGTCGTCGGGAGGGTGCGTGGATCGCTACCGGGTCAGCCTGCTGCCTGACCAAGGAAATGTCACGGTGTACCCGACACACGACGGACACATCCAGGTATATGCGTGTGTGTCTGAGTCAGTGGAATCATAACTCGGCCTCAAAATGGCCATGCTGTAGCAGATGGAAACGAGAAAAGACACAGACGTTATAAGTAATGTAATTTATGTGCAGTGTCATACCATGACTGAGTTATTATCGAGAGCTAGTGAAGGGAGGACGGACGGTAGATCTGCTACTGTAGATGTCTGCTTTCTTTATGGAACCAAATTCACACACACACACACACACACACACACACACACACACACACACACACACACACACGCACACACAGAGCTTCCCCCGTTCTGCAAAACCCCGCCTCATACCAGCTCTCCCTGGCTGCCAGGTGTCAGATACCCCCCTCAAATGTAACCTTACACACCTACCTTACACACACACACACACACACACGCAGGCACACACACACACACACACACACACACACACACACACACACACACACACACACACACACACACACACACACACACACACACACACACACACACACACATACACAGTTGAGTAATAGAGCTCATTATTTATTAGGTAGGCTTTGTGAGCGCAACCCTGAATCATTCATTTGCTTAAGCAGGTCTCCCTAGAGAGAGAGAAAGAGGGAGAAAGAGGGAGGGAGAGAGTTAGC
>NC_139700.1:18054009-18084009 GCF_964188405.1 Protomyctophum parallelum | reverse complement strand
CTTACGTTAGTCTCCTCCCCTTAGTGACGGTATAGTCACACCACTTCCGTTTCATCTTCACAGTCGTGCAAATGTATCCTAATATAAATATAAATCATCTAAGCATATACAGCTTGCTGCTTAGCAGAAAAGGAAATACAAAAATTAAATGTAAAGATATTTTAAAATATATTTTCGTTAACGGAAATGGCAGCTTCCTTACTCAGATTTCAGATGTAGTTCCAGACTATATAGCATTCGGAGATTGTAGAATAGTTGTCTGGCTACGTGAGACTATGCTTATGGTAATGATTTGAAAGTATCGCCGTGCTGACCATCTGCCCAGCTGCAGAACAGTCGCCTCAGAAAACAAGGCAGTGAATTGATCAAATAGTATTGTCTATTTCTCGCTTCAAATGTTTTTTTGTTTGTTTACATGGCTGTCATGTTGGATACAGCATCAACTCACATCATTTTGCCACTCACTAGGCATTCCCGCAAACTTCCGGGTATGATGATGTCACACGCATATACCCTCTATAGAGTGGAGCGGTCATTATCAAGAAATAACACACAGCTGAATTCAGCGATTGACCAATCAGAATCAAGCATTCAACCAAGCCGTGTAATATATCCCTAACCCTATTGATTGATTGATTGATTGATTGATAATTTTATTAGACAATAAGATGCAAACGGTACAGGGTACAGGTACAGTAAAGCATATTTGGTCCAAAAGGACAGCACCGAAGAAAGACCTTGCAGTCTTGTTTCCATTCGGGTCCCATGCATTCATTCACAATAACAATAACAACATTAAATCTATGTACAGATTAAAATAGAAATGAATTGGAAGGGGGAGGGAGGGGGGGGAGTTGCTAGTTTTGAGGGAAGGGGGCAAGGCATTCCACACCTGAGTGGAAGTGTTGTGGAAGGTGAATTTACCCATATTTGTTCTAAAAGTGGGTGGCACCAGATCATTATTCACACTCCCTCTAGTGTTGTGGCTGGGAGTTGCTCACCTTTTTTAGGTAATCAGTAAAGTCAATGGACACTAATGGATCTGCATTTACAATTTTGAAAGTCAGTCCCATGCATTTTCAATTGCTTGACTCTGTCTTCTACCCAGAGCCAGCTATCAAAATGTGTTACAAAAAGGTGGGTCATGGGCCCTAGGCATAGAATAAGTCAGATTAGTTTGTTTTGGGAGGTCTGGAGCTTAGTTTGTTGTGCCATTGAGATGTTAGAGAACCAGGAGGTGCATGCATAGTCAAACAAGGGCTGAATAAGAGCTGCAGCTAATGTCCTGAGAGCCCTCCTGTTAATTTAACAAAGGAAGAGATTCTGCCCAAGAATCTTGTCCTTTGATTTACTCTTTTGATCGCTCTTGTTGTCATGCCCTCACCTGCCAGTTTATTGTCCAGGATACAGTCCAGATATGTAACCTCTTCTTTGATAGAGATTAATATGTCGTCAACTCTGACCTTGAAATCATTTACATTTACCCTACTAAAGGAATGGTTAGACCAAAAAAGAATGGATTCTGTTTTACCAAGATGCAATGAAAGTTTGTTATCGGTAAGCCAAGTAATATATATATTCTTTCAGAGCGAACGTTTTAACTCAAATCTTTGCTTCTGGGGGAAGGGTCACTGGAACAACATATTTTCAGATATGGGTCGGCGGCCGATTACATATATTTTTGGGGGTCCTTGACATGAAAATGTTTGAGAACCACTGACATAGAAACAGAGGGATTTTCAAGAAAACTCTCATGATTTAGAAGACATTTGTAGAATGAAGGTCTAAATGGGTTAAGTCGTAGAAATTACAATATATAACTATATATATTATTTAATATTTAGTAGTCTTCAAGGGACAAGAAGGTGGCGCCAGGCTTATAACGGCTGAATAACTTTGTATTCTTTTAGGTACAAGGAGGTGTGTCCTTACCTTGAGTCGGCCTACCATGAGGTGGCTTCCACTGATGACCTTCCGGAGACTCTCCTCAATAACCTCAGTCCAGGCTCTACGTATGACGTACAGGTAACATGTACACAATACACATACACTATAGACATACCGGAGACTCTCCACAATAACCTCAGTCCAGGCTCTACGTATGACGTACAGGTAACATGTACACAATACACATACACTATAGACATACCGGTAATACATATCATCACTGTTGGGCAGATACCTTGTATGTCCAAAACTGCTACTGTTCAGGAAACAAAACAAAACCACTATGGATCCAGTGTAGTTTAATCATAAGCTCTATTTAATAGCTTGTTAGTCTTGCGTTGCCTCTTACACTTTTCACATGCTTCCGTCACATCATACATTCAGTCTCGATCACGGAAGCTCTGATGATGAGCAAGCGATAAAGCAGAAGTAAAGCCTCCTCCCCACTTCCCATTTGTCTTTACAGGAGCGCAAATGATCTTAATGAAAATCGAAATCATCTAAGCATAGCCTATATATTATAGCTTTCTATTTAGCAGAAATTAAAAAATATAAAAAAAAATTAAACAAACGTAAAGATATTTTAAAATATATTTTCGTGAACGGAAATGCCAGCTTCCTGGCTCGGATTTCAGGAGGTAGTTCCAGACTGTCACTCTACAGCTTCGTTTTGAACGCATTGATTGCACTGATCATGTCACCAATGTCTCTGTCCTTCCCTTGCAATTCTCGGTTAAGGTCGTTCAGTTTTGCTGTCAGGTCCGTAAGAAAGCCCAAGTCCAATAACCAAACATCGTCAGACAGCTGATCATACTGCACCGGGCGCGGCCTCGACACTCGCCTGGGTCTTCTGTTGGTGGCTCTGACGGAGTTCATTTGGGGAGTTGGTTTGTGGTGGCTGGGAAAAAAAATAGAGACGATTCTTTTTTTCCCCTCGACCGGCCCCGCTTGCTTCGTTCTAATTTTAACCACCCTCCTTCCTTCTCAACCCAAACTGTAACCTCCTCGCCGCCTCTTTCTCTCTCTTTTCCTAACGCGACCCCGACGAGCAAACTGCGGACGGAAATCCGCTGATATTCGGGTTGTTGTTACGAGGTGTTGTGTCGCTACTGGCTTCCAGCTCCGTCTCGGTCTGTAGCAGGAGGAGCCATTAACCAGTGGATGGCGTCTCGAGCCATCACTGCGCGCTATTCTAAATACACGTTATACACGTTCTGCTGTGTATTGGCAGTGATGGCTGGCTGCCCGTCAGTCTGACACTTCGGGATCGACTTGAAAGGTTCCTGCGAGCTACTGGTAGCTCGCGAACCCCTGGTTGGTTACCCCTGCTCTACACAGTATAGCATTCAGAGATTGTGGAATAGTTGTCTGGCTATGCAAGACTAATAGCTTGTTAATCTTGTTGGTACAGTATCTGGTGTCCCTAATTTGAACATTTCATTACAGGCAAAACATTTAAAAGTAAAATAGTGAAAATAGTAGATCTACAAGCTCACAACGATTTGCATGGCAATGCATTGCAAGCTTGTAGATCTGCTATTTTTGCTACTATTGTGTGTAAGAAGATGACATTCTGTAGATACAAGGTTTCTGCCATACACATGTGTGTAGCAGAGTGCATATCCCTTTGGCTTAGTGGTTAAGATGTTGGCTTTCCACGTGGGAGACCCGGGTACGATTCCCGGGTGTTAGAATGGTGCCGTGACCTGGATCGGGTTTCCCCGTGGGAGGAGGTCAAAGGGGGGGTGAGTGTAGCAGAGTGGCTCACAACCTCAGCCTGATGGCCTCCAAAGTCTAATATCTCCCCCGAGCCATGGTGGTATCCCTTTGGCTTAGTGGTTAAGATGTTGACTTTCCACGTGGGAGACCCAGGTATGACCCCAAGGTTACGTGCACACACAGCGACACAGGTACATAAATAAATAAATGAAAGCACAAACAAACACAAACATAGTCATACATTCTGTACATACTTTTCCTTTTCTTTTTTTTAAAGAGCACACATACAGCATACTGCTCTTAACACTGATGTGTGTGCTCCAGAGTGAAGCAGATTCCATGTGACGAGACTCTATTCTCTTGATCTGGCTGAATAATTGATTCTGATTGAATTATTGATCAGGTAAACAGATCTATGGATCACCCATGGCTCTTTCCACTGTCTGTTGTCGTTGAGCTTGAATGTGATCACGCTTATTAGTTTTCAGAATTCATTAACCTGTGTGACCTTCATAGAGCGGGACATTATGTGAGGAGACAAACAATGATTGTGTGTGTACTGCATTTGTGTGTGTGCATGCATGCCTGTGTGTGTATCACGTTACCTTAGACTTAGACTTGTCAATGCGTGGTTCCATCAAACCTCTCTTCTACAGTAAACCTCTCTTCTACAGTACTTAGCAGTTACATTTATTAATACTGCACATTGTTGCAATGTAATTCTATGAATGAGCTAAATGTAGCATACTCAAAATGTTCAAGCAGGCAAACAAGCAATTATTTGTCCACACAGATACACGTCGGTACAGTATGCACTACTGTATTATAACAACATCCAGAGCCCACCGCAGCTCAGAGCATGTGCGGGGTGCACGCTGGGTCTTAGTCTAGTCTACCTTTTCACGGCAGCTCATTTGGGACAAAACACTGTGCAGCGTATCTGGTCATTATGAGATGTGTAGAAAAAGAAAGATCTTTTCGAGCGATAAAAATAAGTGATTTAGAGTAAGAGCTGCAGTGTGCTCTGGATTATATTATTATTTAACTATTTTTAACAGGTCATTTCGAGGGTTAAAAAGCACGGCTAGAAAGCTGTCTCAACCAATCATCTGATTGGTTGAGACAGCTTTCTAGCCGTGCTTTTTAACCACGATATTGGAACGGCTAATCAAAACAAAGAATTCAGCCGTGCTTTTCTTGGCTATATATAGCCTATATATAGGCTATATATATACCGGTATATATATATATATATATATATATATATATATATATATATTATATATATATATATATATATATAATTATATATATATGTATAAGGTGCGTGAGCATAATGGCGCTGTGTACTATGCATTATACATATTTAAGGACATTATTGAAGGTGCAGGGCATTATTCTACAACGTGAGGTTGGCCGTGCCCACACATGTATGTGTATCTGAAAGAATAAGAATATCCCAGCCAATGCTGGGTACTAAAACCTGAACCATACATTGCGAAGCATGCATGCCCACTTAGCCACCTAAAGTAATATGGATTAACTATCCTTTGTTTTTCTTTTAAGTGTACCTGCAGTTGAGTATACAATACATGTCTGTGCTATCTTTATCAGTTGTAGTAGGTTAGCCACCCGTAGTGTATGTCAGCTTTATGACACAGGTAATGTTACACAACCACACTGGACCCTGGTGTGTAAAAGGCTACTGTAGTATTGGTGTAGTTATCTTATTGATCAGCACTCACTGCATGTGTTGTTCATGTTGTCATCAACACCTAGTGGAGCTACAGCAAACACAATGGATCTTATGACTGTGCCATGAATTAATAATACGAAGTAATACCTCTCTGCTCTTCCTGCCTTGTTGATTTTGTCGACTACCTTTTTTCACTGACCGAAACTAAATAAGAACAGAATACAAACTAAAGCTATGACTAAATATACTGAAAATTACGTCAACAAATTAAAACTTCACTAAAATGTTGGGGAGGGACTAGTGGAGAAGAGATCGTTTTATGTTTGTTGTGCTCTGATAGCAGATGTACAAGCTCACACACAATTTTCAGCATGCAACCATCTAAATGTAAAATCTGCCATTACGACATCAAGGCCCTCATTTTTGTCGACAAAATCGACTGTAGATTTAGTCGACTAAAATCGTATGATATGTAGTCGACTAAAACTAGACTGACACTAAAACATTTCAGGTGACTAAAGTATGACTAAAACTAAATACATTTGTATTCAAAAGACTATGACTAAAACTAATAATTCCTTTTCGGGTTTATGATCCGTTCGGGAGTGGATGATATCGTTTTGTCATGTTGTAGTTATTGTTTTGTAGTCATCAGGCAGGAACCATCAATCTGGAACTTCCTTTTCCTCAAACCGAGGGAAAGGAAGTTCTATATTGATGGTTCCTGCCTGATGACTAACGATATCGTCTGCTCCAGACCGGTTCACACAGCAATTTGTGTGACACAGACCAGGCTTTCCTCCGAGGTGGAAAGCCTGGTGGCGCGAGGTTACCCCTCCCCTAATACTCTCCCCTGCTCATGTGTTCCTTTTCTCTCACCCTCCAACTCTTCTCTTTTCTTTTCACCCCCCCCCCCCCCCTCCCTCTCCTCTAGGTAGCAGCTCAAAGTCATGCTGGAAGGAAGGGATCGTTCAGCAAGTCTTTGTACTTCAAGACGGCGGAGGCCCGTGGGTATCCATCCATAGCTATACACAGTCAAATCCTCAGTGTTAATGTCACATGTTGCATATCATGTGTTCTGTATAGAGTATGGGCTCCATCTTGCTCCACCCTTATCCCTTATCCCTAAACGTATTTGCCATTTTTTACTATTTTGAAAAACATTTTAAAATTGTTCAACTAGTCGATCTACATTGAGACATTGTGAGCTTATAGATTGGCTATTTAAACTATTAAAGAAATGTTTTTCAAAATAGTAAAAAAAAAGCCAAGAAGTTTAGGGATAAGGGGTAAGGCACGGGCGAAAATAGGGCCTTTTATGTGCCTGGCTGGCTGTATGGTGGTGTCTGTTTGTCAGAGTCTGTGTATGTCTATTTTCAACTTTATATATGTTGGCACCTGCCTATTCTTGACTGTGTGTGCGTGTGTGTGTGTGTGTGTGTGTGTTGTGTGTGTGTATTTTTGACTGTACAATAGGTTGGCGCCTGCCTATTTCTGACTGAATGTGTGTGAGCGTGTGCGTGTGCGTGTGTGTGTGTGTGTGTGTGTGTGCACACGCTCGTGCGCGCATGCTTGTGTAAGTGTTTGTTTGATGAAGAGAAAAGCCAATCCAAATCCTGCTCTGTTTTGTGCCATCAAGTGTAAATTGTGAAGCCCTTTGCAATATAATTTATGGATTCAAACAAAGCATTTAAAGTGTGTGTGTGTGTGTGTGTGTGTGTGTGTGTGTGTGTGTGTGTGTGTGCGCGCATGCGTGCGTGCGTGCGTGTGTGCGTGTGACGTGTGTGTGTGTGTGTGAGCGTGTGACGTGTGTGCGTACATGCGTGTCCTGCAGCTCCAGGCATGGTGACCAACCTGACAGCGTTCGCTTACAACCACACGTTCGTGGTGGTCACCTGGTTCCTCCCGCACCGCATCAACGGCCTCATCACCAAGTTCGCCGTGAAGGTCAACCACGCCCGGACCGCGAAGACAGTTCGCACGCTGGAGCTCAACGCCGAGGACATCATGATGGGAGCGCTGCCGCACTGCAACGTAAGGCGTGCATCAAAGTGTCCTGAGTGGGTTCCAAATGGCCCTGTACAGGTCTGTAACTCTGAGAGTTGTACACTCTCAGAGTTATGCTCAGAGTTATGGGCGTCCTTGAAATTAAATAGTTTGAGAACCACTGCACACTCAGTGGAACAGAGCCTTAATTAGTATCATCGGTAACACCTGTGAAGGAAGTAGGGAAGTGGCCTGCATGTAGGAAGAGTTATTCTGTGTGCATATAGCCCATTAGATAGAAGACCATTTTAAGAGCAGGGAGATACAGTGGAAAACTGAAACCACAGGGGAAGCAGAGCCTCCTGTTGGTGATGCAGCTCGGGGTGGGATGGAACAATGAAGCTCATATGAAGCTGCAGTATATGCGACAACAAGAGGAGCACGTACATCAGAATGAAGTGAGCTTAAATATAAGCCACCAGCTGCTTGACATGTCACAGTTGCATAACCAACACAGTCGTGTGTGTGTGCCCCACTCCAGTTACAGTATATCTGCCTCAACTAGCTTTCAAGCTACAAATTATTCATCCGCCATCTCTCAATTTGTTTGCCTATTGGGGTCTTTCTTCTCTCAGAAGTTCTTACAAATAAATTGCGTCATGCATAGAAATATTGATTGATGTTAGACTAACGGGAGGTCTTAACAATGACACGTTACGATTCCCGCTCGGGACGCTGTGGGCGCTGGCGGCGTGTCCTCTCCTCCGTGTCATCAATGCCCATACCCGAGCCTCGGTTGGCGAAAGGGCCTTTCTGTGTGGAGTTTGCATGTTCTCTTGCATGTTAGGTACCCTCACAAAAAACATGCAGTATAATCCTGGGGCCTGTTTCACAAAACTTGGATTAACTAATCCAGGATTTAGGCCAAAACCAGGCTTTTTCAATCCTGGTCTTTACAGCCTGGTTTATTCTGTTCCACTAAAGCCAAGCGAGGCTCAGAATTGGCGGATTTGGCGAGCCGGGATCAGCTGAATAGACAGCCTGGCTTTTTGTCTCTAGACCCATTCTGTGGAACACAGATTTACTGATCCTTCTTCTTCATGGGGTATTATGGCAGTTTGCATCCTTAATAGTTGCATTACTGCCCCCTTCTGTATATCTCAGTATCTTTACTAATCTATTCAAGACTTACTGATACAAGGACTTAAGCTTCTAAAATAAATACTGCTGCTGTAATTAAAGAGAGAACATACCCTCAATAGTGGATAGACACTACCCCAAAAATATAGTTTGCATTTTACCACTACTATTAACTTAAAACAGAATTGTATTGTAAGCATAATGATATTGTCACATTGTGATATTTGGCCATTACTCCCTCCTCTGAGGGAGTAAAAACGTTACAGTTTTTTCTGTATCATTCTGAACTGCTACAAAGTGCTATACATACTAGTGCTACATGCATTGTGCTCTTATAGGATGCAGCTGATATCCTGTCCCGCGGGACTGCGAGCCCATCAGAGGTGACGGCGTCCTCTACCCCTGTCACCCTCTCGGCTGTGCCCCCCGCCACCTCCTGGAATGTACCCATATCTGTCGGAGTGGATGAGCTGCGGCCCCACACGGCGTACCTCTTTGAAGTGTCTGCCTTCACCTCCGATGGCGAGGGTCAAATCGCTTCCACCATGGTCCGCATGCCAGAATCAGGTACACTTATAGGCCCTCATTTATCAAAGGAGTGTAAATTCTGCCTTAAATTCGAGCATGGGTTTTGGCGTACGCCCACATCAACGTGACATTGATCAAGTTATCCTTGCACAAAATGCATTTTGAGTAACCACAGCACGCACACACACACACACACACACACACACACACACACACACACACACACACACACACACACACACACACACACACACACACACACACACACACACACAATTATTCTACAGTTGTGGCCCCCTGCCTAATCTAGTTGAATACCCCTGGTGTACAGAATGTACAGTAAGTAACACATGCTGTTGCATTTTTATGGATGTAGTACTAGAACCTACAACAGGCGCAACACTAGTACTCATGCTTGTACTGCACTGCAGTACAAGCCTTGTTTTCCCAAAGCGTGCCCCTCTGCACCTCAAAGTTCTGTACAAGCACCCAGAATGATTGAGGGGGTGTGTGCTGGTGACCAGTGCTATTGCGATTACAAGGTATGCAATTGTTTTGTTGTATTAAGTTAGGTGTATGGAGACCAATTTTATCCTGTGTTCTCATCTGTTTTATTTTGTGTACTGTACATCTGTCTTTCAGCCCCAGAGGATCCTCCTCAGAATTTTGCCATATGGAATGTGACATCTAAATCCATTTCCATGTCCTGGGATCCTCCCACCAATCTGACAGGGAAATTCAGCTACGTCGTCTATCTCTCTGGACCTACAGGTTTGACTCATATTCACCCAAGCATGCAGAACACAATTCAATTTCAATTAAATTCAAAGGAGCTTTATTGGCATGAGAAAACATACGTTTACATTGCCAAAGCAAAATAGTGGAACAATACAATCAAAACAAAATGTATGTACAATTGAATGTCAGAATCTTCGTCTATGTACCGAGATCACACAGTATGTATTTTACACGAACCAATGACATGCCCCTATAACACAGAGTTTTCTCTTTCCTTCCTTGGCTCAGGACCTATGTATGAGAATAGCACAGGAGACCTGCGGTTTGTCTACTCTGGTTTGAGTCCCTTCACGACGTACACAGTGGAAGTCAGAGCCAAGTCAGCCGGGGAGGTGGGCCCAGTGGCGCAGGCAGATATAGTAACGCATGCTGAGGGTAAGGAGTCTGCTCACAATCAAACATACACATGCAGTATACAGTCCCACACACCTGTTTATTGTACATGGAATGCGCTTCTGTGAAACATTGTCGTGGCAATTACAATCAATTGTGCTAGACCCTGTAGTTTACTTTAGTTAAGTTTGCAAAGTTATATTTATTTGGCTGCCGGCCCGCATCTCAAAATATTTTGTTCTAGGACCCTCAGAAGTAAAGACTTTAGTTAAAAATCTTCGCTTAAATTTTTTTTTTTATATATATAAATATATATCCGATCTCGTGCTGCACTATGAGCTTGTAGATTTGCTATTTTTGAATAGCCGCAAAGTATAAAATGACACAGATTTCCCCCGGTTTTAATGGGTTGGTTTAGTAGTGTTCTGTTGTACCAGAAATGTAACTGCATTCAGCTTGCATCCATGACATTCTAGCTGGACCCGAGACATCAGTTGAATGCAGTACAGTTAATTACCCACTAGGATCGAGAATGTCACGGTGCTCCCGGAGGCTTCTCCCAAGGACCACGGTTGGGAGCTATTGATATTGCTGAATACATACAGTCCCAATTTAAAATGTGGTTCCACACCTGCGCTCTGAGATAAAACACAGCCCCATCTCTCTGTGTGTGCCCTATATTTTCCTTTGCAGAGAATGCAAAAACATTGTCAGCCAAGCTCACTGTGTGGTGTTTTGACTCTCCCCCCACCGAGACAAGAACAGGCTTAACTAGGGTAGATAGCTTGAGACATATGCAGGTCATTGACATCTGGTAGCCCCCTGCCTTTCTCCATTTTCCTAACAAACCCCATACTGAAAAACCACACTGTGTGTGTGTGCGTGCGTGCGTGCGCAGCACCCAGTGAGGTGTTGGATCTCCAGGCGGAAGCTGAGGATTCCGTGTCCATCCTGGTGAGATGGAGGAGTCCTGCCCAGCCCAATGGACTGATCACCCAGTACAAACTACAGGTCCTGGATGGGGACATTCTGCTACAAGACATCACCCTTACAGGAGAACTGGTGGGCCTGTTTTTTCTTTACACTCAGAGATATAGTGAGTCTTTATATGTGAGTTTTATCATACCTTCTTACTGAACCAATTCTGTACAATCAATGTGGGGTCCTTTGGACAGTGACCTTACATGATTTATAATGGTTATCTCCAATCTTCTGTCCAGACCTGTTTGTTATCGGTTAATACTACAAGGTAGTTAATCCAGTCCAATCCACTTTATTTATATAGCATGTTTTAAAACTCAAGGTTTACAAAGTTCTGTACAGGAAAATACAAACGAAATACACTGTAGAAAAACAGAGAAAAACAACAGCAAGAACACACAAGACAAAACTGGGACACATCACTGAAGAATACAGACTGATATTATCTATAGTATGCTGCATTTTCTGAAGGAAGCCAAACCAAAATAAGTTTACTCTTATGTAGCTGTACACAAGATGCAACAATAAAGTACAACTTTGAACCTTGAACCTTGAGACGCAGCAGAGTCAGCAGACAGTGAAACAAAACATGCACCATAGACACTCAACCAGGGTTAAAAGCCAAGGTATAATGTTGGGTCTTAAGGCGAGATTCAAAGGTCTTGATGAAAGGGGCCAGTTTGACGCGGGAGGGGAGCGCGTTCCATAATGTGGCGGCTATGACAGAAAAGGCTTGGTCACCTCTGGTCTTTGTAATGGAGTAAATGTTGTTTACCTGATGTCCCAGGATTAGACAGCTACCGTAGCATGTGATTACGCATTATTCTGGGTTGTTCTTTTTTTTATTATATAATAATATACCGGCTAATATGAGTGTTTCATTATGTCCAGGATTTAAACGGCGTGAACACACTCAGTCCTGACCTTGACAACGACAACTCACGGCGGCGTAAGCGATCGGCCGAGCCGAGCCTGACCACCTCTCCGCCGTCCTTCACGCCCGCCGTCTCCACGTCGTCGTTCACCAGCAGCATGCGTGACTCCGGCAGCGTCACAGCAAGCACTATAACCGAGCCCCTTCTGGAGGGGCCTGACCCCCCAGACCTCCACAGTAGTCCCACTGTCGACCCCATGGTCTCTGGAAGCCCCGGTCCGTCCGGCATGGCTTCTTCACACACTAACATCCACTCTGCCTCCTCGCTCTCGGTCACTTCGGCTCTCTCTCTGACCCCCGAGCCACCTGGCACGTCCTCCCCGCCCTGGCTGACCCACCAGTCGCACAGCGAGGGGGGCATGATGACCTCTGACCCCTTTGATCTGACCCCGGCCCCGGGACATCCCCGCTTCTCCACCCGCAACGCTGCTGCCGTCACAGGATACGATGCTGCTATGCAGACTCGCTTGTCCACACGCGCTGCAGTTAGTCCTGGAGGTACTAACCCTAACCCTAACCCTAAGACTGTAGTCTAAACTCTATAAACACTATCTCTGTGTGTTTTATCCACTCTGCTTATCCACCATCATTCATAACAAAAACACAACAAACGCTTTCTATGAAGTCTGTCTTTACGGGGCTGCCTGGAGCCACACATTCACAGTCATATGAGCCGGGTGGTGCTTAGACGCCCGCAGTGCCCCGCACGGCATGGGTTCGTAAGGCAATCAAGCGCTCCCCTTCCCCAGTACAGCTACAGAGATGCGGAATCAGCTGCGAATGATTTAAAGTGATTGAAGGTGTGGGTTATCGGTGAAATTTACAACGGTCATGTGATGGTAACCAGCCAATCAGAATCAAGTATTGGGACTAACCGTTTTAGAAACATTCATAGTGCATTATATTGCACGCAATATTACGCCATAATGCCTCATATAGTTGCTATAAGCCTTCCTAAAGAGTCTTATGATGTATTTTGTCTGGGGTGGGCTCAAGCTACATGCTCTTCATCATACCTGATGAGGAATAACCTGTCAGAGAAGCACATAACCTCTCATTTTTTCCCCTTAAAATCTTACCCCACGATTTTTAGAAAAAAAAAAATTCACCCAGTGTCAATTGTCTATTGTAATCCTGGGCGCTACACTCCCTCTGCCAACCTGGGGAGAGCAACGGACTGTCCTCATGCTTCCTTCATGAGTCCAAGCCGCTTCTTTTCACCTGACAGGGGGGGAGTTTCCCCGGTTGGACGTACCGCGCGGAAGGAACACGTTATTCCAACCGGTTCCTTTCCCGTCCATCAGGCGCCTCGGCTGATCGAGGAAAAGTAGTTTAGAGACCACGATTACTGCATGTTTTTTGTGAGGGTACATATCCTAGGGGACACGGGGAGAACATGCAAACTTCACACAGAAATGCCCTTTAAGGAGATCAAGGCAGGAAAGTTTGAAGCTTACAAAAAGTCGTACAAAAAAAGGGCTTCACCAAAACAGTTGTCCATGATAAACCCCTCATCCCTAAACTACTTTGCCTTTTTTTACTATTAAAGAAAAACATTTTTGAATAATTCAACTAGCTGATCTACATCGACATGTTGTGAGCTTTTGATGAAAATGTTTATCAAAATAGTAAAAAAGTTTAGGGATAAGGGGTTTAGCATGGACGAAAATAGAGCCCTGTAAGTTTAAAGCTTTCCCCAAATCGTACAAATAAAGAGCTTCTCCCCATTAGATGTGGCAAACCTTTGCTACAAAACTGCGCTACAAAGTATTATTATTATTATAAAGTAAGATCAAACTCATAATGTGGCATTATGGAAGGCGTATGGAAAATCTTATAACACATTACAAGTAAGGAATCGTATAATTCCTTACAAAGCATTATAAAGGCATATAAATTCATTATACTGTAGATGGGTTTTCTAATGTACAGTACATGTTACTGTATAAATCCTACGTGTGTGTGTGTGTGTGTGTGTGTGTGTGTGTGTGTGTGTGTGTGTGTGTGTGTGTGTGTGTGCGTGCATGCGTGCGTGCTCCAGTGGTACAGGTCAGAGAGGAGGTGGTGGATGTCCAGTCTGAGGAGTTGTCCTACCTGGTGTCTGACCTCAATCCGTTCACTGAGTACACCATCAAGGTGACGGCAGCCACCGCTGTGGGAGAGGGCCCTGCCGTGAACATCACCCAGCAGACCAGGGAGCAGGGTGGGTGGTAGCTTATACTCGCTTCTTAGAAACATCACCCAGCAGACCAGGGAGCAGGGTGGGTGGTAGCTTATACTCGCTAGAAACATCACCCAGCAGACCAGGGAGCAGGGTGGGTGGTAGCTTATACTCGCTAGAAACATCACCCAGCAGACCAGGGAGCAGGGTGGGTGGTAGCTTATACTCGCTAGAAATATCACCCAGCAGACCAGGGAGCAGGGTTGGTGGTAGCTTATACTCGCTTCTTAGAAACATCTGGCTCCCAATTTTTTCAGGTCGAGACCCAAAAGAGAATTTAGACTATAGTGAAAATAGCCGATCTACAAGCTCACAACGTGTCGCTTCGGGCGCGTTGTGAGCTTGTAGATCGGCTATTTTCACTACTTCTTTTTCCGAAATAATGGCATTTCATATAGATTCTTCTTTGATTTCTTCGTGAAACTACTGAAAAAGATCACTGAATTTTGTTTTTAATTCATGAACATTTGAGCTTTTTTAGGAATGTATTTTGGGAAATGTTTTGAAATAATAATTAATAAACAAAATGTAGGAAACAAAAGATAAGGGACCCATAAAAACAGATCTGGTCAACATAAATTACCCATTGACCAGACCGCTCTAAATAAAATATTTTATTTTATTTATTTTATGCCTAAAAAGGGCTGAGGCTTCCCAGCCTGGAGAATAGACTCAAAACCAACCAACACAAAACAGGCTTTGTTTCGGTGATTAGCGGAGTAGTTTTATTTGTGGTAAAGTTGGACCCCTCGCACGGCAGTGTTTTTCTTGTGTTGTGTACTATGTAAACTCAAAATAATTTGGGCACCCCCCAAAATAATTTCGGGGCGGCCCGAGGGGTCATTTACCAGCCATTCAGTTGCAAAAATGTATATATATTTTTTGGGGGGACCCCCCAAAATAATTTCCGACCAGGGCTAAGAGCGTGCAAGCCGTGTATGCTATTGTGATCATTAGCGATCATTACAAGGACTATAAAATCCTGTAAAAACTGAGCAGATGATAATATTATGATGAAAAGTACATGACGTGCTTTCTTCTGTTGGTTTCCCGTTCTGATGTTTATTAGCCCCCAGCTCTGTGGTAGGCGTGTCCTATCAGAACATTAGCTCCACCTCCATCCTGGTGAGCTGGGCTCCTCCCCTCAACCCCAACGGACGAATCACACACTACACAGTCTACGGTCTCAACCTCCATAGCAACCAGGCTCTGCAGTGGGTCACCAATAACGACACCAGCATACTGCTGACAGGTAGAAGAGCACACGCACACACACACACACACACACACACACACACACACACACACACACACACACACACACACTGTACTGCATACTGCATGTACTGTACTGTAGTGCAGCCATTCTCAACATGTGGGCCTGGGGCCCACTGGTGGGCCGTGAGGATATTGCAATTGGGCCCCTGAATAATTTACATAATGCAATTTTAATGATATAAAATAAATGCACCATGTCTCTGTGTGTACATACATGTGTAACAATGTACATCTGTAATCCATGTAACTCGAGAACCGTTCGCACAACCGACTTCAACTTCACTTAAAGTATACTTAGTTTTATTGATCCAAGCTGGAACACAATCGATAAAAAATCTACATTCTGTGAACATCCACCCATCTGACCACTTCTCCTTGTTGCAGGGTTGGACAAGTACACTGGTTATAAACTGCGCGTCGCTGCATCCACAGCTATAGGAGAGAGTTCTCTGTCCGACGAGGACGACACCTTCGTTTTCACCGCAGAAGACGGTTGGTTCTCCACAGCTACTCTACACACCAGTGGTTTTCAAACATTTTTCCCCCAAGGCACATCTTTATTCTTAGATAAAATAGAGATATCTTAAATAAAATTAAGCTCACAATGTGTTGCGCTGCGACCTGTTAAAATAAATAAAAACCTTTAGCCTACAATGACTTGTCCAAAAAGGCAAAAAGAGTCTCAGTATTGGTAGATGAGTACGCACAAAGTACTGTTATGGTAAATTATTCATAACGTGTGGTTGTAACAAAATTTGGTTTGGGAATGGGAATCACTGCTCTACACAAGCACAAAAGAAAAAACACTTTCTCACAAACCACTCTGCTTTGTTCCCTATAAAATATAAATGTGTTATTTTAAATATCGTGCTAAAATATTAAATAAACATTAAATAAATATTTTAAAACGTTAGACTGTATCTAAGGTGGAATAGGTAAGTCTAGACTACTGTTTCCCAAACAGTGTACAATATATACAATATATATATATATATATATATATATATATATATTCTTTTTTTATATATAATTTTATATGTTAAAACAAACAAACAAATCTAAGAAATGCCTTAAATTGAGCTGGTAGATCTGCTATTTTCACTAATTTGGGTCCTGGAAAAACATCTAATCTCTCTTTTGGGTCTCGACCTGAAAAGTTTGGGAACCACTGGTCTAGGCTATGTTTGGTACAAACAAGACATAACCTATAGTCCTAGACTGTAACATCATAAATATTAGGGAATTATATATATTATATCTAAGATTTAGATTGCTGGTATACTGTAGACCTTGGAGCTGCATGAAACCAGCTTGAGTTCCACTTCTAGGTTCAGTGATATGTCAGACCGACACCACTGCCAGCCCTTGACCTCTCTCTACCTCTCCTCTCTGTCCTTTAACACACTCACTCAGAGCCCGACTCCCCCCCTCTGGACTTAGCTGTGGTGGAGACCACGCCCTCCACCGCCACCCTGACCTGGTCTCCGCCCCAACGGGCCAACGGGGCCATCCAACGCTACGAGGTCCTGTACGAGAACGAGTCCTACTCCGCCGTGGTCAACACCTCGGTGCCCCGGGCCACCCTGACTCACCTGAGGCCGTACTCCTACTACAACGTGTCCGTCTTGGCGTACACGCGCCACGGACACGGCAACCAGTCCTCGGACACGTTGGCCATGCTGTCTGGAGAGGACGGTATGTTGTGTGTGTGTGGATACACTCGCCTGCCATATAGCAAAATCTGTATTTGGACTCCCTCACGCGCCTTTGGCATGCTCAAATCTAGCATCACGCGTATCATGCACCTGTGATGCCTTGCACTGCATCAGATGATCGGCCGTAGCCAATCGGAAGAAGGAAACACAACCGTCCACTTCCTGTTTCTGTGTCGTTAATGTAGGCTGCATCCGCAGCGATTGAACAAAACGTGGGCGTTCTGGGATCATTTCTGATGTTATGCTGCGTCGCAGTTACAGTACACTATTAAAGGTTCTGAAGAGAAATACACTTTAGTGCACGGACAGAGTTAGTAATGGCGCATTTGAGAAACGGAAGCTGCAAAACCTGGGTTCAAAACGCAGAGGTAAAGTGAGTGACGTCAGAGCACAGGCACAGCACAGGAGTAAATGGCAGTTCTGCATACTCTGCATACGTCACGGTCTATGACTTGGCAACCTGAACTGGGTACAGACATGTGAGCACTGGGTACAAACTTGTAAGCTTCCGCCTGTCTCATTTGTAATAATTATAAGATAATGGTATAAGTTTTGAATTATGTTTTATTTTTCTTATATAGCACAGTTCACAACTATCTATTCAGGTTTAATTTAAACATAAATTCTGTCTTTGCATATGTGTCCACCAAACACGGTGCCTGTTTCTTTTCATTTTTCGTTCCCCCAGTCCCGGGCAGTCCTCCGTATGGCCTCTCGTACGAGTCTGTTGCCTCCAGCGAGGTGAACGTGACGTGGCAGCCCCCGCTGGTGCCCAACGGCAACATCACCCACTACACTCTGCAGCTGTGGAATTCCACCCACACCCTCAACCTCACATCCCTGACCAGCGGCCTCCACATCACGCACCTGAAGAAGTACGCACACTACCGCCTCGTGGTGCAGGCCAACACGCGCGTCGGGCCGGGCGACCACGCGAGCGAGCCGCTCAACATCACCACACTGGAGGATGGTGAGGGGGGTGATTTTGGTGGGAAGGTGAAGTGAGAGAGAGAGAGAGAGGGTTGTTGGGTTTTCTTTTCAGTTTTTCAGGTGACTGCTTGGACTGAAATGGAGTGAAACCTTCACTTTCCTTTGATCTTATCCTCCAGTGTCCTCTCTCGTCTAGGTCAGTTAACCGCAAAGGTGTTCCAGAAAGCACTAATGGCATTACATCACAGGTACCCGATCCTGACTGTCTGAGAGGTCCCTCATGTTGCTTCCATGCCCCGAGAAGGCCAAAGCCACACCAGGATCACCACAACAGCGACTTACCTGTGTTTAATTTCAGGGCCACGGTACTCCGATTCTTAGGGCTTTCTCAGTGATGTGCAGCGCGAACTTGACAGGATATCTGGGAAGCTGTCCTGTCGCCCTGGCCTGCCAATCCAGTGCCCATTGCACTGGTAGCAGGCCATGTGTGCGCTTGTTTCTTGACAAATGTTAAAGTTTCTCTCCCACCGCTCAGACCCAGACACACCCCCACAGTTCCTCCATTCCAAGAAGTTGTCAGACTACCAGGTGGAGTTGTCCTGGGAGCCGCCTCTGGAGGCCAATTCAGACATTCTTTACTACGCAGTTAGAGTATGGTGAGTTGTCTGTCTGTCTGTCTGTCTGTCTGTCCGTCTGTCTGTCCGTCTGTGAACAGCTAATCTCCGGGACCGCTGGCCCATTATATCCTGCCAGATATCCTGCCCGTTCGAAGCAAAACTGTGCACACACACTTCCTGCATGCCAGAGCAGAACCTCTGCTCCGATTTTCTCAGATCGGCCTGTTATAGCGCAAAGAAAATCGATGAAATGAAGGATTTGTTTTTGCAATTTTTGCAATTTTAATACCGTACTGTAATGAAGTGAACAGGCTGTCCATATACTGTAGTAGCAAAGGCTAAACTTGTAATTTACTGTAGAATAGATAGCATTTTATGTAGACATAGCACTCTATAGTGTATATACTCATAGCTTTACCATACAGATTTTCTACTGTTAGACAGATGCTAGGTTCTTAGCTTCCTTATGATTCTTGATGACTATTCTTTATGTATTTGATGTATTACCATGTGTTGTTCTTGCTTTCTGTAAATCGCTCTGGAATAAGAGCGTCTACCACATGCCTAAATTGTAAATTGTAATTCAAGTTCAAGTCTTTTTTCCCATATCAGGAACGAGTCGAGTGAGTCGTGGCTGAACGTGACACAGACGTCCGTGGTGATCACTGTGGACTCTGAGAGTGTCTACAATGCCTCAGTGTCCAGCTGGACCAGATTGGGAGACGGAGGAGTGTTGATATCCATCACCTTCACCACCATCGATTCAGGTTCTGTCTGGACAAAATATGATGGATATGTACCATCCCCACGCTTGAAAGTGTAATAGTGTGTAATATTTATTACTAACTCTGTATTTCGATCTGATTTGGTTCAGACCTACGGCAGATGACTTAGGGGTGTTGGGTCACACTCACAACAACCTGCAATATTCATTTTTGGGGCGGTGTTGTTTTCAAACCAACAGTCAAGGTTACATGGTTCATTTTATGAACATGGGGCCCAAGCCAAACCATTAGTAATGCATGATGAGATGAGGGTGTCAATGGGCTCTATGCACACATGCATTTTGGAAAGGACTTGGGCCCCTTCCCTACTTCTTTCACAGGTGTTACCGCAGATACTAATGACGGCTCTGTTCCATTCTGTTGAAACAGAGTCGGGGTGCTGATATTGTGCCCGACGTTGGCTCACTGGAAACACTCTGCTACACCAGTGGGTCTCAAAGTGTACGGGTGTGGGGTGCTTGAAATTAAAAAAAGCTGCACTGCACATTAAATGGAACAGAGCCTTAATTACGTATCATCAGTAACACCTGTGAAGGACATTAGAAGAGTTATTCTGCGAGCATATAGCTCATTGTACACTACTCTCAAGTTCACAGTAAAGTGTTCCATTTGTAACTTTTAAATCAACACTGTTTTTTTTTCTCTTTTATACGTTGTCTTCAGGATGTTGAGAAATTAACCCCCTGCTTGCCATGTGTTCTCTCTCTCTCCTGCAGAGCCATTTGATCCTCCGCAGAATGTGTCGTACACCAACGTGACGACCTCGTCTGTCACCCTGACATGGCGTCCACCCAACCAACCCAACGGCATCATCGTACACTACACCATCTACTACCATGACAACGGCACTGTCACTAAGCAGGTAGCCTGGCCCAGCCTGTATGGTTTCTGGTCTAGAGGGGCGGGTGCCAGTCGAAAACAGGCGGTGGATCCTATTGTTTCACCGATCTGAGCACCCGCCCTGGCGGGTGCTTTTTTTAACCGAATGTGAACGGAAATAAAAGCCTGGGTAGCGAGGCTGCTAAGCAGGTGACACACGCACAGTGGGATATATTAGAAACATGTTTGTACCGTTACATTTTATGTGTGAAATATCATCAACAATTTGCATTTAATCAAATCTAAAAGACTACAATTGAATATAATAATAGTAAGTGGGTGAGATAGCATTCACCCACATGAACCCCAGCGGCCCGAAGGCGAACATTCGGCAAACATAGGCAATGCACAATGTGAACTTTTACTTGTACGTTGGCTATTTTCAGGGGAGAGATTTGGTGTAGGAAAAAAGGATTCTACACATCCCTTCTAAATCAGTAGTTCTCACAGATTTTTCCACAATATTTAAAAGAAAAATGGTATAAGTGGTATAACAATACCTTACAATATCTGGGTACACATCTGTGTGAACTCAATGGCTAAGTTATAGAATATAACTAAATAGTACGTATTTTTCTACACACTATGATTAATTTCATCATTTGTGTGAGTCATGTCAATGTCAATCATGTAATGTTGCAAAACTGTTCATTACAAAGCATGAATGAAATGAAAAATATAAATGAGTGTAATGTTCCAATTGACAAAAAAAATGAAAAATAACAATAATATATTCGTCCCCCCCTAAAATCGCCACTGTGCCATATGATGCTGTTACTGTATACTGACACTGACTGTAAATGCTTGTGTCTGTCTGTTTATCTACAGAGGGTACCGGTTGGTGCATTATTAACCCCCGCCTCTCCTGACTCGCCCTACTCTCACACTGTGACCGGGCTGGTCGGGGGAACCAACTACAGCCTGTGGATGACCTCCAGCACCATACAGGGAGACGGAGGAGTGCAGAGTCAGCCCTTAACCCTGACACTCCCTG
Organism: Protomyctophum parallelum; assembly: GCF_964188405.1. Taxonomy (NCBI): domain Eukaryota; kingdom Metazoa; phylum Chordata; class Actinopteri; order Myctophiformes; family Myctophidae; genus Protomyctophum; species Protomyctophum parallelum. The sequence goes on along the minus strand of NC_139700.1, from coordinate 18,062,528 downwards.
AGGATGGTCAGTCACGCACACACACACACACACACACACACACACACACGCACGCACACATATGCACGCACACATGTACAGAAGAACAGTACTGTACGTCACGTATTAAACACTAGGCCTCTAGTTTGAGGGTAGTAAACACGCACACCACGCAGTGTTTTGTCAGACTTCCGTGCAGGTGCTACGTAGCTAGCGCATCTACGTCTGAAACCAGCAAACAGATATTACATCCTGCATGCTCATTGCTTCCCCTTTATTTGGAGAGCCACATTCAGACCAACTACACAAACCTTTAATAAAGCGACAGTATAAAAATGCGATGTTGTGTTGGGTTGTTCTTTTTCATTAGGCCCATCTTTTTAGCCCAGTTTCGCTGCTGTGTCACATCTCCGAACCCATTATCCCTACAAATATTAACATTACCACCATCTAACTAGACGTCATAGCCTCATGAATAAATATTAACATTACCACCCTCTAACTAGACGTCATAGCCTCATGAATAAATATGAACATTACCACCCTCTAACTAGACGTCATAGCCTCATGAATAAATATTAACATTACCACCCTCTAACTAGACGTCATAGCCTCATGAATAAATATTAACATGACCACCCTCTAACTAGACGTCATAGCCTCATGAATAAATATTAACATTACCACCCTCTAACTAGACGTCATAGCCTCATGAATAAACCAGGCTTACTAAAACATACAAACATTACCACCCTCTAACTAGACGTCATAGCCTCATGAATAAACCAGGCTTACTAAAACATACAAATAGGCTAGCGTACACCCACATACTGTATAGTCTTGCATTGGGGCTACGTCTGCACACTTTTTTCCCCCAAACATCTTTGCCTCTTAAAAATTACATAAAAACTCTGCGATCGAACACATTGCTTTCAACCTGTCAGTGAAAGGAGATAACTCTCAGTCTGGCAAACTGGCTCTTTTTTGTCCTCCTGAGACCCTGTACCTTGGGAGACAACCGTTTTGCATTTCCTTTTACTGAGTAGGGAGAAAGTTGTCAGGGAAAAATACAAGTACAATGGTCAAGGAAGGCTGTTATCTAACAAAAGTTTTACAGGAACTTTTATAAAGGCTTTGTACACAGAGAGAAAGACTGTCATCTGATCTGGACAGAAATAGCAGCAGCTGTTAAGGAGACTTTGTTACTGCACACATCTATGCAATAGATATAGTTATTCCAAACAGTGTTTTTTTTTTGTGACCCGTGTCCCAAAAAGCGATCGCCTTGTTTTTGTGTGATTTTGTGAAAAAATGGTGCAGACAGGCAGCCTTTGTAAGGCTTTTGTGCATGCAGAGTGTGTTATGTTATGTCTCTTGAATGATAATTGCCTGTACTGACTGTGTATCTCTGCCTGTTGCTCTAGCAGCCTCTCCACTCTCAGTCAAGCAGTGGACCTCCAGGGCCGCCTGGCTCCGCCCCGGCAAAGCCCCCCACTAGGTGGGGGCTCATTCATCTGGGCTCCTCAGACCCCCACACACATCATCCGCTCATCCACTTTATATGGGCCTCTCAAGTTGCTACACCCCTACCCTTCCCCTTGCCTTACCTAATCTGCCACTTCTGATCCTCTGTGGCGTGCCTCTCTGCACACCTGCTCAGGCAGCTGGGTGACTAGCGAGGGGAGCTAAATAGGATGAGCACTGAACACAGGATGAGTATTTCCTGCTCTGTGTCTGTTTTTTTTCTCTCAAGTGGTTTACTTCCCTCTCCATTACTTCTCAATTTCATTGAATGGGACTGTTGAATTCATGGAACGATGTTGTTGTCTTGTTTTGTTTTTCCCCACTATACACTGGTTTATTTTTCCAACCCTCAGTTTTCCATATCGATAAAAGAACTGTCATGTTTATCTGGCTTACTCCCTCCCTGTGTGCTGTACTGACTGTCTTAATTGGTGTGATGACGACGGTGGTTTTTGGCAGTTCTCATGACAATGAGAGATGATGACCATAATTAATGCTGATTACAATAATACCGACTGATGCACTGTTCATTCCCACTCTCCTCAGAAGTGTGTGTGTGTGTGTGTGTGTGTGTGTGTGTGTGTGTGTGTGTGTGTGTGTGTGTGTGTGTGTGTGTGTGTGTGTGTGTGTGTGTGTGTGTGTGTGTGTGTGTGTGTGTGTGTGTGCGCGTGCGTGTGTCTGTGTGCGCGTGCGTGTGTCTGTGTGCGTGCGTGCGTGGTTGATTAATTGGCCTGATTGTCTGGCATTCATTAAACTCCTTTATCCCAGGCAGCTTGCAATTTGGGAAGCCGTTGGTACATCAGTAACCATGATGACACCTTCCCCTCCCCCTCCTCAGTGCCCAGTGACTCGGTCCACAACCTGACGGCTCAGATCCTCAGCTCCACGGCCATCATCGTCAGCTGGGACCCTCCACTGGAGCCCAACGGCCGGCCCTACTACCTGCTCACGCTGCAGGAGGCTGGCGTGCCCCCCGGCCCGAGACCCCCGGGCGCACCCCCCGCGGTCAACCGGACCCGGGAGATGACCACGGAGCACCACGGATTCTACTTCACCAACCTCCGGAAGTACTTCCCCTACGTGTTCACGGTCACGCCGGCGACCGGCGCCGGGCCCGCCCTGAACCTCAGCAGGACGTTGTACATGAGGACGGACAATGACAGTGAGTTGGCGTACACACACACACACACACACACACACACACACACACGCACACACGCGCGCACGCACGTACGCACGCACGCACGCACGCATGCACGTCACACACACACACACACACACACACACACACACACACACACACATATATTATAGTGTACTTATGTGTAATTATATTGCAATAGTAATGTGTGGTTGTCAAAAATCTGAAGGCACACCTGGACCTGAATTACTAATGTGCCTCAGCACACCGTTTAGGAACTACCGTATTTATTTTAGACCACAGGTCTTCAACAGGGGGTCCGGGTCCCCAGAGTTAAATCTTTGTGTGATAGGACGTTTTTTGACCAATGGGAAGCCTAGCATCCCTATTCTGAGAAGTACGATAACGAGTACTTTTGGTACTTCAAGGGCATTCATTATGTTTTTTTTTATTTTTATGGAGGGACAGACAGTAGGCTGACAGGAAATGGGGAGAGAGATGGCGGGAAGATATGCAGTAAAGGCCGTCGGGGATCGGGAGTCGAACCCGCGGCACACTGCCAGACTGGATTACCAGCCAAGGTGCCTGGACCACTATGCCATGGCCCAGGCCCATTTTCTTGTACTGACTGTGCTGTGTGTATCTACATTGTGTGCCTCCTCCAGTCCCAAGCTCTCCTCCGGTGCTCGTGTCCAGCAGAAACCTGTCGTCCTCCTCCATCTCGGTCAACTGGCAGAGCCCGCTGGAGCCCAACGGGGAGATAACGGAGTACACTCTCACGCTGTTCGGACCGTGGGGAGACATCAACGCCACGCAGACCTCCGACACGGAGTTCACCTTCACTGAGCTGATGCCGTACACACCCTACAACCTCTCCATCGCCGCTGCCACGCTCAAGGGCACAGGCCCCGCCCTCTTCCTGCTGCTGCACACTGATGAAGCGGGTAGGTGTTTTAACACGTTGAGAAAACCTGACAATGCCTTCTAAAACCAGTTTCTCAAACTTGTTCGTGCCAACGATCCCCCAAATTGATATACAGGTATAGGCTATATGTATTGTAGCAGAATAACAGCCCATAGCGCGGCACCGAGTGCCACGCTACTTTTGAAAGATCGTGAAAATGGGCGCAAATCTTTTAATACATATTCTTTCAGAGCGACCGTTTTTAACTAAAATCTTTGCTTCTGGGACATTCCTGGAACATTAGAGGCCATTTTTAGAAGCCATTTCTTTTAATCGGCCTCAGTCCTAAAAGTGTGAGTACTTTTCCCCACCACTGTGCTGCAGGCCCCATGTCCCCCCCGCTCAACCTGACCATATACAACCACACGGCCAACTCTGTGTGGCTGAGCTGGGAGCCGGCGCTGGAGCCCAACGGACTGGTCACACACTACGGCTTCAGGATCCGTGAGCTCAACACGCACACCGTCACGCACCAGGTGATAATAACTGGCTAATTTCACGGCCCCACACAGCTGCAACAACAAACAAACACTCACAAATAGAATGACGCACGCGCACGTACGTAAGTACACGCACACAGTCAATCATTCACTTTCACACCAAGTCATGTGGCTCTAATTTCACACTCCATACACAATCTGACACGCGGCAAATGTATCTTGGTTAGATTTTATGACCTATGTTGGTTGTCTGCGTGCTTGCATGCGTGTGCATGTGCCCGTGTGTGTGTGTCTGTGTGTGTGTGTTTGTGTGTGTGTGTGTGTGACGTCTGCACTCTGTGTGTCAGAATTCCTCGGGTCCCTGGACCATGGAACATCTCGCCGGCTTTAGGCCTCACAGCTCCTACGAGATCAGTGTTTACAGCTACACCAAAATTGGCCACGGAGACGAGTACAGCAGTCCTGTCACTTTCACCACCAACGAATCAGGTATACATGAGCTTGTTACTGTTTGTTGACAGCACACACAGCTAGTAGACTTGAGTTGGTCGGTCTGTGTGTGTGTGTGTGTGTGTGTGTGTGTGTGTGTGTGTGTGTGTCTAGTAAGTACAGCTGACAGCCTGTGGCTTGTTGTCTCTGCAGCAAATCTAATTTACAATTTAGCATACTTTCATATACTGTACATTAAATTCTATTCTTCATGCTAAAAATGCAGTAGCCAACAGTAGCAGTATCAGCTACTTCATTCTATCCTTCGTATGTGTCTTTCCACTAGGCATGTAACGATATATTGTATATATTTATCGTATCGATATTGAGGTTGGGCGATATATCAAAGTTTCCTATCGCCGATGGACGATAAATTCGTGCTATGTGATTACAGCTTACAGCGGGTCACGAGTCGAAAAAAAGACAGTTCCACAAGCTCTCAATGCGTTGCGTAGGTGACACGTAGAGAACCCGCAGTCAGACCCGCCCATCTCTGCAGCGCCGTTTGCAACACGTTGATTGCAGATCCTAGATCCTAGATTACAGGCAGGGGTGGCTCACTGGAAAGTTCAATCAGTGCGTTGAATCAGCAGCAACTAGCTAAGCTAACACCACCATCATCAGCCTGTTAGCTTACAGTAGCTTGTTGCAAACGATTTGTCACTCCGTCTTTTCCTTTTTTCTCTTTTACATTTTTTTCCCTCCGACGTCACGGATCGCGCATTGGGTTGTGATGAGACACGAGACAGCAGTGTGCATTCCGGTGTAACTGTATATTATTTAACTGCATTGGTCCGTAGCCTCCCTCGGTCCCAGCCTTACAGAGTGAGCATGACTTCCCCCGTTCCCTGATGCTTCTGCTGCTGCTGAGACTCTGGGAGCATAGCATTATAACGGGAGGAGGGGGTTTCCACCCAGCCGCTGTTATGACTTTGATGGCCCAAATTGATTCGCATTTTGCTCACACTTACATTATTTCACTGTACAGGTTAATTGGGCTACATATTATTTTGCAAAAATCGCAGTGATAAATCACCTAATAAAAATATTCGGCGATAGACTCATCCAATCCACGATTGCCGATATATTCGTATCGTCACCCAACTCTAATCGATATATATCGATATAAAGTGGAACGATTTAAATTGATTTAATAAAAACATGTATCGCGATCGGGTTAAACTCCCTTTCATGTGTTGACGCGTAATGGCGGGGCAGGAAGAACACACTGTGAAGAAGGCGGGGTGTTGATGCAGACTGCAGTGCACAGACAGAGATGCACAAACACACAGTATTGTAAAAGAAAAATAGGAAAATATTGGATTTGTGTAATAATAATAATAATAATACATTTGTTTAAAGAATCGTGATTCGAATCCTATCGTGACTTTCCACCTACGTTCATCTACTTCTGTGTCTGTCGTCAGTGTCCGACGAGGTTAGGAACCTCTCTTGCTCGGGAGTGAGCTGGGACTCGATCCACCTGCTGTGGGAGCAGCCGGCCAACCCCAACGGACAGATCCAGTTCTATCTGATCCTGGTGGAGGTGGACGCGCACTGGTTCACGCACCAGGCTGACACCGCCGAGTTCACAGTGAACGGTCTGGAGCCGGACAGGGAATACACGCTCACTGTGGTCGCGGTCAACTCTGCGGGACCAGGGGACCCAATGAACTGCACCAGTATGACTCAGTCTGAGTCAGGTATAGTAAATATGCATTATGTACGTTAGTAAATGTTAATACTATTAAAAACACATCGACTGCCACGGTTGCGCTCAGTCATAGTCCCTTCCCTGCCGAGGCCTTCAGACGGAAGCTTTATTAAAAACAATATATATCACCCCGGTGAACCGGAAGTAGTTATCGATTATTATTATTTTAACACTGACATTCTGTTCAATCACCTCAATCTGAGCCTCAATTCAGAGGAAAAACACAGCTAAAGAAAATAGCCGATCTACAAGATCACAACATTGTGACCTTGTAGATCTGCTATTTTCACTAGTTTGGGTCCTGGGAGCATGTCGTTGCTGTCGGGAGGAAACCACCTAACTTCATTTTTGAGGTTTTTGATCTGTGCTATTGAACACCCTTTAAAAAATGCTTTGGACAAAACCTCTTAACTCCATTGGACCCTCAAACTGTCTGCTAAAGCAACTAACTCCACCACATCTCCCCCTCTCATGCAAGTAATTGACACCTACAACACCTACTTTTATGAGGCAGTATTGCTTTGTTTTCAAAATATATGGTTTTCTTCATTTCCTGAAAAATGAACATTTTCCCGACAGCATAGATAGTATAATTTCTGTTTTGTGTCACGGGCTAAAACATTTGTGAACCACTGCTCTACTGGACCCCTGTGCTATCTTCTCCCCTGCAGTCCCGGGGGCCCCGCGCTTCCTGAATGTCTCCAAGGCAACCGCCACCAGCATGACCCTCCTGTGGGCGCCGCCCCTCTCCAGCTCGGGCCTGCTCACGGGGTACCGCATCGTTGCACAGCTGCTGTCCGCCACCTGTGATGACGAGCCAGAGCCTGTGGAATTAATGCCCCCGGGCTGTGTGGATTCACAGGTGGTGGTGTCGGTGAACGTCTCCACTGGCCACGGAGGCTACCACAATGTCACACTCCAGTCCCTGGCCAAGTATAGACGCTACCGTTTCAAGATGGCCGGCCTGACTATTGCCGGAGAAGGGGAATATACGGGCTGGACGTATGCGCGCACGCTGGCCGGAAGTAAGAACGGGTGCATGCAACGCAGCGCACGCAGGCACACACACACACACACACACACACACACACACACGCATACTCTCTCTCTCTCTTCTCGATTAAGTATATTCATGTCGCACACACTAGATATAACATAAATGAGAATGAGATCAAGAATGGTTTTCAGTGGAGTGCTAGACCCAAACATCAGAAAGTAGAAATTAGAACAATTCCAAAAACATCCAAAAAAATATAAATGGTGGACAAAGTACTCACATTTCCATTTCTTTATTGGCACACACCAAAAAGTAATGCTTACTGTACGCGTGTTGGCCAAAAAGCACCTTTTTAATTTTTTATTATTTTATTTTTTACTTTGTGGATGTATACTAGATGGCTGCGGGAGGAATACAGACAAAGTTTAGGGTAGAAGTGTGTTTCCATTATGCCCTTAATGCTTTACTATTTGTCTTTGTACAGTAGATCTTTGAATACTGGTATGATTTGACATTATAACAGCGTCATACAAGCACATACAGTAAGAGTTATGTATGTGTCCTCTCAGGTCCTGATGCCCCTCCCCATGGTGTCAAAGTGACCCCCACCTCCAACAGCCTCCGTATCGTATGGGATGCTCCCGCTGTCATCTCCGGACCCACTTCCTATCTAGTGCATGTCATCTCTGTGAGTATACACAGTACACACATGTAATGTGGTACAAATTAATGTGTTACTTGGTTGGAGAGAGTGGTGCGTTTTGCTAAAATATGTCTGTAGAGCAGCACCCTGGTCCCGATCTGCGTGCTGTCGCCTTGTCACATAATGTCGGAAATATATACCCATATGAATAATCTTTAGTGGCCTTATTAAGGGGCAATATCAGAAGGTCAAGAGCAAATTTCAGATTTACAATTCATAGTTCCCAAAGAGATTAGGAACTGTAATGAATTGTATAGTATATAGTCATAGTCTGATATAATGTGCCACAACTAGGAAAACATGAAATTGCACAGATAAAGGAAATCGTTTTTTGCAAAATACTAAATGCAAAAAAACCTTAAACTAGTAACTTCCGTTAGAGGTCTGAGATAACCTTTTCAGGTTCTGTATGAGTTTTGACAATATTAAAATAAGTCTTCTTCAACTATATTCAGATTTCAATTTCTGACAAATCATTTGAAAGGTTACAATCTGCACTTTCATAATCTGTAAAGAACAGGAAAATGATTTAACTCAAAATGATTGTACCTCAAATACCACAGTGTAA
>NC_139700.1:18021509-18049009 GCF_964188405.1 Protomyctophum parallelum | reverse complement strand
CGTGATAGGAGAGGACGAGGACTGTATGGAGAGCATGGCCAGCAAGTACTGCAACGGCCCCCTGAAGCCAAGCACTGTCTATGTGTGAGTAGCACACACGTATACACACCATGTACACACACCTCATACAGACTCCTCTCTCTGACTGCTGGCTTTGTGTTCGACAGGTTTAAAATTCGAGCCACCAACATCCAGGATCAGTACACAGACTCAGAGTATTCTGAGCACATCAGAACCTCAGGTAAGCCTGCTAGCTCTATCCCAGTCTCACTCTACCTCTGACCACTTCAGCCCTATATACATTTTGGCTATTTTCAAAAGATATTTATATATTTAGAAAATTAGAAATGGGACATTCTGCATGATGAGTACTTTTACTTTTGGTACTTTATTTATATTTTCATACCAATACTTTCCGAACTTTTACTTTCAGTATACTCTATAGTGTTGATGCTTTTAATTCAGTAAAACATTTGAGTACCATTTCCACCACTGCTCAGAATAAATCTCTACAGGAAGGCGTGACTGTGACGTTTACATTCATGTGTTTCTCCATGCAGCCGACGGGGTGTTGACCAGAGATCAGCAGATCATTCTGGGCGTGCTCCTCTCATTCTTCCTCGCCGTGTTGTTCATCATCATCATCTGTGCCTCGGTCAAGTGAGTCTCCTTTAGGCTGCTCTATATTCTCCACACTGGAAAATCCTGTTTGTTTAACTCCCAGGGCCCTGTTCGAACCATCCCACAGCACTGGTTTTCAACCTTTTTGAAGGCCCATTATATATTGGACATTTGAGCCACAGAACACCATTTGATGAGGTTTAGCTTGTCAGACCAAAAACGTATTTTATATTTTTGCTATTGCTGGATTTTGTCCATGCGGTATTGATGTTGGTATACCATTAGGAGAGATAACAGGCAAACAAACAAAATATCAATTCTTCTAATCTACATGCACTAATAGTCTAGATTAAGTAATACAGATGTTTAACAATAATACAGTATAACTCTTGAGAACGTAAAATGAAACCAAATGGACCTGGTTTCATTTTACGCTTTCAACAGTTAAAGATCTAATAATGGTCCACTTGGTTACCAACTCTCCATCATTTAGCTGGGGACCACCTGAATCCCCCTCAAGGAATACTGGTGGATTGAAAACAACTGATCTACAGTATTGTGTATGTTTTAAATGCAGGGCGTGTCTGCACGACAATTCAATTCAATTCAATTCAAGTCCGCTTCATTGGCATGAGAACACATACATTTACATTTCCAAAGCAAGTGTCAAAATATAATAAAAACAGTTGAAAATGGGTAAAGTATATACAGTTGGAGGGGTACAGTATTTTGTAAACAGAGCTATGTCACATTGCGACTGCATCATTATATACATGTTATACAGGATATAAAGCTTTTTTGAAACAAATAGCAGTCACTTTTTTCTCAAGACTATTTAAATAGTATACAAAATAGAAGATTTAAGATGTGTTTTAAAGGTACAGCAGCTCTATTTACACGCGCAGTAGGTCTAGTGGTCTACTTGGTATCATAGTAAGGTGATTGACATTTGCCTCATCCAATGTCAGGTTCCATCAGCGTAAGAAAGAAGGCGAGACTTACTCTCCCCGAGAAGCAGAGATCATAGAGACCAAATATAAACTGGACCAGCTGATCGCTGTGGCTGACCTGGAGCTGAAAGAAGAAAAACTCAACCGGTTAGACTGTGTGTGTGTGTTTGTGCATCTGCATGTTCTCCAACTTTTCAATTCAGAAATCTACACACAATTTCTTACCACACACAATATATTTTGGCATTCATGCACAACTTTCGTAGCGGGCTCTTTGATAAAAATAAAAAAAAAGAAACAAAAGTGCACAAATGTTGCACTTATAAATTACACACACCAAATGTACATGTTTGAGTGAAATACCAAAAGAGAAAACTAATCTACTGTTCAAAGTCTGTATGCTACAGATATATTTTTCACAAAATGTTTTGTTTGGCTATAAAGTTATTTTAATATTAAGAGAACACTTTTTTCTTGTTTTAATGAAAGAGGCCTAAATGCACTCACACACCCTGCAACACCCTCTACATGCTACATGTGCACGTTGTCCCATCCAGGGATGCTCTGCTTCTCTCTCACACAGCCCTCTCTCTCACTGCAGGTACTCTTCCTTCTTCTTTAGACGGAAAGAGATATATGTCATCCAGTAAGTTGGGGTTTGTGTGCGTGCGTGTGTGTGTGTGTGTGTGTGTGTGTGTGTGTGGGTGTGTGTGTGGGTGGGTGGGTGGGTGGGTGGGTGGGTGTGCGTGCGTGCGTGCGTGCGTGCGTGCGTGCGTGCGTCTAATGTCGTGTAGTATAGATTTTAGGGATGTCCCGATCGGATCGGTGATCGGAAATCGGAGTCGATCATGTCATTTTCAAATGATCAGGAGAAATAAATTGGAGATTTTCTTTTTTTATTTAAATAAATAGTGTGTCTAAATAGGCTTGTGTCTAATGTTAATCTCAAAGAAAGATGTATAAACAATGATATTTTGTGAAAACTGTCATGTAATGACGTTTGTCCTTCTGGGGCACTAGTTCCAGCAGTGGCAAACACTGCTCTCAAAGATCATGCAACAAACATTCACAGAGGCGTCTATCCATGATATGATAATGTCCTGTAGTAGGCCTACTATTTATCTCTGAATGATAGCCAAAGCCATGCAAATGGTGTTTTCTCTCCAAGAGTTTTAACTTTGACTTCAGTTCCATAAGCTGTATTTGCAAGATTCTAATTAACCAATACATCATTATTTTTGCTATGATTCCCTGCTTTCATATGACATGAAACATTTTAAAATCCACAATGACAGTCCTTCTATAGTTCTAATAAAAGTAGTCACATATTTTGCCTTTGAATAATTGAAAGGCAATAGACTAGACTAGAGTGACATACATTATTACATTTCTCACATGGGACATGGCACAAATGATCGGAATCGGAACGTAGCAAAAATATTTCATCGGGACACCCCTAATAGATGTTATTCATTGCATGTGTGTGTGTGTGTGTGTGTGTGTGTGTGTGTGTGTGGACGTGCGGGCATGTGTGTGTTTGTTGTCACTTCAATTTGTTTATATCATAGTCCTCCCAAACATCCGTCTGTACTTATGGTTGAAGCTAGCTCTGGTCACTTTGCTGCCATTGCATTTAGGCTATGGGACTGTTATTATATTATTATATTAACGTTTTACCTACTCACCAATACAAAGGTGGCTTGTGTAATTAGAAAGCCTACTTTCCTTAGTGGACACACTCTGAGACCCCCACCACACGTATAAAATGTACTTTTTGGCCAGAAAGGGATTTCTTTTCACCAGAACGAGAAATCTTGTCTATGAGTATTTCTCTTGGAAATATCAGTAGAGGGCGCAGTGGAGTTTTTCTCTGGTGGAAAAAAATCCCTTTCTGGCCAAAAAGTGCATTTTATACGTGTGGTGGGGGTCTCAGAGTGCGTCCACTAAGGAAAGTAGGCTTTCTAATTACACAAGCCGCCTTTGCTTTGGTGAGTAGGTAAAACGTGCTTAATATTTTCGCTACAGAGGAGAGGCGGGTCTGCATTTCATGCGAGGGCAGGAAGAGAACAGTCCCATAGCCTAAATGCAACGGCAGCAAAGTGCATTAGGGCTATGGAGTCTGGACCATAGCTAGGTTGAAGCGGGTGTTGCATGATTGTCAGGCCGGCCGTTCAGATTTGTTTTGCTTGTGCTCGAGTTGGAACGCATCACTAACGTCGCTCACAGCCGCTTGTTTCATTTCACCTACAGTGTGTTGTGTTGTCATCCCCGTGCTTAGCAGTCCTGCTGAGTGTGTGCATTATCTGCGGAAAGAAAATGTTTATGTAACTAGAACTGCAACTGTTCTTATAGTGACTATTCCAACGATTACTGCTTTCTTCTTTTCTTTTTTTACGTTCTGTTTATTCGATTTTAGACGTTTTTTTTAACAAAATGCAGAAAAAATCTGAGAGGTAAACAGAGTAACAAAAACAAAAAATGCAAAAAACCAACCACACACCCACGCAAGAAGAAGGAAAAAAGTATACAAATCAGCTCATGGGTACAAACATCATACAGGCAAGACAGGCATGCTAGTCAGGTAACAGGCTAATCAGGTTCAGTTGGGGTTACGATTGTAAGGTGGTCTTCTAACGATTACTCCTACCGCACCGGCCGGTCCTCCCTTAAAGGAGAATTCCATGCTAGAAGGCTTTCTTACCTTCATTTGTAGTTGTTACATCCCCACCAAAGAGGTCCAGGTGTTATTTTGTGCAAAAGCGCATTATTGGCTATTTCCCCTAAAAGCTCTCAGTTAATTGAATTGAATTGAATGGGGCATTGGGGTCTTGTGCTAATTAGCTTATTTCCATCGCTCACACTTTACTACTTATTTCGATGGAAATAAGCGAATTAACACAATAACCCAACCCCCATTGAGGGCTTATTAGGGGAAATAGCAAATAATGCACTTTTGCACAAAATAACACCTGGACCTCTTTGGTGTGGACGTAACAACTACAAATAAAGGTAAGAAAGCCTTGGAAAGCATGGAATTCTCCTTTAAGCCCATTTTAATATAGGATGTTGATGTCTACAATGACAAAAAATAGATTATTTGATTTTCTGCACCACTAAATATAATATGGCATTGGGTAGGGGCTAGTTAGTTAGAGTTGTACCAGTGCACAAGGTGCTGCTGCTGCGCCCATGCTCCTCAGTAATAAATAATGAGGGAAGAATGGAGAGTGCAAAGTTACCAGTGATCAACGGCTTCATTCAGTTCTGCTCCCATGTAGACATTCTTCTGAAATATAACATCAAAGATAGACCTGGATCCTCGCAGTTCCATTTTCAGAGGACTGGAGAAAGAGAGGGTTACATTTCCCCTGCTCAAACACAAAATGTTGACGGCCTTTAATGAGGACCCGCGTCAACCTGTGAATAATGCATGCCCGACCATAATTGCAGAGTTAATCACTTTCAACCTGCTTGCATCCCTATTCTGTCAATATAGGGCAAACAGTTTCAAATATTAATAAATAAATCAAATAGCGTTATTATTATGTGTGGTATAAGTGTGTGCCGGCTGTGTGATATCCATATATCCATACAGTAACGACACATTGCCATGACTTATTTGTGCCTCTATATCTTTTAACACAGGCTCCTGAGCTACAGAAAATCACTGAAGTAAGTCACCTTTTGCATTGAATGTAATTATTTAGCAGCAGTAGGCGTACATTGCCGTTCCGGTTTGTATTAGGTCTTGTAATCTATAATTAATTTATTATAAATAGTTCTTGGCTGTTGGGGTGATATTTCTGAGGCTCTCTCTCTCTCTCTCTCTCTTCCTCTTTGCCAGGCCTGTCAATAAGAAGTCTTTCATGCAGCATGTGGAGGACCTCTGTGCCAATGACAATGCCAAGTTCCAGGAGCAATTTTCTGTATGTAGCTTCATAATCTGATTCATTATGCATTAGGGATAGGGGTTGTATGTGTGTGCGTGCGTGTGTACGTGAGCGTGCGTACTAGAGATTTGCACGATATTGAAATCATGACCGATATCCGATCTTTAAAAAAAAGGGGAAAATAATCAGGATTATCTTTAGATCGGTTCGCTACCGATATGGCATTTTTATGGCCGATATGACCAATTTTGATATGCTATCGATTATATTGTGCTTCTCTAGCGTGTACTGTACTGTATATCATGTGTGTGTACACTGCATGCTGACTTGTCTAGCATCTCTCCTTCTCAGGAGCTGCCTAAGCTGCTACAGGACCTGGCAACCTCAGACGCTGACCTGCCCTGGAACCGATCCAAGAATCGATTCACCAACATCAAACCTTGTAAGTGACGTGAACCGACAACAAGGATCCAGATCTGCCTGGAACTACATGTATCTAGATGTATTGTACCGGTCTGCCTAATGGCATAATACCGCTAATGACAACAACAATCTTTATTTTTGTAGCACTTTTTTTAAACAGTTACAAATGCTTTACGTAACATCAAAGAAAGAAACAATAATATAAGAAACACAATAGAACATAAAACAAGAATGACACGCATATAATTAACGGCCAGATGAAACAAGCGCTCCGGTGAGCATCTATCCCCCACCCCTTTAGTTTTTTTTCCTATGTTTTGTTTTTGTCAGGAAAGTGTATGTTTGTCTGTTACAACCTCCCGGCTGTTAGTTTAGTTCTTTTCCGTTTTTGCATGCCTTTCCTGTAGCTCCAGACAGTTAACTCTTTTTTTTTTTTTTTTTAAGATATTTTTTTGCGGCTTACGCCTTTTATTGATTTTTGAAGGGACAGACAGTAGGCTGACAGGAAACGGGAGAGAGATGGGGGGATGACATGCAGTAAAGGCCGTGTCGGGTCCGGGAGTCGAACCCGCGGCACACTGCGACTGGATTACCAGTCCGGTGCCCAGACCGTTACTCTACGGCCTGGGCCTACAGTTAACTCTTAACATTAGCGGCTAATGATTAGCCGCTGTTGTCAGTGGCTCGCTTCCTTAGAGTATATATTAATAGAGACGGCACCGGGAGTAAACCCTGAGGCGAAATGGACATAGTGGTCGAATTTGGCATTGCAGCTCGAGCCAGCACTGGTCCGTTGACTATCATTGTGCACGTTCATGTTATTGGGGCATGACACGTGAACACTATGTTTCATACGTGAACGTGCGCAATTGGCGCAATGATAGTCAACGTCACAGAGCGTTCACGATTTGCCCCAATCCATCCCAGAATGCACTCTGTTCCTACCCGGAAGGAGGAGTGGAATCGCCTCATGCGCTTTTGAGCAACTTAATGCAAGTGGATGGGAGGAGAAATCTGGTGCCTTCTCTATTAATATATACTCTAAGCTCGCTTCACACTGAGAGACTTCCGTGTGGTGTTTTATGGGGTCAGAGTCAGGCAGCCAATCATGACTATGTCGCGCCGAAGTCCTAAAGCCAACAGCAGCGATCACAAGCCAGGTTTCACCTGGCAAACAAACGAGGGAAAAATATGGACTAGAAAGGTGCGCTACTCTGAGACAGATCTCCACCAGGCCGGGTTGCCTAACTAGCGTGGTATCAGATGTGGGGTGCAGTCATCAGGACTCAAGGAAGATGTGGGGGAAAGTACTGTTTGTACGACAGACGATGTTGCCTCAATGTGTGTTTAAAATTTGTGGGAGATCGGACGACACATTCATGATTTGAGGCATTTTCTGCAAAACAGACCCTTCCTGCAAACCTTTGAAGTAAAGCCAGTGGAATGGAATATAAAGAATATGACTGATACATCTCGATGAACAACATTACTCCATAGATGTGTACAGATTTATGTGACTTTTCGACGAAATGTGTAGGAGTCTGTAAACATGTGCATGTCTACTAAACATGTTTCTGCATCGATTGACTGTGTCCAGACAATAACAACAGAGTGAAGCTGCTGTCGGAACCAGGCCTGCCAGGCTCTGACTACATCAATGCCAGCTTCATCTCAGTGAGTACCACTGAAGTTCCATTGCAGCTTTTATAATTTGAGGCTGCTTGCCCAAATCAAGTCTGTGCTCTCTTTTTGAGCGTGTCCTTCATGCTTTTATCTCCACACGTTTGGACTACTGTAATGCGCTTAAACCAAAACTCCATAGCACAAATACAACTAGTCCAAAATGCTGCGGCACGTCTCCTAACTGAAACCCCTAGGCGTCACAACATTGCACCTATTCTGGCCTCTCTTCTGGTTCCCTGTTCGCTTCAGAAAGGGTTATAGACACGTTTAAAGACAAGAGGTGCCTTTTCTGTCGTAGCCCCCAAATTGTGAAATGAGCTCCCCTCCATCCATCCATCTTCAACCGCTTATCCGTAGTCGGGTCTCGGGGGCAAAAGCTCCACCAGAGTGCTCCAGACTTCCCTCTCCAGAGCAACATTAGTGACTTCCTCCTAGGGGATTTCCGAGACGTTGAGTTGAGAAATGTGCTTTATAAATAAAGTGGATTGGATTGGAGCAGCCAACCTGCAGGGCCCACTTCCACTCATCTCCTATGACACCAGTGCTGTTAACATGACACCCATCTGCTGTAATTAGAGGAGTCTGCTCTCTGTCTCTTGTTCTCTTTCTCACTCACTCACTCTCTCTCTCTCTCTCTCTCTCTCTCTCCAGGGTTATCTGTGTCCTAATGAGTTCATAGCGACTCAGGGACCCCTTCCTGGCACCGTGGCTGACTTCTGGAGGATGATCTGGGAAACAGGAACTCGCACCATCGCCATGCTCACACAGTGCTATGAGAAAGGCAGGGTATGTCATGGTAGATGTAATGCCATTACAGAAGACACCATCTGTGATGGCATGCAGAGGATGGAGTAGCTAGGTGGATCCGTTTCGTTGGGTACTCCAGTATGTTATAGCACCATTAGTGCGTGTGTGCGTGCGTACATGCGTGCGTGTGCTTGCTGAAAAGTGAGTATATAATAGCTTAAACTACTACTCACATTCACACAACATTCCGACTGCAGTGTTTGTTTATATTGTGCATTACACATACCTCAGGCAATGTTTTAATAATTGTCTCTTCCAATTCAGCTTTTTTTATATATATATATATATATATATTTTATCCCACAATTTTGAAACCCATTTTTCACCCAGTGTCAATTATCTAATAGCCTGAGCTAACGTGTTAGGTTTCTGGTCTAGAGGGGCGGGTCGCGCGGTGATTGGATCTCATCGATCTGTCCGTCACCCCCGGCCCCTCCTCTCCCCCCTAGTGCAGCGCTACGTCACATAATTTGGAGCGACGCCCACCCGGAAGGGTTGACTCCACTTTTAGACCAGAGCGGCCAATGCGTTCCTCCAGGCTTTCAATATTTGCACCAACAAAAATGAAAGCCTGGTACCGAGGCTAATTGTCTCCACCAGGCCGAAGGCATGGGGGGAGAGTATGTTTTGCACTCCGTCCGTCCTTCCGTGTGTCCGTGTGTCCGTCCGTGTGTGTGTCCGTGAGCAGCTAATCTCGGCCACCGTTAACCCGGTCGATGCCAAATTTTGCACACACACTCCCACTCCCACACTTTCCAGCGGACTGACCTCATGCTTCCTTCTATGCGTGAGGAGTCCAAGCTGCTTCTTTTCACCTGACAAAGGGGGATTTCCCCGGGCGGACATAGCGCGTGGAAGGAACATGTTATTCCGACCAGTTCCTTTCCCCTCCATCGGGCGCCTCAGCGGGAATCGAACTCAGGACCTTCTAGCTGTGAGGCGACAGCACTACCGACTGTGCCACCGTGCCCCAATTCAGCTGATAGATTAAATGGTTGATTCCAACTTTGGCTCGCACCCTGTCAGACGGACTCTGGTGTTGTCACCACTTATTCACAGTTCAGCAACGCGCCATCGCTGCTCGTCCATTCTCTCCACTGTTTCAAATTGGTGTGGTGGCCATCAGACCATGCCAGACTACACAACATCTAACACTCAGATCTTTTCTAGTTGTATGCACAGACAGGTGTCGTGTTCTGCATTGATTGAAGTGCTGCAACAGCAGGCACGAATTGCGGAGCACTATATATCATGCTTCAGTCAGACACTCTCGTGTAGATGAAAACTTTATTTATTGCACCGCTATTGCATTATATAGGATGGTGATGTGGCTCTGCTCCCACGAAGTGACACAGATTCCAAACCCCCTGAAGCATAGACATAATGAATCCCTCATAGGACAGAACATAAAGATTCTGTGCTATATCTTGCCAAGTTTCCACCACTGTTTTAGTTTAGGGATAATAGGGCCATATAGGGCCCAAGATAGGCCATGTAGTATACTGAAACTAGAAAAGAGTGCTCCACTCCATGAATGCACAGATTGCACACAGCATTTGCCACATTCATTATCATCTAAATGCACCAAGTCTCTGTGTGTACGTCTGTACGTATACGTCTGTAATCCACATAACTCGAGAACCGTTCACCCCACCGACTTCAAATTCGACAAACGTGTTCCACACCCCCACAGGGACCGCAGTGCCTGGTGTCGAGTCGGTCGGACCTACGGTTGTCCATAACCGCCCCAAAAAGGCCTCTGCCAGGGCTCTGGACAGGGCCCCTTAGGGTCCATATATGGAGCTGGCCTGTTCTGACCTCACAACACTCCATATTCTCCCTGTTTAACTAACAGTTAACTAATTTAATTAGTTAAATTCAATACTATAGTGATGTATTTGGATTAATTACGTAGTATGAAAGTTGTGCTGCTCACCAAGGCTGTCACTCTTGTAGTATGTCTGCTTCTTGTCATTTTGTGGCTTGAGCATAGGTGTTTCAGTGTGTGCGTGTGTGTGTGTGCTTGTGTGTGTGTGTGTGTGTGTGTGTGTGTGTGTGTGTGTGTGTGTGTGTGTGTGTGTGTGTGTATGTGTGTGTGCAACATTGTAGAACCGGTGTCACCAGTACTGGCCAGAGGACAACAAGCCGGTGACAGTTTTCGGTGACATCATCATCACCAAACAGGCGGAGGACGTCTATCCGGACTGGACCGTCAGGGCGCTGAAAGTGGAAAGGGTAACTTGAGGGATGATGACGCTAACATAACCCTCACACACTGACATGTTGGATCAGATTGGTCTAAGTCAGTGGTTCCCAAAGTGGGAACACACACACACACACACACACACACACACACACACACACACACACACACACACACACACACACGCACAATGTACTACTGTATGAAACCATAGACGTAGATAATTGACATTGAACTGAACTCTTTGTGTCTTGTGTCTGGTGTAGTATGGGGACTACATGGTGGTCCGACATTTCAACTACACGTCGTGGCCAGAGCATGGAGTCCCAGAGTCCAGCAGCACGCTCATCCAGTTCGTCAAAGCCATCCGAGCCAACAGGCATGAGAACAACACCACTATAGTGGTTCACTGCAGGTACAGCACAGCACTGCTTTGATTGTGTACTGTGTGGTCCCTGACATAATGATCAACACAACATAAATAATTTGGTTTAAAACTACAGCAGTACATATTCTGATAACGGCCTCCCGTGTTTTTTAAGTCAATATTACTCAAATATAACTTCTACAAGGATGATATACGATATGATGAGACAGCTTTATTGTCACATCACAGTTTTCCAGGTAGAAAAAGGGGGGTGAAATTTGTTTTGTGCATGGTTCCCGTCGTATAATTACAAAGTTTGAGCGCTTTTACCAGAAAAGGTACAGGTAAAGGGTTATCTTCTGTGTGGGTCTTAGATATTTACAAGCTTTTGCTACAAACGGTACAACCGAAAGGTCTCTTAGCTTATTTACAAGCTTTGCTACA
Organism: Protomyctophum parallelum; assembly: GCF_964188405.1. NCBI lineage: Eukaryota > Metazoa > Chordata > Actinopteri > Myctophiformes > Myctophidae > Protomyctophum > Protomyctophum parallelum. The sequence continues at coordinate 18,037,621 of NC_139700.1, read as the reverse complement.
ACTGTACAGCCATACAAAAACCATATTAACACATACAGTAGTACCTGAGATAAGATAAAGGTGTGTGAGCATAGCAGCCACTGTGTACTGTGCACTACAGTATACTGTACCTACCGTACGGACATTAGTCAAGGTGCTAGGACATGGATTAAGGGTAATTTAAGGCGCATAGAGTCAGTGCGTGTCAGCCACATAGAAGGCTGACATTGGTATAATCTATGAGTGGTGAGCCAAAAAAAAGGAAGAAGAAAGTCAAGTACCTCTTCCCTGGTTCACAGAACCCACACTGTTAGCATTAGGATGCACAATCTGCCCGCTCCCTATACCCTGCTAGGCATAAAATGTCTATCCATTGTCATGACCTTAAAGGAGGGGTGAAGGAGAGCTCTGATTGGTATTGTGTCCATTGTCGTGCCTCTCCATCATCCTGTAAGTCCAGCTCATGGCCCTGCCGTTGCTTGCCAGAAACGTCAGACAGAGAAGCACACAGAGTGGAAATGAAATGAACCACTTGAACGCAAGCCTGCATATTCTGGGAGAAACATTAGCCAAAAAATTGCAGAGATACAAGCTGGGCTGTAGCCTGGCTCCTGACCTGAATCGCTAGCCATGCCCATTAAAAAATATACTACAGTTTACTACAGAGGGTTTAAAGTGGCACTATGACACTTTTTTTTATCATTATAATGTAATTTAGTCCAATCTATAATGGTAAGAGTATGTTAAAAATACAACTTATACAATTGGGGTGGTTGTATTTTGTCTTCCTGCTCTTCTATTGAGACATTTAGATCGTGTCAAAGGCGACACGAACTTTGACCTGATTGATGGTCAAGATTCAATTCAAGCAGGCAGGCTCTATTAGTTCAGTGGTAAAACATATCAGCACTTACACTGGAATCAGGAATCAAATCCGGGGTAGAAGAGGAAAGTAACACGGTGCAGCTTTAAGTGCTTAATGGTATTGTCATTCATCTCATTATTACCTCACACAGCAATGCTTACTCTCTGCTCGTATGCATACTACCTGCACTAATTAGATGTACTTCACCTTAAAGGGTCTTTAAAAACGGGAAGCGAGGAACGCAGGCGTTGTTGCCTGGATCAACGACAGGTCTCCTCCATAGAGTAATAAAAGGATAGAGACTGAACCGTTAGCCCCCCCCCCCCCCGCTATTCATTTCAATAGAAGTTGCTCAGTGGTGTTTTGAAGCACCTGGAAGACTGCCAGAAGTATAATTATAACTCAATGGCTTGAGCGAGTGGAAGTTTGGCCTAGCCTAGCCCCGGGGAACTACCCATAGATCCGAAGTCCCGTTAGTCCGAACATGCACTGCTCCCGTGCTTGCGGTTAGGTTTAGGTTTGCTCCCGTGCTTGCGTCCGTCCACCTCCATGAAAGTGCTGCAATTCCACATTTCGGAAGTATGTAGTGGCAGCTTCAACGTTGGATAGCCTTACTGGGGGCTTGGTCTCCTCCAGGTCTGCTCAAGAGGGGCGCGACAACGCAAGCGTAAAAGAAAAGCGAAACAATATCCAGGTCTGGTGAGTCGTGGGCGTGTGCACGAAACGAGCATGTGCGCAACAAATTCACAGGATCGCGCTCACGTAAATATCCTTGCGTTGTCACACCGCGACTGCTCCCCAGTGCTCCGCACAAAAACTCAGGTCTCATTGAAAATGAACTATAGGCGCGTTATATCGCTTCACGTTTGAAAGGCCTTAAAAGGCTGGCTGTCCAGTGTCCACCAACTGTTTCCAGGCCATTTTATGTTTTGAATTGTCTTCAATGAGTGCCATGTATTTACAGTAATGTTACTGTACAAAATGGCAGCAGGACGAGGTGCTGTACTGCACTGAGCAAATCATGAGCATTTGGTGTTTTCACCTTGCCCAGAGTTGAAATATTTTCTGCTTTGAGTAGAATGCTACGCTCATCTCTGTCACTTTTTATCCAATCACACTGGAGTTGGGGCAAAGAGTTGTTGTTTCACCTTTATTTCTCAACTATCTATTATTACATTTGAGAGAATTCCATGCCCACAATGCAAATTAATTTGTGCCCATGGAAAGCACAACTTTGTGTGCCAGTTCAGGTGGTCAAGTCATATACACTGTGATGTGCAGAATATGCCGTTCACTGTGACTTCTGTCCATGATATGTCACTGTCTTGACCTCTGCGTTTTCAACCAAGCTCTGTGGCTGTACTGGCCAATCACTACGGGGCTTTCCGACAGCTGCGATGAGCAAGGAACGCTCGCTCTCCCTGTAGTTTATCTACCTCTCTCTACCCTTGCTTGATTGTGAGTGTGTGTCTCACTCTGACACATGATATTCATGGCTAAACAAAACAACAACACGGACGCCGGACAAAACACGGTCAGTATCAAAAGATACATCACTGTCTAACTTCGTACAAAATGTACACTTTGTGTGTGTGTCTCACTCGGACACACGATATTCACGGAGAAACAACAACAGCACGGACATGTGACGTTAGAAGTGAGTGTGCCGCAGGTGCACAAGCTACAGTATAGTAACTAATACTCTCATGAATAAATTGCCCAGTCCATCAGGGTTCACTTAATGGAGAAAGACATGTAGAGTCGTTTTATAAATTGAAAGGAGCCCAGGCCTAAGCATTATAACGTGACTGAAGAAATTGTACTTAAAAAACTCAAAGCCCTAAAACTATCTAAAGCAATGAGTAGCATCCTTCAGCATGACGAAGCTGCAGCTGAAGTCATTACACCCTGCAAAACTATAACTCCACAAGAATTCAAAGAATAATTCTTCTTCACATAAAAAGGGAAGCAAATTAGATCCTGGGAACTACCGTCCGGTTTTTGTGTTCTGTATCAAAGGTAATAGAAAGGATCATATTATGGACAAATTGTTCATTATTATCACTCTACACATACGTTTGGAACCTCAATATCTACACTGCTATGCTTTAGCTCCGAGATGAGGTTCCGTCCCGTGATATACCTGCACAGAAATGGGGTCGAGCCGTCCACAATCAGTGGATTATACCCTTTTCACAGTGTTTTTCCAAAGAGTAAACCTATCATAACCGTGATAGAGTTGATAAACTTAAGGCTGGCACGAAAAATTTGAAGTCTGGTGTAAAATAACCGCTTACAAAGCGGTTGTTTGTCAGCCAATACCATGTTTTCCCTGGTTTTCCCAATGCAATCTTACGCACTATTCCCCCGCGCTATTCATTTCAGTGGAAGTAGCTCAGTGGTGTTTTGAAGCACCCGGAAGAACCGTCTATTTCCGCATTTGACCATCAAATTTTGGTGGTCAAATGCGGAAGTGCAACCGAGCGCTCAATGTTAAAGCCTTAGAGTATATATTAATAGAGACGGCACCGGATTTCTCCTCCCATCCACTTGCATTAAGTTGCTCAAAAGCGCATGAGGCGATTTCACTCCTCCTTCCGGGTAGGAACAGAGTGCATTCATGGATGGATTGGGCCAAATCGTGAACGCACTGGCCGTTGACTATAATTGCACGCGTTCACGTATGAAACAGCGTTCATGTGTCATCATGAACGTGCGATCCAATTTTTTTTTATTTTATATTTACATTAAATATAAAGGGTCATGTCATGTGATCTACCTGCACAGCCTTTGTGATCTACTAGTAGATCGCGATCTACCTTTTGGGCATCCCTGATCTAGATGCTATCCGGAATGCTCGCCCTCGTCTTTTTTCTGCCGACCGCTCGGTGGGGTGCTTCTTGTATTCTTAATATTCTTATATTATTTTACTGAGAATAAGGTTAGAAATAAGTTTAAGGTTAGGCATAGTTTTACTGGGGTTACGTTTAGGAATAGGGTTAGCTTTAGGCACCGTTTTACTGAGGTTAAGTTTCCGTGTTTAAGGACTTCAGTGTTTTGTACAGAACAAAGAATGTTTGCTTTCGCCATCTTTGTTGAAGAAGAGTCTTGGCAATTATGATTTAGTCTTACTATAGAAACACAAAAAAAAATTAAATCTTATATTTAGAGTTTGTCTGGCTTAATCTAGTTACCTCTGAGGTAAGGTTACTGGAGGTCAATGCTTAAAGTGTGATTACCTAAGTATGTTTACCTACACCCATCAAACCCATTAGTGTCAACCTCAGACCATCAGATCATGGTCTGATTTAGAATCTAAATGGATTTGTGTTTATGCTATTGCCCTGGGTCTGCTCTAATTGAGTGCAATTTAGAGGTTAGGATTCAATGGTTTGTTTACTCCCCTGTTTACCATAAGGATTGGTATTGTTTAGGCCCTGTGGAAATGTGGTGTTTAATTTCAAAATCCACTGCTTCTCTGCAAATCACCGTTCCCCCTCTGTCCAGGTTTGATTGGATTCTAATCCACAAATTTCCAAGGCACTAATTAGATGTGTCATGAAATGCTGTTTAAATCTTTTGCATTATTTATATTATGTTGGTTTAGTCTATTGTGTTCCTAGTTTCACCAACTTATTGTAGAATTGTGTGTGTGTGTGTGTGTGTGTGTGTGTGTGTGTGTGTGTGTGTGTGTAATAATTACTTCCACAAGATCAGGTCCTGGTTAATTGATAACAGGATGTCCCTCCAGTGGCCTCTGCCTTGGCAAAACGGAGTTTCTCTCTGTATCTAATGCAACGTCCCCTGTTGTAGTTGGTGACTTTGACGTTTCAGCCAAGGAAGCAGTTACTTAATTGACCTGCACATAGACAATAAAACATCTGGAGAGAGTATATGGCACTTAAAGCTATCTCTAAGGTTAATCAAAGTATAAAAGTTCTTGCCAGAATATCCATGTTTATAAAGTGCTCTTGAAATTGTATTGGCAGGGACTCTAGTACAATACATCTTGATTAGATGTCTGCACTTTCTGGAATTCTGATATACTAGTGTCCCCAATTTTCTGAAAAATAAGCTCTATAGTGACAAACTTCACCAAATACATTACTAAATTAAATTATTACTATACATTACCAAAGTACTAAAACTCCATCCCAGAACACACCATTTTCATTTTAATAGCCTCAAGAGTATTTCAAATGAAAATGTGTACAGGATCATAAAAAATGTGCTTAAAAAAACATTTTCGATTGTGTGCAGGACGCATGGAGTGTGTCTTTTTTACTGTTATGGGGCTTATTTCTACCCTATAATGTTTTCAGATGTATATTTTAGCGTGATGATTAAGTTAAAACTGAGTAATACACTGTCTGGATGGTATCTTGAATGGGAATAAAAACGGAGGATTTCTGTAAACAGTAGCAGCTGTGTTGGACAGGACGGATGCACAGATATGGGGAATTAAACTGGTGAGCTTCATTGTTATTGGCTTTTATCAATGTGGGCCTCGACACGTAATTAAAAGTAATTAAAATTCGATTTGTATGGACTTTTGATATAAAAATACACAAAAATTAAAATGTACCCATTTTTTTGGCATCCATTGTTAGGTATGCTCATATGATGACCACGGACGTGGTCTAAATGTGTGAAAAACATATTTTGCATTTCACTACACCTTTAAACACACACACACACACACACACACACACACACACACACACACACACACACACACACACACACATTTCATTCTTTCTTGCATTTTATCCTGTTGATGTGCTACTGCATTATTATTAGATTTTTATTTTTCAAATCAATTTTTCAAATCAAGTGTGATGGTACAATCTCTGTACTCTTCATACACCCAGAGCAAGTACTCTGGTCTCTACCTTGTGCCGTCATGTTGACTTCTGCTATGAGACGGTTGGTTTGGTTCGCCTGACAACCAGTATGTCTCAGATGAAAAATCAAGCATCCACAAGCGCTCCCAGGTGGGCATCTTAGAAGCTGGGGAAAGCCATTTTGGTGAACACAGCCCACTTGTTACTGCCAAATGTTTTTTGCTTGACTTGTACTGCTTCTGTCAAGTCTTTTTATTCCAGTCATACATGTTTGGTTGTGTATATCCTTTGTCACTGTCACAAAGTAAAATTCCTGCAGGTTTGATTGTAGCCGGTGTTTGTGGGTTTGTTCCCTTTATAGTGCTGGTGTTGGTAGAACTGGCGTGTTCATTGCTCTGGACCACCTCATACAACACGTCGCCGACCATGACTTTGTGGATGTGTACGGCCTGGTGGCCGAGCTGCGCAGCGAGAGGATGTGCATGGTGCAGAACCTGGTGAGTTCACAGTTCACACAGAGAGGATGTGTATGGTGTAGTGTAGAACCTGGTGAGTTCACACAGAGAGGGTGTGTATGGTGTAGTGTAGAACCTGGTGAGTTCACACAGAGAGGATGTGTATGGTGTAGTGTAGAACCTGGTGAGTTCACACAGAGAGGATGTGCATGGTGCAGAATCTGGTGAGTGCACGCAAATATAGGGCTGTCCCATTGGACCTGAGACGTGTGTGTGTGTGTGTGTGTGTGTGTGTGTGTGTGTGTGTGTGTGTGTGTGTGTGTGTGTGTGTCTGCGCGCGCGCGCGCGCGTGTGTGTGTGTGTGTGTGTGTGTGTGTGTGTGTGTGTGTGTGAGTGCGCGTGCTCAGGCCCAGTACATGTTCCTGCACCAAAGTACCTTGGATTTGCTGAACAGCAAAGGCAACAGCCAGTCTATTTGGTTTGTCAACTATTCGGCCCTGGAGAAAATGGACTCACTGGACACTATGGAAGGTGAATAATACACACACACACACACACACACACTCTACCCTCACCCCAACCAATTTACATCATACAATCTAATCCCTAATGTTTTCAAAAATAAATAACCACGGACTCATGCACGCACGTGCGTGGCTGCGCGCACACACACACACACACACACACACACACACACACACACACACACACACACACACACACACACACACACAGTATTATCTATTGATATAATAACAGCGGACCTTCGTCAGGTATACTGACAAAGGTCGAAACTTAATTTTTTGTTTGTTTTTTTGTTATTAAATTATTTTGTGAGTTTTTAAGACGGTGTGCGGAACTCTTCTTTCTCTTTAGTAGAGTCACAGACTAAGGTTCTGTGACCATCCTCTGGGAAGGATGTTTTGATGATTGATTTGACCTCTATGGTTTATAAAATATTTAGCCCGCAGGTCCCTCATAAAAACCCCGGCATTTTTTGCTAGAGGGTCAAATTCAAAATGGCGTCCGGCGCCATAGCCAAAAATGAACTTTTGATCTAGATGACCTAGAATCATGTATGAAGACACTTTTCAATACAAGTCAACCATGAGGATTCCAAATCTTACACCATTTTAATCATAAGACCTCGTTTTGGCTCCAAAATTCCAGATGGCCGCCATTCAGTACAGTGAAAACATTACTTTTGAATAGGAAAGCAATCTATTTGGGGGTTGTAATTTTTACAGACACAAAATATATGTGTCACAAAACACATGTGTCACTGGTTTCTGAATCATCAGATTCAGATGACTCCACCCTCCTCCTCTGTGCATCATCATCCTCATCCTCATCCTCATCCTCCTCATCCTCATCCTCCTCCTCCTCACTCTCAACTTCCTCGTACTCTTCAACTGGTGCAGGTAGGTGTGTTGGGAGAGCAGGCCGCATGTGGCAGACATGATGACAGCGACCACCCACCAACTCCCAATCTGTCTGAGTGGTGAGGGGTGGTGCTTCACTGTGGGGTGGAGCACTAGATACGCCAAGTAGTTGGTATGGAGGCAGTGTTGGCGTACCTCTGCATCAGGAGGGAGATGGATTCATTATTTTTTTTATTCATTGTCTTCAACTTGGCAGCACAGGCTTCTTGTCTCCATATATTACCTGTCCCGTATATGCAAAGAACTATTGTTCCACCTCCTTCTCAAGGTCAAGGCTATCTCCACACCGTGAGAGCTGCTGCTGTGCCATAGAGCTCTTTGCCACCTTGTCATACACTGATGATTTTCCTTTGCCATAGAAGCCTGAGTTGGCATCACAGCCTGCAGGGTTCATAATGTGGATATATGTGGATAAATAGGAAATATATATCCCTATATAGCTTATGCAATTTATACTTCCATGTGGGGGGTGTGTCAGCTAGGTCGGGAGGTAACAGGGGGTGCATGGCCAAAAAGGTTTGGGAACCACTGTTTTACCACTGTCGGTACATTTGGCAGCCGTGCTCCAGACGCCGCAACTGCCGGTAAACTGCTGGTAACAGCCGTGGAGGAGGATGAGGAGGAGGAGGATGATGCACAGAGGAGGAGGGTGGAGTCATCTGAATCTGATGATTCAGAAACCAGTGACATAGAATGCTCTGACACATGTGTTTTGTGTCTGTAAAAAATACTGCCGCCAAATAAATTACTTTCCTATTCAAAAGTAATGCTTTCACTCTACTGGATGGCGGCCATCTTGAATTTCGGTGCAAAAAATGCACCGTATGGAAAAGTGTCCTTATACATGATTCTAGGTAATTTGGATCAAAAGTAAATTTTTGGCTATGGTGCCGGGCGCCATTTTGAATTTGGCCCTCTAGCAAAAAATCCTGGGATTTTTGCGAGGGACCTGGGGGCTAAATATTTAATAAAGGGTCCATAGAGTTCAAATCAATGATCAAAACATCCTTCACAGAGGATGGTCACAGAACCTTAGTCTGTGACTCTACTACTTTGCAATCATTCTTCTTTGATCCAGCATCCGTCAAAATGTTTGGATGTGCGATTGTGCGTGCATCTCTTGACCGCTATTGTCTATTGATGACAACCTAACCTCACACATACACCCTCCCTCCACCTAATGTCTTCTCTGTTCACAGGTGATGTTGAGTTGGAATGGGAAGAGACCACCATGTAAAGCTTGGTTTGTTCATCTGTCGGAGAAAGAGGAACACATTCAGGTTTACTGGGACACGGGGCCAAATACTGAGCACAGACCCTGACAGGGATAACACTCCCCCCCCCCACCACCAACCTCTTCCACTTAAACCAGCGGAGGAGAGAGAGAGGACGTTTGTGGGTGTGAAACACAGCAGTCCGAACTGAACTGGCCAGTCTCTCTCTGTTCATTGGACACTGCAAACTACACCCCATGGAACCTACTACTAAAGAACAGTCCTTCCTGATGAACCCCCATGTCCACGTTATTAAATGTGAAGAAAACAAAGTGAGGGAGGGTGAAAAGCTTTTGCTAAACTATGGGTTCAAAGTGAATGGGAAGACAGACAGGTGAGATGTCACATATTAAGTAAGTAAGTAAGTGTACGGCACTGGTAACATTGCACTGGTTATTTCACTGCGTATTATTTGTCATTGTGTTATTATTGTAATCTATGTTTTTGTAAACTAATTTATTCAGCCAAAAATATTGTTTTGTTCTTTTGCTTGTTTGTGAGGTTTTGTCAGGCTTTCTTCTTTGTATTCTTTCTCAAGAGTGATTTGAAGAAATTAAAAGCAACTCTTGTTTTGTTTTTTTGTCTGCCTATTCATAGTCACACCTGAAGACCTTGAGGCTTAATGGTTTAAACAAGGATTAGTCTGGCAGCCAAAAAGCTTATTTTGTTTAAAGTGGGAAAGTCTTTTTTACTGGCCTAAAAATATATAAAAAATTAATTATATTAAAAATTTCTGACGAGCCGAAATCATTTCGGCACTACAGCGCCGAAACAGCGGTAAAATAGGAGTATGAATCGGCCCATACATTCATGAATCCACTTGCTGACCGGCTGTCAATATTGGGCAATTTTTATAGAGGTTTCTTGTGACCCTACCATTAACATCCTATAGCAGGCAAAATTGTCTAACTTTCCTTTTTCTTTAAGTAGCATGTGACATGTCAAACTAGGGGGTTTTCTTGATTCTGAATCAATTCCAAGCATTAGTTTTGCACAAAATACACAAAATGTGCTGTCCTCATCACATTTGTCATGACGTCTATAGCCTATTTAGCCCAATGAGCTGTTTTTTGCAGAAATCCGCCCTCATAGGTAGAATAAAAGTGTTGTGTGACTGTAGTATCGTGCCGAAGTTTGTGACAATGCATTGGTGCTTAAAGTTAAATATTTCAAAAACTACAGAACATTTAAAAGTCAAAAAGTTCCAGCATGACTTCTGCCATTGACCTCCATTATAATTTTCTCAACTTTTCAAAGATTCATTTTCAGGCAAACCAGTGTAAAATAAAACAATAAAAACAATGCATAGTTTTGGTACAGTAGAGAAGAAAAACGTTAAGAGCAGTTTAATAGCAACAACTGGCAAACATACTATGTATAAAAGTGCAAGAGCATCAGGGGGACTGAAAGGCCTGTCAGCAGAGGAATGCTGTTCCATAATGTAGAAGCTGCGACAGCAAAGGCACCGTAGCCCCTGAGCCTCTTCTTTGTCGCTGGAATTTCTAGGTTAACGTGATTTTTTTGAAAATCTACCATCGACCCCATTATACTTTTCTCAAATATTAAAGGACTATATTTCTAAAACTATGAAACATTTCAAAGATTCATTTTCAGGCAAACATGTCCGTATTAAGATGAACATTTTAAAGTTTGAATGGGGTTATAGGTCAAGTATGTAGAACTAGTAGCGTGCCAATTCATTGGGCATTTAAGTTAAATAACCAAAAAATCAAAACATTTCAAAGTAAAAGGTTCCAGCAGGTGTGTCCACAGTAAGCTGAATTATAAAAGGTGTGAATGGAGTTTCTAGGTGAAAGTGATTTTTTGACGTGCGACATTTTAAAGGACGGTATATATTCTAAAACTATGAAACATTTAAAAGATTCATTTTCAGGCAAACATAGGCCTACTGTGTGGACACAACACACATGCTGGAACGTTTTATTTTGAAATGTTTTGTAGTTTTATTTAACTTTTAAATCTTAAAACCTTTGCACCTCGCTGTTCCTTCATACTTTAACCTATAAACTTGATTAACAGTTTAAAATTAAAATGTGTTTTCTTAAAGGACCACTTTTTGAGAGGTTTGGGTTGTTTTCTTACCTTACGGGCAAACTATTCCATTCCATGAGTTATTTCGCTCCGTTGTGTTGTTTATTAGCAATTTAAGAAAAAAAAAATAGTCGCTCATTGACTTCCATTGTAACGGGGAAACAGCTCTCAAAGTCACTCTTTTAGCACACAAACCAACGCAACAAAAGCTGATTCTGACAGTTTATGATATCAGGAAAACTCATGGGGTTTTTATTTTCGTCTTTTAAGATAGATTTATAAAGTTACTATTTTAGTCGGAGATTAGCCTGAGCTAACGTGTTAGGTTTCTGGTCTAGAGGGGCGGGTCGCGGCTGAGATTTGCGCACGACCTGATTGGATCTCATCGATCTGTCCGTTACCCCCGGCCCCTCCTCTCCCGCCCCTCCCCCCCCTAGTGCAGCTCTACGTCACATCATTTGGAGCGACGCCCACCCGGAAGGGTTGACTCCCACTTTTAGACCAGAGCGGCCAATGCGTTCCTCCAGGCTTTCAATTTTTGCACCAACAAAAATGAAAGCCTGGTACCGAGGCTAGTCGGAGATAGACTAAAGCAGTACTACGGTGGTCCAAACTCTCGCGGGCCGTCTTGCGAGGTTTCGTTTGTAAACAGAAGTCTCCACACTGTTTGAGATGCACCCTCGCATATGAGCAATCCCTTACACAGACACTTTACACACTTCTTCTAAAGTGTCTTCTAAAGTGTCTCCCGCCATTGTATATGTTTTTAGTGACCAGCGGACGAGATCAAATCCATTTGTTTACATCCCTGTCGTTTCCAATAAGGAAGTGGTGTACAGTTTTGGTCCAATCAGATCGTTTTTTTCAGCAGTGATTCGGTCAGCGTAGGCATACCTACCGGATCTTCTTTCTACACAAATTAGTCAAAACAAGACAAATTAGTTTTCATACCTGTCAGAATCAGCTTTTGTTGTGTTCGTTTATGTGCTGAAAGAGTGACTTTGAGAGCTGTTTCCACGCTACAATGGAATATTTTTTATTTCTTAAATTGCTAATAAACAACACAACGGAGCGAAAGAACTCATGGAATGTAATAGTTTGCCCATAATAAGGTAAGAAAACAACCCAAACCTCTAAAAAAGTGGTAGATTCTGTCCACCTCATGAACAGCTCTCAGCGGGTAAATGGGGCTGGTCAAGGTCTCAGGTTCCAACTCCGAAATTTTAGATTTTCCCTCCCGGACGCCCGTGGGGTTTAAAAGGTTAAAGTCAATATACTAACATCCACTGACCTTTTCCCTGTTACAATGCTGTAGTTAGTGTATACCCCAGGTAGCCAGATTGCTCATAGCTGGTGGTCTGTGTCAGGATTTGATCACATGACCTTGTGGTTCCGAGTCAAGAGCTTCCCGAGTCTTCCAACTGAGCTATCCAAATACAACTAAACATTGGGCCTAACTTTTCCTCTTAACATTTCTTCCTAAGTGAATTCCTAAGAGAAGTCCAGTCAGATTCATGAAACGTTCTTAAGTAGGCAGAATTGTTCGTAAGCATGTTCTTATGATGATGAATCCAAATCATCGTAACTTGAAGGGGTGTGCCAGTTCATTCAAATGATCATAGGTAGACGCCCCACATATCCTAATTATATTCCTACCTGTGTTCACCCAGGTGGGTGTGGTTTTGCATGACTCCATGGCCTTGCCTGCAGTCACACCTGTGTGTGATTGCAGCACACAGAAATCACAGGACCTCACACATAGAAATAAAGTTGAGTCAAGAATACCTAAACTAAAGTCTAAATATGGAGGAACCCCAGACTCCAAACATTAAAAACCAATAATACTGTGGAGGTACTGAAGTGAACAGAAATGTTCAATATTTCAATATTTTTAATATTCATGAATGTTTTTATTATTTATCTCACAATAGTCAACTTGGGGGGGGGGGGCCCTGTGAGTGAGGTCCTGTGATTTCTGTGTGCTGCAATCACACACAGGTGAACACAGGTAGGAAAGTGGCATTCCCCCAGGGACTAATATTCCTCTGTACCTTAAGAAGATAATCACCTTTACTTATCTTTTAGCCATACGTCTTATACTCCTGAAATGGAAACAAGTTTCCCCACCTACACATAACGGATGGATAAAGGACACACTATTCTACCTTAAGCTCGAAAAGATTAGATTCTCACTTAATGGTTCCATGACAACTCTGGTAGTCCCAGAGAATATAATGGTGAACGCATAGGCCCATGCATTATACGTACGTCGTGTAAACCGGTGGCTGCGTGCACACACAGGTGGCCCCCCCCCCTCCTTTCCTCTCTTCTTCTCTCTCCCCCTCCCCCCTCTCTTTTACTTTATTTACTTCTTTATTGGTTTTGTATTTTTCTTCCCTTTCTCCAGTATTGTCTCTGCATTGGGGAAGAGTGGGTGGGCATAGTGGGTGGACGGGAGGAAAATGATGGGTGCCTATTTCTATTTATTAACAAAATGTATATGTTGACTTGACATGAACAAGGACCCCACATGGGAGGGGAAAAAAACGTAAAAAACCCAATAAAAAGATTTATTAAAAACATATGGGATTGGTGGGGTGGTTCCCTATGGTAATTAGGATGCTAATTAGGATATGTGAATGAACTGGCACACCCCTTCAAGTTACGATGATTTGGATTCATCATCATAAGAACATGCTTACGAACAATTCTGCCTACTTAAGAACGTTTCATGAATCTGACTGGACTTCTCTTAGGAATTCACTTAGGAAGAAATGGAAGAGGAAAAGTTAGGAAGTCATTGGCACATGAGGCCCACTATGCATAGTGTCTATATGACATGGCCCGAAAATATCATATATAATAATGTGGCCAGTGAGTGAAAACTGTCTGAAAACATGGCGGGACATTTGCTCTGAGTTCGGCTCCTGCACTCGAGGAAATGAGGAAATGAATAATTTAAAATAACTAGACCGGTGCCCGGCTGTAGAGCACCGAGTCGGTGACAATGGAAGTTGGAGATCCATGCCCCACCCGGCTATGCAATACCCCATGTCAGATTACGCATTCCACTTCCACCCATCAGTCTGTGTCCCTTTTATGCCAATATATGGAGATTTCTGTATCTGTCCCTCTGTGTCCCTTTATTCCTATATGGAGTTCTGTGTCAGGCATGCCCAAGTGTTGTGATGTCAGAACAGGCCAGCTCCATAGGGGGTGATCAGGTCCAGATCCCGGGCAAAGGTCTTTTGTGGCGGTTCTGGACAACCGTGGGTCCGGGCACTGCACTCTCTGTGGGGGTGTGGAATGTGTGTGTCGAATTTGAAGTCGGTGGGGCGAGCGGTTCTCGAGTTGTGCAGATTACAGACGTACGCACGTATGTCACGGCCCCTTGGCCTGGCCTGCAGGGCCTAGCTATGCTGTGTATGGTGTACTGCCCTGTTGTGTTTCTCCCACAGATCATGTGGGTGTCGGCCCACTTGAGACTCCTCATTAGGTGCATTAGGAGCACCTGGCCAGTGCTCCTGGAACCTCTATAAAAGAGGGCTTGCCAGCCATTCTCTGTGTCCCTCTCCAGATGACAGCTAGCACCCTTCTGTTTGTTTCCCTTCCCTTTCCTGTTTGATTTGCAGACTACAACACACCTTCACCATATTAACCACACATCCACACTGACACCACTGATCTTACTGACTTCCACATCTCATACATTCTGTAAGCATTCTTTATATTAATATTAGTTACCTTTTGTAAATAAACTATTGTTATTTTGACCACTGCTATACTGCATCCTCCTCAATTTGTCATGACAATACGTACACTTACTTGGTGCATTTATAGATATAGATGAGTGGCCAAAAACACTATGTTTTATGGCCCAATATTTTATGGCCAAATGGCTATACAAAACCTTTTATGTCCATGCAGTCATTTCGGGGATAAACAAGAAATTGAAGTTAGTTAGTTTCATTTATTGTCAACAATGTGGAAATTTATCTTCGGTCTCATAAACAACAGTAACAACAAACAACAGCAACAACAAAATGCAGGACAACAGTGGCAAAAAACTATCTAATGAGACATGGGTATCATTTACTGCCTTTAATGGCATTAGGAATTTTTAAAGATGTTACGGTTAACTGTTGGTATTTTGTACTGTCTACCAGAGGGAAGTAGTTTGATGAACTCCCTGAAGAGTGGATGAGAGGGGTCATTTGCTATCTTGACCGCTTTTTTCCGAAGTACTTCCTTGTACACTGATAACAATCTGCCACCCCATTTATTTAAAAAAAATCAATGAATTTAATTGAGTCAAAAACGTACTTTTATTAAACAAGACTATAGTTCTTGTATAAATTCGTAATTCATTCAATTCAATAGTCTACATTTTCCAGTAAAATCTACAAGATATGTCCAAGTAAAATCTACAAGATATGTCCAGTAATTACTGGACATATCTTGTAGATTTTACTGGACATATCTTGTAGATATTACTGGACATATCTTGTAGATTTTACTGGACATATCTTGTAGATATTACTGGACATATCTTGTAGATTCTACTGGACATATCTTGTAGATATTACTGGACATATCTTGTAGATTTTACTGGACATATCTTGTAGATTTTACTGGACATATCTTGTAGATATTACTGGACATATCTTGTAGATTTTACTGGACATATCTTGTAGATATTACTGGACATATCTTGTAGATTTTACTGGACATATCTTGTAGATTTTACTGGACATATCTTGTAGATATTACTGGACATATCTTGTAGATTTTACTGGACATATCTTGTAGATATTACTGGACATATCTTGTAGATTTTACTGGACATATCTTGTAGATATTACTGGACATATCTTGTAGATTTTACTGGACATATCTTGTAGATTTTACTGGACAAATCTTGTAGATTTTACTGGACATATCTTGTAGATTTTACTGGACATATCTTGTAGATTTTACTGGACATATCTTGTAGATTTTACTGGACATAGGACATAGGCCTATCTTGTAGATTTTACTGGACATAGGACATAGGCCTATCTTGTAGATTTTACTGGATATATCTTGTAGATTTTACTGGAAAATGTAGACTATTGAATTGAATGGATTACGTATTTTATACAAGAACTAGTCTTGTTTAATAAAAGTACGTTTTTGACTCAATTCAATTCATCGATTATTTT
>NC_139700.1:18016509-18019009 GCF_964188405.1 Protomyctophum parallelum | reverse complement strand
AATAACTGGCTTTCGACGGCGACAACAAAAAAAAGGTGCCGCATCGACTGTCTCAACTCATTTAAAATCAGTTCTTTCCGGTGTGCGATACTCTCCTATGACAAAGCACAAATTCGGCCTGAGGTTGCGAGGGTGGCACGTCTCCATGACAACCATGGACAGTGTAAGGGGTGGCGGGGGGGGGGGGGGGGGGGGAGGAGGTGCAGTAGGGCAGAGAGTAGGGGTAGAGGAGGAGAAAATGACATCAATCAACCCAACATGCCCTGACAACGACACCAAGCTTATAGGATCAAAATTCCTCCCATGTTCTGTAAATTAAAATAAATCATGCTGTAGAGGAGTAGGCCTTCCCACGGTCAGACATCGATAGTAAACAAAGTGGGGGGTTCCTGACTTGAATTATGAGAGCAAATTCCAAAGGACATTTAACATTTGCTTTGGCAGCTACAGTATGTGCGTGCGCGTGCGTGGGTGGGCTTGTTGAAAGGCCTGATTTGTGCATTGTCGCACGCCGGTGTCGAGCAGCGCATAACTGATGTACAAGCTTGCGCTGTGAGCGTAGATGTGCTATTTTTGCCACACAACACTGACGTCATGCGGAGCACTACAAATCAGGCTTAAATCGCACGTGTGTGTGTGTGTGTGTGTTTGTGGGTGTGTGTGTGTGTGTGTGTGTGTGTGTGTGTGTGCGCGTGTGTGTGGTGTGTGTGCAACTGTGCATACCTGTATGAGTGTATGTGGGTGTGAATACTTACTTAGTGATCCATGTCGTTACTGTTGCAGCATAGCCCTTATCACACCCTGCATGGTGCAGCACAGCCATCTTATTAATAATAATCTTGTAATAATGTGACATGATTTAATATGATAATTATGTGAGGTCTATAATAATATCAGAGTGTGTTGCCATGGTAACTGGACTATAGTCTATATAAAAGCTGCCCCGTTTCCATCTCTCGTAGCAACAGATATTAATTTGGAATAACAAGAACTATAATAACTATATATGCCTTTGTCTTTATCTTTTAAACTAGATGTTCTCTGTACAAATACATACGTACATACACACAATGGTACTCCAGTCACTTAGTATAGTTTTTTTCTTCATATTAAATCTATATTATCTATTTACAATATATCCATTGTATTCTGTGGTGCAAAAAGGTATACATGATACATCAGCATGTCTCTGATAGCGAGACTGGTGATTGGATAGAACCAGCTCAGACTTTGAGACACCACTGATGATCTTGGTTGTGGATGAAAGAGATTGCGTTGGAATCAACACTATAACAAACTTCTCTTCTCATGATGTAACATTCAGTAATGTAAGCGATCGCTGCTTCTATGATATTCTCGTGAGAATTTTCCGAAGAGGCATGAAGAAAAGACTAGATGGAGAGGGATATAATTTATGAGAGGTGAGCTGGGGGGGGTTTACCCTGTTGAAATCTTTTTCTTTTCTAAGAGTTTACTGCATGGACACACATTTTACGAGGCAAGCGTCTGCAGAAAACATGCCTTGTGAAGACTACTTCTTTTCCATTTTTGGAATTTCAACTTACACATTATAATCCTCAATGTCATTGTAGCCATTTGTGAACATAGGTAACCAAATGGTTTGGTTACATTTCGTACGCTCTCAGAGTTCAATTAAGAGGATTCTACAGTGTAATTCCGGACTGGATTAAACAACATCCGGTTAGTGCCATCCTCAATAAAATCACGTCGAACATACAGTGCAACACAATGTTGTCAGTGCTGTGACAAAATTCACTAATTACATGTCACTGTGTAGCAGCAGCTTCTCCTGAGCTCCTCCAAAAGCCAAAAATGCCACAGAATCAGCCCAGGCCACTGACAAGAAGCGCTCTGTCCTTATGTTTTCAATCAGCCCAGGCCACTGACAAGAAGCGCTCTGTCCTTATGTTTTGACAATAAGCGCTCTGTCCTTATGTTTTGACAAGAAGCGCTCTGTCCTTATGTTTTGACAAGAAGCGCTCTGTCCTTATGTTTTGACAAGAAGCGCTCTGTCCTTATGTTTTGACAAGAAGCGCTCTGTCCTTATGTTTTGACAAGAAGCGCTCTGTCCTTATGTTTTGACAAGAAGCGCTCTGTCCTTATGTTTTGACAAGAAGCGCTCTGTCCTTATGTTTTGACAAGAAGCGCTCGGTCCTTATGTTTTGACAATAAGCGCTCTGTCCTTATGTTTTGACAAGAAGCGCTCTGTCCTTATGTTTTGACAAGAAGCGCTCTGTCCTTATGTTTTGACAAGAAGCGCTCTGTCCTTATGTTTTCCGCAATGGTGTGAACATCATTCCTACGTACATAGACAATGAAACAAAAAGGAATATATTGTCATCAGGATAATGGTCTCGTCTGAGAGTCTGGTGTGTTTATAGGAAGCGGCTACACTTTTGCTCACTATGCTACTTATTTTACATGACAGTATAAAGACTCTGGAGTGTCGGCCATCTTTCTTCTCGGAACATGAAGTTGG
>NC_139700.1:17969009-18009009 GCF_964188405.1 Protomyctophum parallelum | reverse complement strand
AGGGTTAGGGTTAGATTTAGCATGGTGATGCCATGGGCGTAGTCTGGTGGGTTAGGCTTAGCATGGTGATGCCATGGGCGTAGTCTGGTGGGTTAGGGTTAGGCTTAGCATGGTGATGCCATGGGCGTAGTCTGGTGGGTTAGGGTTAGGCTTAGCATGGTGATGCCATGGGCGTAGTCTGGTGGGTTAGGGTTAGCATGGTGATGCCATGGGCGTAGTCTGGTGGGACACATCATCGTCATGACACAATGCCATGTGCACTGCTTTGAGTGCTTTCATCGCAACCTTTTATTCTAAAAAAAGTACTCAAATTGTTCCACAATCGTTAAACTACCTGCTATTTTTGAATAGCCAAAGTGGTTAATATATATGTTGTAATAAAGATCGGAAAAGTATAACTAGTAACTACAGCTGTCAAATAATTACAATAACAAATAATGTACAATGTTTGATGTAGTGGAATAGAAGAATAATATATCAATTAAAAACATGGAAATATAAGTAAAAGTAACTCAAAACTGCATGTACTTAGTCCAGTCCAGTACTTACAGTAAATGTTCCTCTACCACTGTTTACAGCATGCCCTAATTCAGAGATTCTGTTGCTTAGGAACACTTGGCCAAAACGTATGCTTGCAGCTTTTTAGCTGGGAGGTGTTTGTTGCCTGGCAGCAGTAGTGGGTATAAGTGAACACTCTGTCAGGGAATTGTCAGAACTACACAAACTACGTCTGTAAATCCTGTTGACAGCGAGATGCTGCAGAAGACTCCAAAGTACATCATGCATCGCTCTGCCAACGAAGAGAGGAGAAACTGGGGCTTTGGTTAAGGGAATGAACACGATGGCTGCTGTACAGGGCCCAGCGAAATATCACAAAAGGGGCGCAAACATTTGTCGCTTCCAGCCCGCATCCTTGTTGTGGGGCAAGTATACAGGACCCTAGGAGAGACACAGATCAATCACTTTGCTAGAGTGACATGACAAGCTTTTAAATGTAAACAGTGACTTTTCCATGCTATTACACTACTTTAATGGTGCAGATTTGCTCGGTTCATACTTGTGCCATAACAGAAGGACTTTAGAAGGGAGGATTTTATTGTCTGGACTTGCTATCGAACAATCAAGTATCAGCTAATGTGCCAGTGCTGACGGCGCACAGAACGGTGGATGCATAACAGCCAAGCACTGGTCATTTAATTAAGCCACATATACATTTATATCATCTATGAGGTTTTTATTTTCATTGGGTGTATAGCTGGTCATGTCATGATTTTATTTATATATGTTTATGTTTATTTATTTGATATGGACATAACAATTGCGTTGCTCATTGCACAGTTGTACAAATTGTAGATGCATTGTTTACGTTTGTGCTAGTTTTCACCACTTGTCCACAGGAGACTTTTCTAAAAAATACAGTGACACTATCATCATATCATCATCATCATCATCATACTATAAGTCAATGTCTGAATGTGTGTCTGTCTGTCTGTCTGTCTGTCTGTCTGTCTGTGTCAGAAACACCACCGTAGCTCCTCACTGCCTGCACCAATCGCTCCCATTCACACAGGCATTGACCATAATAATATGGAGGTCTTAACGAAGCCCTTTTTCCAATTTAACAAATTATGAATTAATAATGAATTTATTAGTGAATAAAACATGCGAAAACTGTGCTGTAGCAACTTCTTACATTCGTTGCTGAAGAGGTGGAACTGCATGCCGAGCAGCCCCATGGCTTTGCAGAAGGTGTAGGAGGCTGAGCTTTTCTTCTTGGGACAGAGCTTCAGGATCTGTAGAGTAGACAGAAACACCACATGGTGTTGGTGGTGTCACACACTGACTGATAAGATACCAGATGACTCCTTCGGGGTCTAATTTAAAAGGACCATACAGATCTGATCTGGCGTGCTTTAGTTTATCCCACTGACTATAACTGACTTGACAGGACTGTTGACAAGACATTTCTCCAAAGGACAGTACATCCACTCCCTCATAAGTGGACAATATGTAAACTCAGGTGTCTACAAGTACTAGATCTATCTGCTATTTTAATAATTTATGATTTTATTTTTGTAATAATGATATGCCCAAAATAGGGACACCAGGCTGAAAGTGGTTAATGTACTCTCATTGTTCTGTACTTGATTTTAGACCGTGGAAGAGTCAAAAACAGAGTCTTTGTGTCTGTAGAGAATGTTAATGCATGCTATCTAAAGTGTTTAAAGTCTAAACCTCTAACATTAGTATAGTGTGCAATTAAAAACAGTCATTTGAAATTAATTACACCTTCCACAGCCATATTTATGTATTCTTATGTTGAAGGACTGCATCTTGGTGCCCGTGTGTTCCTCCAGGACTAGTAATTACAGGCCGTAGCATCCTTACCAGCAGCAGGTCGTTAAAGAGGAAGACCTCCCGCTGCAGCTGGGTCAGCTTCTGTTTGTGAGGCTTGTTGGCGTCGGGAACCTCAAACAGACGACAGCAGCACACGAGACGCCTGTGGGGCACAGCCAGGATCTACAGTGGGAGAGAGTATAGGAGGAGTAGATGGATGGCAGAGGAGAGGAGAGGAGTGCGATAAGAGATGACAGTGAGAGATAAAGCCTAGTTGTATATTACTGTACTATACTGTATAAGGAAAGCCATGGTTCGTGACTCTGGGCATTTGTAATCAGTCAGTCAAAGCTGTGAAGCATTACTGTAATGATGCAGCGTGAGCTGCTGGAAATTTCACAAGGCATTAGCCAAGTGGCTCACAGCCTACTACAGTCGACTTTCCAAATTAAGTTCAAAAGCCAAAAACACTGGCTCATAAGGTTGTCTTGCACTGTATAAATAAGGCTTAAGAGGCACTAGAGGTTAATGGAATTAACACCCAGACAACACAAGATCAAGTAGGCTAGATCACACGTGAGTGGCACACGCGAACAATATTGCAAACCCAATTCCGGATAAGTGGTAGAAGACTTCAAGTGATGACATTTGGCCCTTACACAAGGATTAAAGTACATGTTTGTTCACCACACACACACACACACACACACACACACACACACACACACACACACACATCTAGCATACTAATAACGGACTCACAGTTTTCAGTCCCAGGATGGACTGTTCCACTCGGCTGACGTAGGTGACATGGTCTTCGTTGGAGCGTAGCTCTCTCTGCTGAATCCTCTCATAAATGCCTGCCACCATGTCCCTGGGAATGTCAGCCCCGTCATCCACCCCTGGGGGAACACAGCGGGTGCATGGAAGGCCAGCCTTTTTTTAATCCATTTTTAATCCATCTTAAAGTACTGATTAATTTGAAGTCTAGACGAAAATCGTCCCTGTAGGAATTAAAGACGGGTTGAAAGATTGATCAAAATTCCATGACTTATAAACCGACATGAATAATGTTTAGTCGACATTGAATCACTCATTCACGTATAAATTCAGTTTGAGTAACATTGGAGGAACTGATAATAACCACAACATCTATGACTAGAGACTTTAACGGGAAATCATCTGTGTGTGCGACTGTACTGTATGTGTGTGTGTGTTTAACAATTTCATAGCACTTTCAGTCCACATGTTGCATGGCTCAAAGGTTTAACTGAAATTAGCATGCAGTAGCATGCAGCTCATCTTATTCCCCGCCAGGATTAATCAATTAATTCACCTCGTATTGCCAGGATTTCCCCCCGTTCAACCCTTATTTTGAAGAGCCAAAATCTTAAACCGGATGTTATGTTGTTCTTACTACTAGTGTGTGTGTGTTATCGCATCCACTTCCGGTCTTACGATCGGGGCAGAGAAAGCCTGACCGTGACCATCACAGCGTCAGCTATGGGCCGTGGAATAAATCTTTATTTGACCAGAAATGCCATCTGGGACAAGGAATTGGAGATAAAGGCGAAAAGAAACAGATAGAGTGGGTGCAGATGCGAGCGGCGTTCAAGATGGCGCGCTCCAGTCTTGTTGACATCATAACCCAATGCTAATGTAAGTAGCATCCCGACTCGATCGATCAAAAGCACTATAAAAGACCAATTAACGTTAATCTATACGCCAATGGCGGTGGGCCAGATTACCGGTAATTCAAATGACGCTGATTCACGAGTTAAGATCATAACTATCAACGCCAATTTTGCCTGTTTTCCATTTAATGTGGAAAAGTGTTCAATCTAATCTATGACCACTGACTGCATGTGTGCGTGTGTGTATGAGTGTGTGTGCGTGTGTGTGTGTGTGTGTGTGTGTGTGTGTGTGTGTGTGTGTGTGCGTGCATGCGTGCATGCGTGCGTGCATGCGTATGTGACTGTGTAACTGTGTGTCAGTGTGTATGCGTGCGTGCGTGTGTGTGCGTGCGTGAGAGATCTAAAAAATACTGATGTTCAAACACCACTTGTGATAAATGTTGAAACATGTCTGCAATTCATTATACCATCCCTTCCCCTCAGAGAGCCTGACCCCCCCCCCCATCACCACACACACACACACACACACACACACACACACACACACACACACTCGTATGTACGCACAATTTCTTTCTCACTCTTAATTTAATTTCCTATATTTTGCTACTGTTCTTTTGATGCTTGGTTGGATGATAAAAAAAAACAGAAGAAGCACAGAACAACATGGCTTCTCCTCTCATCTATATGTCTCTTTTCCCGCACGCACGCACGCACACGGCTACCTCTGAGGTTGCGTATGAAGTCGTCGAGGCCCATCTTGCGCTGGGGCTTGATGTTGGGCGAGTACATGTCGGTGTTGAGGAGGACCACGGCGAAGGCCAGGATGAAGATGGTGTCCGGGTTGTGGAACTGCTGCACCACGTCTGGGTTGCACATGCAGTAGCGCTGGCTGAGGATGAGGGCGACACACATGTAGGACAACGTGTTATTCAGGATGAACAGGACTGCAGACACGTGCACAGTGCACACATAGACATCAAAGGGAGCTTCAGCTCCATGGCCTTTTACCCGTCTGTAAAATAAAACCTCCCAGGCCTTGAAGGCCTATGGTGCCATGCCATACCCGAAGGCAGCATTCAGGTCGCAGGTTCAATCAGCATCTTACATCATCATTCCACCACCTATATGATTCACCTGTGTAACTGTTATATTTTACTCGCTCCCTTGCCATACCTCCACTTATAGTCTCTGAGACAGTTGCATTCCTGGTTCAATTCAGTCCTTGTTCGAACTTTGAGTTTGTTGTACAAGTGCACTTGTAAGTACACAGCTCTGTAAGAGGCGAGCACAGTGGCTGCAATTTAATGCTTTGAAACGTGTATTTGTTGCTTAGGCATGCTATTTGGGGCCGGTGATGATGCTGTATGGTTTTATGCTGACCAACGGGTATTTCCGGAAGGAATAATTGTTGGTGTTTGCACTTCAGCTTCCACCGGCCGCGTCTTCTCCGGTGTTAAACTAGTTGTCAGTTTGCTGCGGTGCAGCTGTAGCACGTGATGCTGCACTGTGTGACTGGCCACAGGCATCACATCCTTAGCACTGCAGTGCAGCTGTATAGTAGGCAGTGGTGGAAAGTGGTGGAAAGTACTGTACTGTAAGTAAAATTATGAGGTATTTGTAGTGTCATCGAGTATTTCCAATTTCCAATTTCCATCTACTATACATCTCAGACCAAAATATTGTACTTTTACTTTGTACTTAGTTACTTGTAGATTTTGATTATTATTACAAAACATACATTGACCCCACATTTATACATTTGAAAACATGTAATTCTGCATAACGAGAACTTTTGGTACTTTAAGTACATTTCGATGCCAATACTTTTGCACTTTTACTCAAGTCAAATTTGTACAAGAACAGCCTCCGTGGCGGACGAGAGGCTGAGCCACTCTGGAGACTGTAGAGCACGACACTGTCGACAGCGTGACGGGAATTCATTCTGCCTCAGTTAAGCTAACGATATCCCGTCTGTCGTCAGATCAGAGTGCATGATTAGGACCACCTCCGATCCATCTCCGCCTACGGGCTTCACTAACCCCCCACACCCCCACGTGTTGGTGGTAACCCTCCCCTAGCTGCACCGCACCACAGCACAGCGCTCACTCGCTCCCTAGCTTCCCTTCTATCACGCATGCACGCACGAACGGCACGCACACACACAAGGACACACACACACGGCTGCATGCCACTGAAGACACGTGCGTGTGTGCGTGCGTGCATGCGTGTGTGCGTGCGTGAGTGAGAGATAGATAGAGAGAAAGAGAGAGAGAGAGAGAGAGAGAGAGAGAGAGAGAGAGAGAGACACACACAGAGAGGAAAGTGTGTGCAGCATTCTGTATGTTCTTTATGTAAAGGTACAGTATGGGTATCTAGTGGTGCGTAGGCCTACTTGACAAACTGAGCATGTGGGTGTGCATTTGCCTGTTCATGCCTGAGCAGCCCGATCACAATAAATGAAATGTTTTTTGTACGTATCCCCATTTTTACACAACCATTTCATTTCAAAACTAGCTTAGCCTATCTCCCTATCTGCGTCATTATGGAAGTTGTATGCCAGCTGGCACTGTATACTGTACACCTCTCCCTGTGAAATAACTACTCATGACAGCCTACAACCCATTGCAAACGGATGACATAACAACTGTTTTACATAACAGACATGAAAGGGGATGCCTGCGGTCCTCGTGGTATAGTCCCTGCATTGTTCTGACCTGCAGTGAAAACAGGGTTGCAACTAACTCCATTGTGGACTCTCCTCTCCTCTCCTATACTGCTTGAAGTGGTTCTCCCGATCACGTGTAATTACTTATTTCAGGCATTTCGCTGACACTTGTATTCAGCTATTGGCTGGCTCAGGGATTAAACGTGACCCGTTTAGTATAGTCATCTCATCTGACATGTCCCACTTCAGACGCAGCATATAACAACATTGTCCGACTATAGAGGAATCTGAAGACATTAAAGGACATCAAGGTCACAATCTGGCATGGGTGGCACATATTAATGAGAGAAGCGATTAACCTTTATTTAAACAGGCCTTACATTAATGGCTTGGCAAGAGGCATTAGCTTTTTGAGGTGGGAGATTGAAACAACACAACTCCTAGCATGACAGAATAAAAATGTTATCTAGGGGTTTAGGCTTAAAACAAATAAGTAGACAACATACTTGGCAACCTGACTGTAGAAAGTAACAGTACAGTAAAGAACCTGGGGGTTATTATTGATTCTGAATTTAATTTTAATTCACACATTAATCATGTTACCAAGATTGCCTTTTTTCACCTTAGAAATATTGCACGAATCAGAGCCTATGTGTCATTGGACGATGCAAAAACGCTAATCCACGCCTTTGTTTTTTCTCGGCTTGATTACTGCAATGCACTTTTTTCAGGACTGCCTAAGAAAACAACTGACAGATTACAACTTCTCCAAAATGCAGCAGCCAGAGTTTTAACTAGAACTAAGATGAGAGAACATATTACTCCAGTTTTGGCATCACTGCACTGGCTTCCGGTTGTTTTTAGGATTGATTTTAAAATTATTTTACTTGTCTATAAAGCTCTCAATGGTCTCGCACCTTCCTACCTACATGACTGCCTGCCTAAATATGTCCCAAACCGCCCCCTAAGGTCTTCCACTGCTGGCCTGCTCGCTTTGCCTAAAAAATGGCAACTAAAAAATACGGGGAAGCAGCTTTTTGCTTCTACGGGCCGTCGGCATGGAACAAGCTCCCACTGTACCTTCGTCAGGCAGCCTCTGTAGACATTTTTAAAGCTCAGCTCAAGACCCACTTCTACAACATTGCTTTTAATTGATCTTTTATTTTTTGTTATTCATGTCCTCACTGTATTACATTACTGCTTGTTTTTTGTCGTTGCCTTGCTTTTCTTTTATTCTCCATTGTTCTGTAAAGCACTTTGAGCTGCATTTCATGTCATGAAAGGTGCTATACAAATAAAGTTTTATTATTATTATTATACTGTAAATAGCCCTAACAACACTGCAAAACTGGACCACAATCAGAGCATATAAGATGTAAGAGCCATTGGCAGTTCATAAAGAAATATGCAGTTCCAGCATCCACGTCCACAATATGATTGATATGACTGCAAACTGTGTGAGTGAGTGTGTGTGTGTGTGTGTGTGTGTGTGTGTGTGTGGGGTGCTTAGCAATCAGAAGTCCATGAAAATGTAGACATTTAAAGGACATATCAAGGTCAGAAACTGGCAGATCATTTGACAACGTGTAGATAAATCATCCGTGTCTGTCTACGGTAGATTCAGTACTGCTGTATTGAGCCTGAGACATCATGTACACTAACATTAACACGCAGGAAAAGGCCCTGGATGGTGTCTGTCCTCTACACATAAAATGTTATGAATGACACTTGATCACACATCAGGAATGTGGACCTCTACAACTCTTGGGGGCCACGGACAAGGTCTGAGAGAGAAGGACAAGGCTGGCTGAGGCACTGTGTCAGCCAGGCACCTGGAACTGATGCAAACAGTGCAGCTGGAAGGGAAAAGACACGCACCACCTGCAGTAAATAGACAGACACACTGCGGCGTGACAGCGAAGCTAGGAACACTCCAGACACTGATGTTTTTTTTATTTTTTTTATTAACCCCATTTTTTCAACCAGTGTCAATTATCTAATGTAGGCGCTACAGTCACTGCCAACCTGGGGAGAACAACGGACTGACCTCTTACTTCCTTCACTGCATTAGGCCCCTTCCTTTCACCTGACAGGGGGAGTTTCTCTGTTTGGACGTAGTGCGTGGAAGGAAGACGTTATTCCAAACAGTTCCTTTCCACTCCATCAGGTCAAGGGGAGGTAGTATAGAGACAGGACATGCAAACTCCAAACAGAAAGGCACTTTCACCAACGCACTCATGACGCAGAGGAGAGAACTCGCCCCCAACGTCCAAATCGGGAATCGAACCCAGGACCTTCTAGCTGTGAGGCGACAGCACTATACCGACTGATTCTTGATAGGAGGGATTGAAGGGCAGCCATCCAGGAGCCCTGAGTTAGTCAGTTATAGTCCGTACTCTTGCCTTCCATCGCATCCGTGTGTCTATAAAGATATCATTTTTTAAACGTTTCAGTGTAGAGAGGGATTCACTCTCTCTCGACAGCCAGCCATGTCCACTAACTGGTGTGGAGCTGGAAGGTGTTTGTACAAGATGAGTAGCCTATATGAGAAAGGTTTGCAAGGTCTTGTTAATATTGTAATGAGTTTCAGTCTGCAAGTATGCTCATAAATTGTCGGGATGGGTGGGCGTGTTGCCATGATGACAAAGCAAGCAGAGCACAACACATCAGGCTAAAACTTCATGAATATCAATGAACAGCACATATTTATAAATATGTATTTGTGCGGTTACCGAGACATGACAAATACTTTCAAACAACTTTGCAAGGACACAGAATGTTCTTATAAATTATGACACTTGGATGAGCTACGATATACTGTATGCGTTTTCAATGATAAACTGATCTAAGACCAATCCCTTAAAAAATGTTTTTACACAGAATAGCAATGGTAAAAAAAGATCACACTTGTGTGAATTGAGGGGCTCTCTTATCATCATACATCATCATACACATTCCGGCCAATCACTTTCGGCGTCCTCACTTTTCTGTCCTCACTTTTTAAGCCCTCACCCAATCAAATCATCGCTATATGGGGACACAATAGCACAGTAGGGAAATAACAACGTCAAAAGACCAAAGACAAGCGCTTCAAAAACATCTGCCTTACTGCACAATTATTTAACCTGGCCTGCAGTGCTATGAGAGTTAAGGATGCCGACATCTTCAGGAACCCTGAATGTGTTCCATATATAACCTATGGGCCATATGCAGACCGCAGTGCTAACAAGGTGCAACTTCCCATTGGCAGCCCATTCATCCAAACAGAAAAGTCCTATCTGAAAGCTTGAATTATTCTCTTTTTATCCTCACAGCAGGGGTGGACTGGCCACAGGACGTACCGGGCATAGATAGATAGATTCTTTATTTCTGTGTCATGCACCAAAGGCGCCCAGCCCACATGGACTTACAGGACACACCATAACATTGCTTCAATATTGCATTGTGTAAAAGAAACATTTTTACACAAATCATTTCCCACGATTTGCATAAAAAGTCTACCAAAGCAAAAATACCCCTCCCAAAACAAAACTCCAGCTTCTCATAGTCCTCCAACCAGAAGAAGCCAGCACAGATGGTTGTCATCTTACAAAACAATACATGTCTTAACTCTTCATATAAAGGGCAGTAAAACAAAAAATGAATTTCATTTTCAATTTCTTTCAAATCACACACTAGACACACTCTGTCCTCCTCAGGAGTACCAATGAATCTACCCGTTTCTAAAGCTAATGGTAAGGTCCCAGAATGCAGCTGTGCACAAAAAGATCTCTGACCTTTGGATATATTTTGTGTAACATAAGGATCAGGGCCATAATTATTTTTAATAAGACAATATGTTCTTAGTTTAGGTTTGTACCATAAATCAACAGCCCAACTCTCCTTATACCCAAGGAACATATAGTTCTGTATTTCATGAATATTACAGCGTAGTCTATTTAAATAAATAAATGATGAATTATTCTTAAAGAATAAAGACTTTACTTCATTAGCCCAGGGGTAACCATTAGAAATGTCCCAGTTAAAAATCTTTTTGGTCAGTCTGTCATTGGACATATTAACAAGTCTATTCCAAAGTCTCAACATCTCACCTTTGTGTCTGATATTTACGGGCATCCATCCCATATCGCCGCTAATAGCCAAGATAGGCGTGAGCTTATGAACTCCAAGAAATGACTGTATGGCTCTATTTTGAATTGTGTTACAACTTTCATTGTTCGGAAAACCCCATACACCGGAGGCATAATCCGAAACAGGGCATACACAAGACTGATATAATTGTGTATATGTATAATATCCTAATCCTTACAGGCTTTCACCTTATTCAGTACTGACCCCAGGGCTCTACCAGCTGAATCAGAAAGAACCTGAGTGCCTTCCTTGAAGTTCATATGCTCATCTAAAGTGAGGCCAAGATATTTATATGTCTTTGTGTATGTTAATACAGTTCTCCCACACATAAATGTAAATGGACTCCTTTCTACAGATGGTTTCCTAAAGTGAACAATTTGTGTTTTGTCAATGTTTATATATATTCCCGGTGGGCCGCGACCGTAGGGGGCTCATGATATGACTAAAACTATTTTTTATCATTTATGTTGTTCTGTAAAAGTAGTGGTATATGGGCTTGTTTGTTTGTGTGTGCCTCGACGAAGCGGGCGGTAGAGTTTCAGCTATCTGCGTGCTGGTTATGGTGGGCCGGTCTGGGCCAAATTTGCGCGATTTTTTTCCCCCCCAGTCCAGGCCTGAATCAAATGTTTGTTTCATAAAAATCCACCGTAGACATGTTATGAGCTACTTAGTACTTTGTGTCCTTGCAGGTGATTATTTTTCTAGTACGTTTTAACAGCGGGCGAGTATCGGCAGACACATCGCCCAATTGCCCAGTATCGCCCTTGCTCCGCCCACTTTTCGACCATCGCCTGTTCGCCTGCTATCGCAGGTAGTCGCCGGGTCCCATAGACAAATAATGCACTTCCGGAAAATTCGTCTGGCTGTTGCCCGCTGTTAATACGTACTGCAAGTGTTGCAGTTTGGAAGTGCTCGTTAGATATCACTTTTTTGGCTTTTCTGCCTTTATTGATAGTGAAGTTGTTGTGGTCTTAAAATAAGCTTTCCTTATAGTGTTGTCCCCCTATTTCAGGAGGATAATGTCACAGCAATTTGAAGGAGGAGGCTGTATTGAAAGCAGCATTTCTTTTCTCAGATTGCCTGCAGGAGTCTGCAATGCATTTGTGATTGACTCAATCAGAGACCGATGAGGCTGGTAGGACATCGACAAAACCTGCTATGCAGAAACCTCGTAGCCAGAGCTTCTGGTACTATGTCAGGGTTTAAGTCTTTTTTTTTTTTTTTTTTTTAAGATATTTTTTTGCGGCTTACGCCTTTTATTGATTTTTGAAGGGACAGACAGTAGGCTGACAGGAAACGGGAGAGAGATGGGGGGATGACATGCAGTAAAGGCCGTGTCGGGTCCGGGAGTCGAACCCGCGGCACACTATTATTCTTTATTGTTTATGTTGCAGAGAATTATATTGTTTATTTTGACTTCATAAATTATGTATATTGTTTGATGCTTGATTGATGATTGATTGTTGACACCATTGGAGGCAGCAACAGCAACTACCAACTGTGGGTGTGTGGGGAACATGCCAACGTTGGTTTTGTGTAAAGGTTTTGTGTAGAGTACTCTGATTATCATTCATTATATATTATTATGTTGATAATTTGTAGAGTAATATGTGTGACACTTTAAAATGTGTACATGAAATGCAATGTCTCTGCACAATGGGGAATTAACTGGCTAAATTGTGGAATCAATTCAGTCACTGCCTGCCACTGCCTGGCTGTCAGGGGAAAAGAGAGGAATGCACGTCCATTATGCTTGACATTTGAAGGAGACTTAGAGAATTATGTTGATTACATGAGCTATCGTGTCTGGCCGTATGAACCAGCACCGATAAGATGCTAACGCTTTCAGGGGTTCGGCCACATTGCGGCTGTGTTCAGCCAGGGGAAAGAAAAGATGTGGGAGGTGTGGGATTCCTGTAAGGATCGAAGAATGCAAAGAGCAGAAGGAAAACCACAAGTGTTTGCATTGTGAAGAGGATCATTATACAGTGTCAGCAAAGTGTCCAAGGAACATCACGGAGGTGAAAGATGAGAGAAGAAAGGAAGGGGATGTCATATGCCGAAGCAGTAAAGAGAGTGGAGGAGCATAATGAGGTGGCAGAGCAAGAGAAGGGGAAAGAGGAACGTGCAACGAGAGTTACGTGACACTATTTATTGCTATGGTAATTAACTGCTCGGTTGAAATTACAAGGGAATCTGAAAGAATCAAGATGATACTGGAAGCAGCTTGACGATATTTAAATGTTGTGGACGTCACTGGGGAGTATCTGGGCATTAATTGTACTGAGGGAAGAAGGCACGTCAATCCAGACTCGGGGTCTGGATGACTGAAGGAACGAATTTCAGAGTGGAATCACTTGGGATGGACAATGTATATGGTTTGCAGATTGTAAATAGAGCACGATTCAATACTTCATACAGTAGGTGGCGGTATGCACCTATTGGCAGTAACCTGCCATAATATTAACCCATTCTGTACGGGAACCCCTTTTGGTGTTTTAACTATTGAAAAATAGCTGATCTACAAGCTCATAGCGCGCCACCGAGTGGCGCGCTACGAGCTTGTAGGTCTGCTATTTTTGAAAAATCGTGAAAATGTGGCACAAATCTTTGAACATATATTCTTTCAGAAGACTTTTTTTTAATTATTTCGACGTCAGGCCTAAATGGGTTAAGGAAGAAGAACTGCCTGGCAGTCAAGCAGCGCGGGCACACCTGAACTTCCATGCGCGGCCAAATGAAGCTGTCTGCCGGCGACTCTTCCGGGTTTTTAGACAGCTGGTGGATGGAAATGAAGCTCCACCCACGCGGCAGAATGGGGCGTCGCAAACTCGCAATGCAACGCATTGTCAGCTTGTAGATCTGTTATTTTCAAAAGATTGAAAACTTGAAATGGGACATTCTGCATTGTGAGTACTTTTAACTTTTGGTACTTTAAGTACATTATACAATACTTTTGTACTTTTACTCAAGTACGTTTTGAATTCCGGACTTTTACTTGTAACGGAGTAGTGGGGGAAAAGGACATATATGAAAGAAAATATATTTTGCGTGCACCGTCCCTCACACGCGGCGCATAACATTTGGGGGTTTTAAGGAAAACAAACACAATTTGGGGTGGTGTTGTTGCAGGATCTGCTCAGAAAACATAATATAGAAAATGAGGCTTGACAAGAAGAATTCAGACTTCAAAATATGAGCCACTTTTACTCGAGTAACACAGACAGACTTACATGACATACAACGAGAATACTCAGTTGTGACTCCAGAACAACAAATACTCACAGCTTTTATAGCATTTAGAAACCTCACAGTAGCCAACAGATGCCAGCCCATCCCATCACCCCACAGGTCATAAGATAACAAGAGTTGAAGACACAAACAATAAACCATCATTGCCTTCAAGGCAACATAAACAGACCACAAGAGCAGCCGATTACAGTATAGATTACAGTCGATGAGTATATATATTATATGTAGCTTGCGGAGTTAGTTCAGTCAGATATACTCGAGGGGGTTCATGCCATGCTTATACTATACTCAATGCCAGGCTTATACTATACTCAAGGGGTTAACATGCTGCATTACTATGTGGGTGTGTAAGTGTGGGCAAGTCCCACACGTCATTCGCTGATGGGCAGTCAGCTGACCTATTGGGCGGGCTACTTAACACATCAAATGCGTGAAGCGTATCCATACGCTTTTTATATCTCGACCACGGTATGCGCGTGACGTATCTATACGTTTTTATGTTTTTTTTTATTGATTACTGTACTTCATCTTTATATGCGCCCGGACAACATAGAAAGTAACACCGATCGGCTCTACAAAGATCCGGTATGTGATCCTGGAGTTAAAAGCCCCCCCCTCCTGAAAAGAGGTCTGATCTATGCGGGCAGGCCGCATCCATTACGACCTAATGGAGGCGGCCTGCACGGCATAGACCAGCGCAGATGTCAGGGGATCTAAAATGGACGTACCCATGCTCTAGTGTGTGTGAATACACTCGATTCCCCCTCCCCTCCTGTTTCTACATGGTTTCTCCCGAGGGAGCATTGTGGGGGGGGTCTCTTCGTCTCGGATCGCATTGGCAGTTTGAGTTCCCCCCCACTGCCACTGTGCTTTCAACTGCCTTGCACCTCTCTCATTCTCGGAAAAAGATATAACGCAGCAATAATCTGCAACGATCGGCATTTCATAACGTTTGCAACACACGGAGTCATGGACAGATGCACGAAACAAATGACATTATCGAGGGACCGCCATGATCAACTGGCCGCTTTACATGTCTTTTGTTGGAGATCGCCATAGCGTCTTCGCCAGCCAATGCAGCCATCACTATCGGTTGTGTGATTTTAACCTTTTTATTCATTATAATTGCAGTGATAAGACCGTAATGAAGGCGTCTGGGACGTCATCGACCCGTTTGTAATGTATAACGAATACACATGTCTCATCCTAAACTGCGGAAGCCAGAGTTGTCATTTTGTCGATATCACAGCCGGGCTTAGCGTCTCTCTCGATACCTTGGATGAAGCTCTTTTCCATCGCTGATCGCTCCTACGTGCTTCTTTGCCCAAACATGTCCAGACATGTCAACCACTAAACTAACCGATCCAGTAACGCGTCTCACCGTTATACTATCGTTCTGAAACGATCGGTGGAAGGTAGCCTACACTGATCAAGACTTTTGTTGCCCCCAGCTGTTACTGCGATTGAGACAATGATCAGATATGTGCGCATAATCATCATCATCATGAAGTTATCATCATAGCGAGGTTTAAAGTCACAGAGATTGACAGACAGATATAAAAATAAACATAAATACATTTTTATCATATACATACTACACACTGAATGTCTAATTTTAGGAGGAAAACAAATACACATTGATCCCATGTACAGTTTGTCAGTAGGCTATTGAATGCAGTTGTTCAGGTCCATGCCTTGTCTAAAATTCTCTTTTTCAGAGAGAACTATAGAGAAGTCATGGACCTGAACTATTATTCACAAAATAAGGCCTATAGCGACATGTACATACTATATACCGTATGAAACAGAAGACTCTCTGCTTTCATAAGAAAAAAACTAATACTGTAATAATAATAAAAATCACACCCCTGTGAAGTGAGCAGTGCAATGTTGCACAACATTTCTATTGATTGTGAATTGTGTTTAGTATGATTGTAAGCACCTGTCTCTCCTGCAGTACTATTGGTGTTCCTCTTGAGTCTTGATTGAGTGGGGAAAGTACCAAGTGCTATAGTGCAGGAGGGGTGTCTGTTTTATGTTTCAAGAGTTCTTGTGTTATATTATATATCGTATGTTAATAACGTGGCGCCTGAAATGTTTTCATGTATTTGGAATAGGTTTAGTAAAACCGTATATAATTGTGTAAATCAACTCATGGGCCATAGTTTGCCATTTTGTTACCAATTAGCTCTGTGTTCTTGGTATGGTCTCACCTAGTGTAAAAGGGAGACTGCAGGATGCTGAGGTTCAGTAGGGGCTTGGGCATCAAGCAGGTAACACCTGCTAGGGTCCCTTTATGGAAGGGGTTACAGCCTAATACAATTTATTAAGTTCTGGGGTTTGGTTTCCTAATTTGCTTTCCAACTAAGTCTTTTTTTGTGAGTTTGGTCTTAAGTGTTTTTGTTTGTTTGTTTGTTCCACTGTAAATACTGCTGCATCAGGGGAAAATAAAACACTCTATGGTACCCTACCCCTCCCCGCTCTGCAGCCCCACTGTCTTCCCCATCACCATCTTCATCACTTTCATCCACACTCACCATCTGCCTGGAGGAGATAAAGGCGTGGATGAAGCACAACTTCCTGCAATTAATCCAAAACAGAAGCCATTCTTATCGGCACCCCACACCAAGTTCAATCATCCCCCATAACAAGCATCACTTTCTCTGGCCAGGACATCCCACTTTCATCTGCCGTGACAAACCTGGGTGTTAAAATGGACCCCCACCTCAACTACGAGGCCCACATCAAACATCATTTTTCCTTCTCAAGAACATTGCCAAACTCCTTCAAAGGCTCCAATACATCCAAAACTGCGCTGCTATAGGATCCTGATGAGAGTGCGCAAATAGGAGCACATCACACCCATCCTCCGCTCACTCCACTGGCTCCCTGCATGTATCATTTCGCACCGAATACAAGATCTCCCTGATCACCCACCAGTGCATCCACGGCAACGCTCTCTCCTATACCTCAAGGAACTTGTCACCCCCCAAACCCTCCACTCGCTCCCCCCGCTCCTCAAACACAAACCGCCTCAAACCCGTCAAAACCAACCTGCGCACGATGGGCGACCGGACCTTCTGCTCGGCCGCCCCCGAACTGTGGAACGCCCTCCTGCACCTGCAGAGCACCACAGTCGGTTGACTTATTTAAGAGAGGACTTAAGACTTTCCTTTTTAACAAAGCGTTTTATAGCATGCCATTTTGTTTTAAATTGTGTTCCCTTTTCTTAGATGGTTTTAATGGTATAATGCTTCTTATGGTTTTTTTTAAATTACAATTTACAATTTACAATGCTATTGCTTAATGTAAATTGCTCTGGATTAAGAGCGTCTGCTAAATGCCTAAATTGTAAATCAGAATTTCTTTGACAGTGGGGGGACACAACAAGGATTACAGGTTGTATAATAATAGCCTACAATAACTTGTGTACACATGTATGAGAACTCAATGGCTAAGTTATAGAATATAAACCATCGTCTGACCCCCCTAAAAGTGGCACACTTCCTGGCCAATAACAGAATAGCGCATATGGAGACCTCAGCTCTAATGTACAACAGCAATAATTAGCAGTGCTAAGCAGCAAGCACGGTCAGGACCTGGACAAATTAGTGATGTCTCTATTGGGGCCAGATCATGTCAAAGACTGTCACATCTGGCCCAGAATATTGTGATGATCATTGATCTATTATCTTTAACCACAAGGTGTCTGTAGTGTCAGTAGTGAAGGACAAACCTTTGTATACCTGTTTGATTGAATAAAGAAGCCTTGGAGTTAAACTACTTGGTCATCATTGAATCAACAAACAGAACAAATATCACCTGATTTCAACCAACATAAATTCTGCCCACTGAGACAGACGTCCCTGGATGAATCAGAGAGTCCGATCAAGGCCAGATCAACTTAAGTCATATAACTTAGTCAGATCGTGCCCAGAATGAACTGTTGAAGACGTCCTGGAAATGACGTAAAGATCATCCCCATATGGGCTGTGATCTGGCCTAGTCCTGAACGTCACCGGAGTCACCGGAGGACATCATAACGTCATCATGACGTCATTTGGCTTGCTGGACTGACTAATATCACACACACAAAGTGTGTGTGTGTGTGTGTGTGTGTGTGTGTGTGTGTGTGTGTGTGTGTGTGTGTGTGTGTGTGTGCGCGCGCGCATGTGCTTCTATTTCACCGCACATTTCATCTCTAGACCATGAATATTTATTGTTTAGATTTGCATAGATAGCTAAGGGAACCAAATAATCAGATCAGCAGTGGTGTAAAGTAACTAAGTACATTTACTTATGTACTGTCTTATGTATTTGTACTTGAGTATTTCCAATATTTTTACCAATACTTTTGACACTTTTACTCAAGTACATTTTGAATTTAGTTGCAGCAAAGTATTTCTTATTTTTTCTTATGATTTTTTATCCCACGATTTTGTAACCCATTTTTCACCCCTGTGTCAATTATCTAATGTGATCCTGGGCTCTACACACCCTCCGCCAACCTGGTCCCCATATAGGGGGGACACGGGGAGAACATGCAAACTCAAACTGCAACAAAGTATTTCTACATTGCAGTATTGATACTTTTACGTAAGTACTACTACTACTACTACTACTAATACTACTACTACTAATAATAATAATAATAATAATAATAATAATAATAATAATAATAATATATTTATTTATAGCGCTTTTCATGAGCACTCAAAGACGCTGTGTGTAGTGGCAAGGGGGGGGGGGGACATCTAAAAGGACAACTTTATTAGGAGAAAAACAAGTAAAATATAAGAATTAAAAGCAATAAAACAGAGCAGGTTAAAAACAAGCCAGCTTAGAAATGCTAACCTATACAGGTGGGTTTTCAGTGCGGTTTTGAAGGTAGGGAGGGAGGGGGCATCATAATGTGTGTGGGGAGAGCATTCCAGAGGGTGGGGGCGGCCACAGAGAAGGCCCTGTTGCCCCAGGTTTTGCGTTTGATCTTTTTGGGAATCACAAGGAGACCGGCAATGGGATGGCACTCGAGGAGGGCGGAGAGGTAGGGGGGAGCCAGGTTGTGCAGTGCTTTGTAGGTGGTGAGGAGTACACTACAAGTAAATAATTGAGTACTTTTTCCACCACTGCTCAGCATGATCATGGCGAGCCGCTATGCTATCCACCTCGACGGTCTCACCTGAAGGCCTCGATGAGTCTCTCCACCTTCTGCGCTTCCCCCTGAACACGAACGTGAGCCTGGAACTTTCTCAGCGCCTCGTCCAGTTCCATCCCGGAGAAATCCATCTCATCCACGACACAACTGCATGGACGGGTAAAACGGAGAGAAGGCAGAGACGGAAAAGAAGGTGTGTGAGAGATAGACATCAAAATAAAAAGCAAGACGGGAGAGAATCGATGGAAATGAAGGCGGCAACACACAGACATTCAGGGCGGGGACACCTTTTGGTGTTTTAAGCATTATGTTATATTTTAGCTATTGAAAAATAGCAGATCTACAAGCTCATAGCGTGCTTGTAGGTCTGCTATTTCGTTTTTAATCGTGAAAATGTAGCACAAGTCTTTGGATATATATTCTGTCAGAGCAAACGTTTTTAACTAAAATCTTTGCTTCTGGAAGGGTCCCGGGACAAACATATTTTCAGATGGGGGTCCACGGCCGATTACATATCATTTTTGGGGTTCTGTTTGAGAACGACTGACATAGAAACATGAAGTTTTGTCAGGATTTAGAAGACATTTGTAGAATCGTCCTCAGGTCTAAATGGGTTATCTCATGCATAGGCCTTTTCAGACGGGGAGCGACTGACACGCCTTCTAATTCAATTTCAATGAGAGGTGTGTGAAATTGATGCACGCGTGCTAGTTTCGTGCACACGCCTGCGACTAACTAGACATGGATTGTGGTGACCTCCCTCATGAGCAGACCTGGAGCTGATCCAGGCGACAACGCCTGCGTCACCCGCTCCCCGTCTGAAAGGACCTAACCTTTAAGGTGGTTGCACACTGGTGCGTTTCTTCACTGCGTTTTGCAGATCCGAAAGTAGTAGGCTATATAGTCAGCCATTGAACAACACCCCACTAGACTCCACTAGACACTCCACTAGACCCCGGTCTGAAATAACTTTATATGGACAATATTTTCGGTGGCAGTGTGCAAACGTGATTGACATAATGTGAGGTCGATTTTATTTTTTACTTGCCAAAAATTCACTTGGATATTCGTCCAAAAAAACAAAAACAAACCAGTGTGCAAATACCTTTTATGCCACTGTGCATGTATGCAACTGTATGTCACGGTTTAAATGATGGCACCATAGTGCATCTATGTGAGTGAGTCTATGACTACACTAGTGTCTATGTGAGTGAGTCTATGACTACACTAGTGTCTATGTGAGTGAGTCTATGACTACACTAGTGCTGATGGCATTTTGTTCCTTTTTCAGGACCACTTCCATTCCACAGCCATTGACCTGGAAGACACACATTCTTGCGCGCACACACACACACACACACACACACACACACACACACACACACACACACACACACACACACACATACCGTACAAAGGCTCTAAACAGAAGAAAGTGGTAGCTGAGAATGGGGGAGATACAGGAAGAGGAAAAGAGATAGGGAGATACAGTGAAAGAGCGAGTCAGGAGAGAGCTGTGGTGAAAAAGCCACAAAGAAAGGCACTGGCAAGAGAAAAAAATAATTTGTCTATTATTATTATTGTGTGCGTGCGTGCGTGCGTGCGTGCGTGCGTGCGTGCGTGCGTGCGTGCGTGCGTGCGTGCATGTTAGCGTGCGTGCGTTCGCGTGTGTGCGCTCACTCTGAGAGCAGTGACCTATTTCTTCAGTCTCTCTACACAGCATCTCAGTGAAACAGCCTCCTAAATCCTAGATCACTATATACCGCGGTAGGACAAAAACATAAAAAATAAGTATGTATGAACACAGTAAAATTTAACTCACAGATCCCTTTGGTTCCATTTGTACACTCTCTGAGTTAAAAGAACACGAGGATGTGGCTGTGTGTAAAGCAGCTGCATGCATTTTCATGCATACTGTACATTTACATCGATCATGTGTATAGGATGTGCCTCATGTTATGTTATTTGTGAATATGCGTCCATGTATACTATGTACACTTATGGGTCCATCTGTACACTCTATGGGCTGTTTTACACCCAGTGGTGTGCCGTCAGGGCCAGCAAGGCCTTCTCTACTGACTGGCCCTGCACTTGCCTGATGCAGAAATGTATATTTTATAATAAATATTTATTTTTCGAAATATATTGTATTTATTTCGCTGTCTCTCATTCAGACAGGCTGGACGCGCTGCTTCCATTCTGTGCAGGTACAACTGTTTTTGGAACAGTGAACAGCAATGTCCGTGTTGTTCACCTATGTGTCCGCCTATGTATGTGACGTTAATGAGCACGAGTATGACTATTAGTACCAGTAGGGGCGATGTTGTGCCAGAAACAGAGAGAGAGA
This sequence comes from Protomyctophum parallelum, assembly GCF_964188405.1. NCBI lineage: Eukaryota > Metazoa > Chordata > Actinopteri > Myctophiformes > Myctophidae > Protomyctophum > Protomyctophum parallelum. The sequence continues at coordinate 17,987,485 of NC_139700.1, read as the reverse complement.
TAGTGCTGTACTGTTGCCTGCTAATGAGAGAGAGAGAGAGGGGGGGGGGGAGAGAGGGGAGTTGCACCACTCAGTTCACACGGGTGTGATTATGTTTTAATCAATGTGATTTTTTCCTTGTGTTTCCTCCACCGTGAGGCCTTCAGAATCTCCACAGAATCCCCTTGCTGTAGTCACTCGGACAGAGTGTATAAGTGGGTTCTAGATTCCTATAGTATAGGTTTAGTATGTATCTCGTTTGGGGAGGTGCTTTGGGGAGGTGGGGGGGGGACGTTTTTGCATTTGCTAACTTTTGTTTCTACATTTTACTTTTTCAACTTTTTTCCAGTTTTGTCTTTTCTTTTGTTTACTCCATCCACTATTGTTCAATTGGTCACGACATGTCTAGTCAATTTGACGGGTACGTTGATAACAACTTACCTGTCTTTACTGATCTGCTCTAAGTATGAATATGGCTAGTGTAGGTCGGTCACAGGTTCCCAGGGGGACTTTAACCTTTACCAGTTGGAATGTCAGAGGGTTGAATTCGGCATTAAAGCGTAATAGGGTGCTTTGCCACTTACGTCATTTAGATACTAAAATAGCCTTCCTCCAGGAGACCTGGCTAGCCCCTTCCGACCATCTCAAAATGCACAAGAGCTGGGTTGGGCAACTTTATCACTCATCGTTCCCTAGCACATCTAGAGGAGCAGCCATTTTAATTCACAAGTCGGTACCCTTCACTGTCTCTAAATTCATTGCAGATCCACAGGGCCGCTATGTTATCGTCACAGGAAAGCTCCAAAATACTCCATTGGTCTTAGCAAATGTTTATGCACCAAACTGGGATAATGATCATTTCTTTCAAAAGTTTTTGTTTTCACTACCAAACCTCGACACTCATCAGCTCATTTTGGGTGGGGATTTTAATTGCTGCTTATATCCTGCCTTAGACCGCTCCTCGTTGAAGGGTGCCACAACATCTAAATCCACTAAAGTAATTAAGTCATTTCTCGATCAATATGCTGTTTCAGATCCTTGGCGTTTTCTTAACCCTACAGCCAAAGCATACTCCTTTTTCAGTCCAGTCCATCATACATTTTCACGTATTGATTTATTTTTAGTAGATAATAAACTTCTGTCTTCGGTTCGAGGCTGTTCATATCATGCCATTGTTATTTCAGACCATAGCCCTGGAGACAGAATACGGAACGGCTCACTAAATTGACTGCACTCATTGCAGAGCTGGATAATAAATACGCATCCACACCTTCTGCAGATTTATATAAACAGATTATCACCCTCAAATCTGAATTTGATGTTTTATCCACACAACGAGCTGAGGAGATGTTGTTAAAATCGAGACACGCCTATTATGAGTTTGGAGAGAAGCCTAGCAAATTATTGGCCCACCAAATTAGACAGTCAGCAGCTTCCCGGATGATCACTGAAATTAAGGGCACATCAGGTGCGACGACTGACCCAATAGAAATTAATGCTGAATTTAAAATGTTTTACTCTACTCATCGTATTCATCAGCTGACGAGGAGAAATATAATTCATTTTTTGAATCATTGGATATCCCCACCATTAACCCTGCTCAGAAAGGTTATTTAGATACATCTATTTCCCACCAAGAATTGTCTGATGCTAGTGGAAAATGTCCTGGACCTGATGGCTTCCCGGTTGAATTTTATAAAAAATTAGCTGACAAATTAGTTCCTATTCTGACAAAAATGTTTCTTGAATCTCTAGAGTGTGGTCAACTCCCCCAAACTTTGCGCCAAGCCTCCATCTCACTCATTTAGAAAAAAAAACAAAGACCCTCTCAGTTGTGGCTCTTATCGGCCCATTTCCCTATTGAATGTTGATGTAAAGCTACTCGCTAAGGTATTAGCTCTGCGACTTGAGTCCATTCTCCCTTGTATTATTTCCTCAGATCAGACGGGCTTTATTAAGAATAGACACTCATTTTTTTATATTAGGCGACTTTTCAATATTATTTATAATTCCTCATCTTCTCAATACCCGGAAGTACTTGTCTCGTTAGACGCATAGAAAGCATTTGATCGAGTAGAATGGGCCTTTTTATTGGTAACCTTAAACAGATTTGGATTTGGCGAAAAATTTCTTAAATGGGTTAGTTTACTGTACTCATCTCCAATGTCTTCGGTTCATACTAATAACAACTACTCTGATTACTTCCCCCTTTTCAGAGGGACAAGACAAGGGTGTCCTCTCTCCCCCCTACTTTTCGCACTCGCTATTGAACCGCTTGCCATGACATTACGACAGAGCCCGCACTTGAGTGGTATAATTAGAGGCGGTGCCGAGCACAAGGTCTCATTATGATGATCTGCTTTTATATATCTCTGATCCAGCCACCTCTCTACCTTATGCCCTCTCTATTCTCGAGTCTTTTGGTGAAATCTCAGGTTATAAATTGAACTTTGATAAGAGCGAGCTCTTCCCGATAAATGATGCTGCCCGTGACTTGACTACCCATTAGAAACATTGCCTTTCAAAGACTCCCGCCACGGATTTTCTTATCTTGGGGTAATCGTTAAAGATAAATTTGAAAAACTTTTTGAACACAATTTCTCTCCACTTTTAACTCGTACCAAACAAGATCTTGAGCGCTGGTCTCTTCTGCCGTTAACACTTGCAGGCCGTATTAATTCGGTTAAAATGAACATTCTTCCTAAATTTTTCAAAAAATTTGATACTATTATTTCAGGGTTTATTTGGAACAAAAAGATGGCGAGGCTGCGCAAGACCATCTTAGAGAAACCAAAACAACTTGGTGGAATGGCACTACCTAATTTTTTGTTCTACTACTGGGCTGCTAATTTTCAAGTTATATTGTATTGGCTGCATGACTACAACCTACAATCATCCCCTGCATGGTGGCTCATGGAATCCACTTCCTGTGCCCCGGCTTCTCTGACTGCCTTAGTATGTGCTCCCTCAATTGCGCCATTATCTAAATTCTCTTCCAATGTTTTAGTTAAGTCGACTCTTAAGATCTGGACTCAGTTTAGACGCCATTTTGATATTCAACTATTCCCATTACTAACCCCTCTGTGTGCAAATCCATTATTTCCTTCTTCCTTACAAGATCGGGCATTTAAAATTTGGTATGATCATGGCATTAAGTCAGTCAAAGATTTGTTTGATGGTGGCACGTTCGTTTCGTTTGACCAGATTGTTCAAAAGTATAAGCTACCCAGAACCCACTTTTTCCGTTACTTGCAAGTCCGTGATTTTGTTCGCCAAAAATGTACTAGTTTCCCGACTATTCCACCAAATTCACCTATAGACATAATTATAGCGTCAGCTCCTCTTAGTCTTAAGGGAAAGATATCGTCACTCTATACCTCATTATTTGACCTTCAACCTTCAACCACTGCCTATAAGAATATTTGGGCCCAGGACCTGGAGGAAGACATTTCTGATGAAACCTGGGAGGCCATTATGGGTCGTGTTCATTCTTCATCAATATGTGCTAAACATGGGGTGTTGCAATGTAAATTTCTCCACCGGGTGTACTGGACCAAGGTTCGGTTAGCCAGGATCTATGATAGTGTTGATCCAACGTGCGATAGATGCCACCAGGCTCCAGCTAATCTTCTTCATATGTTTTGGACCTGTCCAGCCTTACAGTCTTTTTGGTCAGCTATATTTGATACTATTTCAGATGTGTTACAGTTTCCCATAGAGCCATCCCCTATTATTTCCCTAATTGGCGTCCTTCCTGATACTATCCCCCTGCCTAAATATCAATCTGACCTTGTCGCTTTTGTGACGCTTCTGGCAAGACGTCTTATTCTCATGTATTGGAAAAAGACATACCCACCTTCACATTCCCGTTGGATATCGGACATACTGCATTTTTTAAAATTGGAAAAAATTAAATATACATTGCGTGGCTCAATCTCCAAATTCAGTAAATGGCAGCCTTTTCTGTCTCATGTTGACCGCCTTACACTTGTGCCCCCGATTGAACCTGATTGAACCTGATTAACTGTCGCCTGACAGCCCAACCTGTCTTGTCTGGACGATGTTTGTGACCATGATCTATGAATATTGACTATATTGGAGTTTTTAATTCATTTTTTATATATTGTTTTTATTGTTTTGTTGTGCTTTGAATGTTCTTTGGTTGTCTTGATTTGGAGTTTGTGTTTTGTTATTGTGTGTGTTTTAGTTTCTTTTTGTATTTGTCACTCTGTTTTTATTTCTGAATTTACTTCTATTTTGTAAAAAAAAAAAAAAAGAATAAGCAGAACATAAAAAAAAAAAAAGAATCCCCTTGCTGTTGAATTGAATGGGAGTGATATAGAGATTGGCAGGTTCCTTAGCCAATCAGATTTCTCAGTAAAACTATGCCTAAACCTAACCCTAACCCTAACTGAGCTTAAACCTTACTTAAACCTAAACTCAGTACAACTATGCCTTCCCAGGAGCCAATCAGACACATGGTAAGGCGGGTCTACCCTAGAACGTTGGTGGGATTCATAATCAGGCGTCAGACCCAGGAGAAAGAAAAGGACTCACTCCAGGACGTCCCTGTTGAAGTGCAGCTTGCTGTTGCCCAGGAACTCTCCGATCATCTGCCTGCTCAGGCCTTTCCTCTGCAGGAGGAAGTGAGCCACGCCGATGGCCGTGTCCGGTACGAAACCCCGCGTGATCAGGAAGTGGATGCCTCGCTCCGGGTTTCTGCCCAAGGGAGAGAAGAGTGTCAGCATGTTTGTCTCAGTATGTGGCATAATGTTGAGAGAGAGAGAGAGAGAGAGAGACACACATTGCAGTCAGAACTGCAGCATCACTCCCAATCTTCCGTCGTAGTCTGAAAACCCACCTTTTCAGACTCCCATCATGGCCCATAGCACTTACCCCACCCCCTTAGATAGCATTTCTGTAGACTTAGATAGCATATGATACAGACTTATAGCATGTTATGTAGACAGCACTATAATTGCATTGTATGTAGTCATAGCACGTCATAGTACGTATAGCATAGTAGTATAGATGTATAGTTTATATGTATAGTTTCATTATATAGATATTCCACTGTTACTTTCTTAGCTTACGCATGTTTCATGATAAATGTTTTTATGTGATGTATTCCCATGCTTTATTGTTCTTGCTTAATGTAAGTCGCTCTGGATTAAGAGCGTCTGCTAAATGCCTAAATTGTAAATTGTAAATTGTAGAGAGAAAGAGGTGTGTGTGTGTGTGTGTGTGTGTGTGTGTGTGTGTGTGTGTGTGTGTGTGTGTGTGTGTGCGTGTGCGTGCGTGTGCATGTGTGCCTGCGTGCGTGCGTGCGTGCATGCGTGCGTGCGTGCGTGTGTAAGGGTGCATGCGTGCATGCGTGCATGCATGCGTGCCTATAGTCATGTACGAAAGCTGGACCTTGGAAATGGCCACAATGTCATCGATGCACATGAGTTAATTTACGTTAATTGGAATTAACTAAGAAGTGCAGGTCAACTGTGCGTGGGCTCTATTCATAGACACAGAGAGACTACATCACATTGTTCATTCATAGACCTTTTTTTATCTCCCGCTCCCATCTCGCTCCCATCTGCCGCTCCTGCTCTTTATCACAAACACTGATGATGACAGCACAGGGAGGTGCTGAATGGACAGCTCCTACACTACTACACCAATTTAAATGGTTGACTTGCACAGAGGTTGAAGGATTTTGTTTCGTTTAAAGGTCGGGTAAGTGATTTTCTTTGGTTAAAATAAGTGTTAAAAAGCTCTATATTGTGATAGTATTCATTGCTATAGAGCAGAGGTTCCCAACCACTGGTACGTGTACCTGTGCTGGCACTCGGGACATGTCCCACTGGTACGTGAACCTGTGCTGGCCCTCGGGACATGTCCCACTGGTACGTGTACCTGTGCTGGCACTCGGGACATGTCCCACTGGTACGTGAACCTGTGCTGGCCCTCGGGACATGTCCCACTGGTACGTGTACCTGTGCTGGCCCTCGGGACATGTCCCACTGGTACGTGTACCTGTGCTGCCACTCGGGACATGTCCCACTGGTACGTGTACCTGTGCTGCCACTCGGGACATGTCCCACTGGTACGTGTACCTGTGCTGGCCCTCGGGACATGTCCCACTGGTACGTGTACCTGTGCTGCCACTCGGGACATGTCCCACTGGTACGTGTACCTGTGCTGCCACTCGGGACATGTCCCACTGGTACGTGTACCTGTGCTGGCCCTAGGGACATGTCCCACTGGTACGTGTACCTGTGCTGGCCCTCGGGACATGTCCCACTGGTACGTGTACCTGTGCTGCCACTCGGGACATGTCCCACTGGTACGTGTACCTGTGCTGCCACTCGGACATGTCCCACTGGTACGTGTACCTGTGCTGCCACTCGGACATGTCCCACTGGTACGTGTACCTGTGCTGCCACTCGGGACATGTCCCACTGGTACGTGTACCTGTGCTGGCACTCGGGACATGTCCCACTGGTACGTGTACCTGTGCTGCCACTCGGGACATGTCCCACTGGTACGTGTACCTGTGCTGGCCCTCGGGACATGTCCCACTGGTACGTGTACCTGTGCTGCCACTCGGGACATGTCCCACTGGTACGTGTACCTGTGCTGCCACTCGGACATGTCCCACTGGTACGTGTACCTGTGCTGGCACTCGGGACATGTCCCACTGGTACGTGTACCTGTGCTGCCACTCGGACATGTCCCACTGGTACTCGAGAAGGGAATCCCAAGTTTTCCTGACCGTGAATCTATAACCGTGTGTCACCAAGATCAATGATATATGATCAATGACAATGATATAACATTATGTTGTGAATTTGTGATATAATAATATAGCAGCGGGTAGGCTGGCTACTTGAGGCCACCCTCGCCCCAGCCATGCCGGTCCGCACACATTTCATGAACTGTCAGCCGGTCCGTGGTAATAGAAACGATACATATAGCTGGCATGCTACACGAGAACAGTTTGTTTTAGGAGTGCTCACTGTTCTGTGTTTTAATACCTGGGTATTTTGACGCAATGTGGGGAATTTGTGTGTGTGTGTGTGTGTGTGTGTGTTGTTTCTAGTAATAGGTTGTGTTTATGAATGGTCACTATAGTAGATAGAGATTTCAGAGGTGTTTGTACATCCTGGATGTTGCTCGTGTCTCTAACAAATTATCGCTGCTTTTCACTGCTGGCAGTGGCGGAATGGAGCCTCGGATTGAATACAGAAACAAACTTAAACAACCATAACACGCCCATCGTTCAAGATAGGTTTGTTATGTTTGTTTTGTTTTGTTTAGTTTGTTTAGTTTTGACTAATGTCTGACCAATCACAGTACTCACAATATCTCAGAGACAACAGAACACCCCAAATCCCACCCACCTGATCCTCTGAATGATGTCATATTATATATTATATATAGTCTGTAGCCAGCAGAACCGAACAAATTCCATCTGTTCGGGTGTCGTATGCATTAGGCTTAATTCTGACCCTGACCCTGATCGTTTTCCTAATCTCGATCCTGTGATTCTCGTTTAAAATTCTGATACTGATGCTGATTGACACGCTCATTGACATGATGGGAACTATGCACAAAAATGAATTTCACCCACTTTTTTACTTGTGATGTGACAATAAAGGGTGTCACTCACACATTGAAGAGGTTCAGTCCGATGCGGTAGAGACGCTTGCGGTGTGTATCCGTGGAGAGGGTCGGTGAGCGACACGACGCCGGGTCCTGGCAGCGGTCCCGGGGCAGAGAGAGGACCAGGGCCTGGAGTTCCCCCGGGCTGGGCCCCCCGACGGGAACCTGCCCATGGGGCTGATGGGTGTACTGGTACTGCTGGTACTGGGTGTAGGTCTGGGTGGTGGGCTGCTGGTTGGACTGATGGACCGTTGTTGTGGTTGTGGTGGAGGTGGTGGAGCTCAGTCGTCTCTCCGAGCCGCCACTCTCCCCCTTCAACCCCCCTCCTCCCCCACCTACGCCTCCTCCTCCCAGAGTGGGCACCACCGAGCCCCTCCTGGAGCCCGGCTCCCCTCCCATCAACAGCTCCTCGCTGGGGGGAGGCGCGGGGAACTCCCCCGCCTCCCCGCTCATGGAGGCTTTCCGACTGCCCGCGTCTCCTCCTCCCCCCGTGGGCCCCAGGGCGGAGGTGGTGGTGGCGGAGGAGATGGTGTAGGAGCTGTTGCTGTCGATGTGCACCGTCACGTCCCTGAACGCCATGAGGAGGGAGCTGGCGCTGCGAGGCATGCAGCCGGCGCTCTCGGCGGCCTTGCGGAACGCGCCGGGGTCTATCAGCATCCCCCCCGCTCCGCCCTCTCCTTCTCCGCCCTCTCCCGCCGCCGCCATGCTCCAGCCGCGGAGGGCGTCGTCGATGGACTGCGCCAGGGAGTGCAGCTGCAAAACAATGTGACCGTGAGGACATGGATACAAGTACAAAAACATATAGCTGGGAGGACTGGTCTGTAGGCATGTAACGATATATTGTATTTCGAATTTTCGATATATCGATATAAATTGGTGACAATTTAAATCGATTTAATAAAAACATGTATCGCGATCCAAGGATTTGAGATTTGTGTAAAACATTTCCAGTCATTTGCTTGCTCGTTGCTACACAGTATTGAAAAAAGTACAGTTGGCTTATCTACCTCAGAATTGAAAAATTCACAAAGATTTTTTTTGTGGAAGCGAATTTGCTGTGATCATCAATCGGTACATGTCAACTGGTCTGTGGTGATATACGATACAGTTGCTGAACTCCATATGTGGAGATAAAGGAACATCCAGTACCAGACTTGAAAGAAACATAAGCTTAACAGTCAGTGCCAGCTGGCTGTGTTGCTGGAACAGCCACTTGTTCATTTATTGCTGGCTTACTTTTGTGTTCATACCTTTCGTTTCATTTCAGAGGCTTTGGCGTATTATCTTGCTACGCTGTTCAGATGATATATCTTGCTTTTTTTTTTTTTTTTTTTAGATATTTTTTTGCGGCTTACGCCTTTATTGATTTTTTAAGGGATAGAAAGTAGGCTGACAGGAAACGGGAGAGAGATGGGGGGATGACATGCGGTAAAGGCCGTGTCGGGTCCGGGAGTCGAACCCGCGGCACACCGCGACTGGATCACCAGTCCGGTGCCCAGACCGTTACGCTACGGCCTGGGCCTATCTTGCATTTTCTTCTGATATTTCATGCTCTTCTACTGACAGTATGGCACCTTTTCTTATGTGCTGTGTAAATTACTTGGTACTAGGAAAATCAGACTCGGAAAAGTGCTAAACAGAAATGAATTTATTATCTATAACTACTAATTGTAGAGATTGTGTCCTCAAAATGTGAGGACGGAACGCATCCTCAGATATTGCACACTGGAAGGTATGGCATTCTATAGCTCTGGTCCAAAGCTTTTAGTTACTCCACTGCGCCCTCTACCGATATTGCCAAGAGAAAACCTTCATAGAGAATATTTTTCCTCCAGTGAAAAAAAAATCCCTTTCTGTCCAAAAGTACCTTTCTAATGACACAACCCGCCTTTGCATTGGTGTATTGTATTGGTGTGTCTTTTTTTCATATTGTTTTTGATTGTCGTTTGTTATCTGCTGTCTTTAACCTTGCTCTGTGCAGCACTTTGGAACCTTGTTTAGAAAAGTGCTACACAAATTAAGTTCATTATCATTATCATTCTGCGCTGTGATTGGCTGAGCATCGCATGATGGGTGTGCCACATGAGCAAATTTAAGTGGGGAGAGAGAAAGAGAGGGAGAGAGAGGTAGGGGGAGGGAGGGGGAGAGAGAGATGTGTGAAAGAGAGAGAGGGGGAGAGAGAGACAGAGAGAGAGGGGGGGATAGAGGTAGGGATGTCATATCCCCGAACAAATATGGATAATATAATATAATAATTATTGTTATTATTATTCATGCAAAGATTTACATAAAATATCTGCTGCAGAATGGCTGTATATACTGTATAAGAGAGCTCTGCTACCAAGCAGAAACAATGCATGACCTATTGATGTCACTGCAGCACTCGCCTGCTCTGAGAAGCAGTCCTCCAGCTGTGTGAGTGTGGTTGCAGGGGAGGGAGCTGATGGGGCTACATCTGGGGCTTGGTCTGTCACCACAGGAGGAGGCGCCCGGACAAGGGCAGGGGAGGCGGGCAGAGAGGTGGTACGGGAGGGGGGCGGAGGCGGGGTTTTGGCGCGCTGGGGGGGTATCGGTATGGGCCCTCCTCCGGGCTCCAACAGCGTGTAGCTGTGTCGCTGGGTGGCGCTCTGTCCTCGGCCCCCGGGGCCGGGGCGGCGCAGGGAGATGCGGCGTGGCAGTTTGCTCTCCGACAGCGAGTTGCGGATCTTCTGAAAGTTCTTGCTGAGCTGGTACTGGCGGAAGGCCGTCTGAATGCGGCGGGCTGCGCGTCGCGCGATCAGATGGCCTCCGTAGTTCTGCTCCAACTCCTCTATCTGCGCAGTGAGAGAGAGGTATTCAATTAGACAGCGTGGCCACATTGTAAAAGGACTTCGAAGTAGGGGGCCGCCCACAAGACCGTGTCCGTGGTTAACCGTTTCACCATTTGTTGTGTGCTACAGTATAGAACACAACAATGGACAATGGACATATTTTGTCCATTATGGTAACTTATTAGGGCCTGCTTCATACTGCATTCATGCGTTTAGGTGTTTGACATAGGATCATCTGTGCAGGTCCTTTATAATGCACATGGGCTTTGAATTTGACATTGAGAAAATAGGAAGTATATTCAATATTCTGTGCACGGTTCTCTGGCATGGAAGTGTCTTTGTGAGCATAGTATTGGAAGCAGGCTGGCATGTTTTTAAGGTTTTTATCCGTCCTTTTATGCGCTCTTATGATGTGTTCTATTAATCAATAATGGAGAGTTAGACTATGATTCAGCCCAGGACTGACTGAGCATGAATGAATCATACTGTGTAAAACCTGCATGGATGGAGATGTACAAATTGGAAGATGGACTAAATCCACTCAAACTAATAGTCAAACCACTTTCAAGACCTGAAAGCTACATTATTCTGATTAGAGTAGACTACATTTCTGTTTTGTTTCTTTGATGTACTGTTGACGGCTGATGTAGACAGTTATAATATATTTTCTGAGAATGTTGACAATGACAGCTAGCTAGCTATAACTGGAACTTTACTGTCACTATCAAACATCTCGTCAAGGCCCTGACACTGCAAGGCGGCTAAATTCACGTCGGTCGCACAATGTCCTTGAAAGATCAGATGAGCAGTATCGGACTGCCACGCAGGGCGATACTGTTCTTGCATTTTCTTCTTGGAATTAGACCCATAGCGTGAACACTATCAATCCTCATCTTGCAATCTAATCCTGGATGAAGGGACACTGGAGGAGGACAGATGGGCTGTGACACTGAAAATTGAGAAGAGTAAACACCCTCATGGGCCAATTTCTGCCCTGCGGCTCAGTCCTAAATCACAGCATCCTCGAGGCTTTCTCTCCTGCATCATATGTTCAGCTCACGTCTCAGCTTCATGTTCCCCTTCATCTTATAAGCAAGACCCAGAGAGACAGAGAGATGGGGGGGGGGGTTGAGGAAGAGGAGAGAAAAAGATAGCCACACGTGCCTTATTGCAAGTGCACACACACACACGCACACACACATGCACACACACACACATGCACACGCACACGCACAAACACACACACACACACACACACATGCACACTCACAGAGACACACACACACGCACACACACACGCATGCACGCACGCATGCACACACAAGTCGACGCGACGGAAAAATAAAACATATATGTGATGTATATTAATTTCTGTTTTGTTTTTGTTTTTAACCAAATATTTTCTTTTTGTGCAGTTTCTGTGTGGGAAGTGAATGTGATATTGTTTATTTATGTTTTTGGTGTCTTTATGACAAGACACGAAAATAGAAAATGTATGAATGAATTAGGCCTATTGTCACACAGACTGTATTTATTTACACACATAACATATGTATATGTTGCTCTCACATCCACACAACCACACACACACACACACACACACACACACACACACACACACTCACACTCACTCACACACACACACACACACACACACACACACACACACACACACACACACACACACACACACACACACACACACACACACACACACACACACACACACACACACACACACACGCACGTTCACCCACACTCTGTGTATGCATTTGCACACACATAACAGATACATATGTTGCTCTCACATCCACACACCCACATGATATTGCAGCAGGCAGCACCGTTAACAGAGGCACAGCAGAAACAGTGGCCCCTTCAGTGGATCGCTGTGAGAAATAAAGATACCTTGAGCTGCCACGACAAGAGCGGTTATTAGCTGTTACCATGACGACCTAGCATCTTTCACGATCCTGTCGCCGTGGCGATGGCATCGCTATGGTGGCCGTGGGAATTTCTTGCGAGTGTAAATAGGGACATTAATATACTTTTTCAGTATTTTGAATACACAAACCACATATCACTTGCAGAAAACCTTGGACAAACTCCTGCTAACTTTTGCACACACACACACACACACACACACACACACACACAAACACGCACGCACACACACACACACACGCACGCACGCACGCACGCACGCACGCACGCACGCACGCACGCACGCACGCACGCACGCACATCACACACACACACACACACACACACACACACACACACACACACACACACACACACACACACACACACACACACACACACACACACACGCACTACTATAAAAGAGGCATTGTTGCATTTGCAACAGAGGTGTATACCTGTTTGTTCTTGTTCTCCAGAGAGATTTCATATTCGCTCGGTCCCTCTCTCTTGATTCCTCCGCCCCCTGTCCCCTCCATTTCCTGTCCGCCATCAGAGGAAGAGCCGCCTTCCAGGCTGAGCATCTGTCCACTGCCATGAAGACAAAAATGTGTATACTGACATTAGAGTTTGTGACCTTGAACCTTCATGTGCGTACATCATTGACCCCCAAATGGGCTCTATGCACACACGCCATTTTGGAAAGAACTTGGGCCCCTTCCTACTTCCTCAGGTGTTACTGCTGATATTAATGAAGGCTCTGTTCCATTTTGGTCAAACAGAGGTGCTGCTATTGTGCGTGTTGGCTCACTGGAAACACTCTGCTACGCCAGTGGGTCTCAAAGTGTCCTTGAGTGGGTTCCAAATGGCCATGTACGGCTGTGTACAGTACACTCTCAGAGTTATGGGGGTCATTGAAATTAAAAAGTTTGAGAACCACTGCATACTAAATGGAACAGAACCTTAATCAGTACCATCGGTATAACACATGTGAAGGAAGTATACGGAAGCGGCCCGGAAGTAGGAAGAGTTGTTCTGTGCAAGGTTATAATATAGTTAACTAAAACTAACTGAAATTATAGACAAAATACCCTTAGTTTTAGTTTTTTATCAACATTTATAATTATGCCTTTCGGTCATTTATAATATAAATTGGTATTCACCCTTTGCTTTGAGTTGCTTAGTGCAGGGGTTCCCAACCTTTTTTGGACCAGGTACCCCTTTTGCGGTAGATATTTTTCCAGGTACCCCCTCATCCTCGCAACACAGATAACAATATATTTACAACCACAAGCAGTGTTTCCTGCAGGAAAAAGCTTTGGCATGGTGCTGGGCGCAGGCCGCAGGGGGGCCTCCTTGCGTCAAACATTTTGATTAATTAATTAATTTTATTCAATAATTAATGAATAAGATTAATAAATTAAGATTGATTTGTATTATTGCTCTTGTATTGCTATTGGAGACACTGGGGGGACACTGGGCAGGCACTGGGGAGGCACTGGGGAGACACTGGGGAGACACTCGGGAGGCACTCAGGGAGGCACTCGGGGGGGACACTGGGGAGGCACTCAGGGGGACACTGGGGAGGCACTGAGTGGACACTGGGGAGGCACTGGGAAGGCACTGAGGGGACACTGGGGAGGCACTGGGAAGGCACTGAGGGGACACTGGGGAGGCACTGGGAAGGCACTGGGGAGACACTGGGGAGACACTGGGGAGCATGGGGAGGCACTCAGGGGGACACTGGGTAGGCACTGGGGAGGCACTCGGCTGGTCACTGGGGAGGCACTCAGGGGGACACTGGGGAGGCACTGGGAAGGCACTGGGGAGACACTGGGGAGACACTGGGGAGGCACTGGGGAGACACTGGGGAGACACTGGGGAGCATGGGGAGGCACTCAGGGGGACACTGGGGAGCATGGGGAGGCACTCAGGGGGACACTGGGGAGGCACTGAGGGGACACTGGGGAGACACTGGGGAGGCACTGGGGAGACACTGGGGAGGCACTGGGGAGGCACTGGGGAGACACTGGGGAGACACTGGGGAGGCACTCAGGGGGACACTGGGGAGGCACTGGGGGGACACTGGGGAGGCACTCAGGGGGACACTGGGGAGGCACTGGGGAGGCACTGGGGAAGCACTGAGGGGACACTGCAGGAGGCACTGGGAAGGCACTGGGGAGGCACTGGGGAGAAACTGCAGCCACTGGGGAGACATTGGGGAGCCACTGGGCAGACACTGGGGAGGCACTGGGCAGACACTGCAGGGAAGACACTGGGGTGGCACTTGGGGAGGCACTGGGGAGGTACTGGACATTTCATATCACACACACACACCATGATTCACAAGCCCCCTCAAAAAAAAACAAAAAAAAAAAAAAAAACGTTTTTTTTTTTTTTGAGGGGGCTTGGGTACCCCCTGGCTATGTGTCGCGTACCCCTAGAGGTCCGCGGACCCCACGTTGGGAACCGCTGGCTTAGTGGATTGGATGATTGCACTCTCACACAGTAATAAAGGGAAAAAAACATATTGGTAATTTTTACACTCTGTGTTAGGGAACTCAGCTTGGTATGGTATGTGTCAGTATCTCTCTCACAGGCAAGACAGAACTGTCATCATTAAAGGCAATCTCTGGAGCCAGTGGCGATCCCATCTTCAGAATCAGGGACCTAAGGCCATCCTGCAGGATGACAACGCCCGTCCCCCTACAGAGCCAGGATCATCACAGATTACATCCACAATTTGGGAGTGGAGAGGATGGAATGGCTTTCCGTGAGTCCAGACCTCAACCCATTTGAACACTTGTAGTGCAGGAACAAACACTCAATAAGAGCCTTTGTTTGTTAGATATATACCCCTACCCGGGGTAGAACAAAACAGGACATAGTTTTTTCATATCTTTAGGTTGTCCTCTTCATGAAATGGATGGTCACTCATGAAAAATCTGAAAGACCCGTTTCGTTTAATGACTATAGAACGACCGCAACAATGGATGACGGACGGACGGACAGACGGACAGGTTCCAAACCTAGTCTCGGCCATGCCTTTTGGCCTGGTGGAGACAATAAGGGAATACTTATTTGATACCATGTTTTTACCCAGGGACTTCATATTCATGTGGAATCTATGATTCTCAGGCAGGCCTAATATCTCTCAAAGCATCAGGAATGACAAATATTGTTATTGTATTCTATATGCCCATACAGTCTAAAATAAATGCAGTAGTGCTGCACACAAAACAATTTGTGTGCCGTTCCTAATGAATAATCGAGAAATCATCAATCAGAAGCTATATGGAAAACAATTTGGCTCCAGGCAGTCAAAATAGCCACACACTATTAAAATAAATATATGAAATTGAGAATAAGCTGCTAATTGATTAATTAAGTATTGATTTAGAATGTCACACAGTAGTGTATTGTACTTACCATAGAAGGCTTATAGAACAATATTTTGTCATTCCAGCTGTTTTGAGCCATAGAGAAAAGGGGATCCACTCATAATTCCGATGCCACATGGGTCTGACGCGTGGCATTGCGTGCGGTTAGGGTTGGGGACAAATTGGACAATGTTAGTCATGGAGCGAGTGAGCAAGCTTGCGTCAGTGGCACATCAACATAAAGCTCTGAGTGCATTTCCTCTATCACAGTTTTAGTTATTTCTGGGTCTTGGCTCTCTTGAGTGGATGTTGTTATGTCCAAATAAATGACTCACCTAATGCATCCATTAGCTCGTATGTTTTAGTTTTTTTCTTCTCCATCTTCATCCAAAAACAGCTAATGGCATGGGTGCTCAAAACACCTTAGTGGTCAGGAGGTATAGCTACACGCACATCCCAGTAAATTCAACGGGAGCTCGAACAAAATAAATAAACTGAAAAAGGAGAAAGTCTGCACACCGTTTTAAAAGCTCACAAAAAAACTTTAATTACCAGAGCAGAAGAAAACATAATTTCGGCCTCCTTCTCCTTGCTCAAAAAACCTTTCATTCATATACCATTAAGGCAGTAAATGATCCTGTTATATATATCATGAGTGCCCATGTACATCTAAGTCTGTGTACTTGAACTTGAGATACAGTGTACTTGATATGTATTGTGTAAAGAAATACATACAAAAATAACTCAAACTAAACTAAAACTAAGCATTTTCACCAAAATAAAAACTAAATAAAAACTAGCAAACCCGCTCTAAAAACGAACTTAAACTAATTTAGAAAATAAAATGTAAAAACTAACTAAAACTATAATGAAAAACCCAAAACTATTATAACCTTGGTTCTGTGTGCATAGCCTATTGATATGTATTTGGCCGCGGAGACCCTGAAATGATCTTGTTCCAAGGTCCAAGGACCCCCATAAGAGAAGATTTTTGTTGTTAATTTCTTTTCAAAATTGTTACACAATTTTCACTGCTTATAAAGTTTTGTTTTTTCAAATATTTTGAAAATAGCAGATCGATTTACAAGCCTTGCAATTGTGAACTTGTACCTCGGCTATGTTCAAAAGTAGGGTTAATAGGATAGATATTATAGATAGGATCCGACAGGAAGCACGCACATCTCCAGAAATTCTACAGGTGCTGGTCAAAAATATACGTACAATGAAAAGGAAGGGATGTCCGCACACTGAATCACTGCTCCCAGGAAAATTATTTATTTCTTGAACAGAGTTTTGACCCTTGTGGGTCTTCGTCAGGTATGAGTACAAAACATCAAGAGGCATATTATATACAACAGCATATGGAGGAACGAGCTCTGTTGCATCATGTGGGCATACCTAACAATGGATGCCAAAGAAATATCAAAAGTCCATAAAACTTTTTTTTAATTACTTCCTGAAAACGAAAACGTGCTGCGTGATATGCTACGTGTCGAGGCCCACATCAATAAAAGCCAATTATGAACACCTATTGAGAACCACTGGGCTACAACAACCAGGGACATATAAAGTGCCAACGACGCCAGGGCTATAGAGAGATGTGTTTAGCATTTTGAGGTGAATAGGAGTGACAGGGTTCACAGGAAAATAAATTGAATTGGCTCTGTAATCCACCTGAAGTATATTAGAGCGAATTGGTCTGACCCAAAGTAGTGCTTCTATTAACCCGTTCTGTTAGTTTCTCTCCTCTTTTTATGCTAACAGATTATGTTTTAATTCCTCGGAGTAAGATGTGTTCGGGGTTCTGTTATGTTTACATGGCCATTTCATCACAGTTTTGGCTCTAGTGCAGGTTTTCAGTCTCAACACGATAAAAGCATTCACTTCAAATATAACCCTTTTTAGTTACACCTGATGCTATGTTTTCCTTTCAATACATTATAAGTACTAGTCCTTACCCGTTTTAATATATGAACACCAAATTAGGTACAGTGTGGGTAATGCGATGTATAGATCACTCAGTGGTGTGCTTTAACTAGTAGGGCTAATAGTTTAATGACGTCATGTGCACGTCACATGCATGCGCATGGCATAGCCACTCAGCTCGTGCTAGTTGTAATACTTTCAATACCATTCAATAGGCCTATATGATGGAAAACCAGCTATTCAATTGTATTTCTTATTATTTAGTTGCATTGTTTGTTGTTTTTTATTTTTGTTTCAATTAATACTTTTCCTTTTAGTTTTATATAAAAGTATTTTGATCAACCAGCAAGAAATGTTGGATGTACAGTATACTATTTATGAATACTATTGATCGGGAAAAAAACTAACGTGCACTTAAATTGTCTAAACGACTAAAGTGACTATAATAAAAACGCAACACTGACGCAACACTGACGCAGCAATGATAAGGAGCTGATGTTTACATGCACATACAGTATGCTCTATATGGACTTATTGGTAGACAACGTAAACTCATATTTGTAATGATTATATGCCTAATTCCAGTTTCCAGAAGAAAAAAATAACTGCCAACAGCTGGGAGTCGACAGGCGTACAGGTTTAGGCACGAAACAAACTTTCCTCTGGAATCTGGACGCATGTCTTCTTCGGTGGGTCGTCATCTAGATATCCGCGTGCAGTATAGCAGCAGAATAATACTAGGCTAAGCTACTTTCATGGCCATTTATATGGGTTTATATATAGTGTCACTGAGGGTGTGAAG